>NW_024582054.1:13078250-13133393 GCF_017639235.1 Corvus kubaryi
CTGCGATATGGTCAGCTGGAAGCCTTCTCTTCTCCAGGCTGAACAATCACAATTCCCTGATAGGAGAGGTCCTCCATCCCTGTGACCATCTTGGTGTCCCTCCTTTGGACCTGCTCCAACAGGTCCCTGTTCTTCCTGTGCTGGGGATCCCAGAGCTGGATGTAACACTGCAGGTGGAGTCTCACTAGAGCAGAGCAGAGCAGAGCAGAGGAATCCCCTCCCTTGTTCTATTGGCCACAATTCTTTGATGCAGCGCAGGATAAATTTGGCTTTTTGGGCTGTGAATGCTTATGGCTGGCTCATGTCCAGCCTCTCAACCATCAGCACCCCCAAATCCTTCTGGGCAGGGCTGCTCTCCATCTGTTCATCCCCAGCCTGTGTTGATACCAGGGTTGCCCCAACCCAGGTGCAGCACCTTGCTCTTGACCTTGTTAAACCTCATGAAGTTTCCATGTGTTCACTTCTTAAGATCCCTCTGGATGCCTTACTTCTGACAAAGTTAATAGTGAGGTCTTAAACAGAGTTGTGTAGTACCTGCTTGTGTGGCTGAGCACTCAGCCATAAAAATAGTGTTACTGGAGCCAAGAAGTCTCCTCCCAGGGATCAGCCTTCACACAGCTGAACAAAGAGTCTTTATCTGGGTCAAGGGTATTAGAATTGTTTCTATTTGATCTTTTGTTTGAGATTGAAAGAAGCAGTCTCTTGTTCATTCTGAATCTGTTCCCCGTCTGAGGAGAAATGTCCTTCCAAGAAAATGATGCCATGGGAGGGTTTATTCTTTGTATGTGATTTATTGCATTTATGTCAGGTTGTTGTATGATTACCTTGGGAACACTACAAAATTTTCACACACAATTACGTTTCTGTTGTGTACTGTATCAAGAATTCATTAGTTAAATAGAACAAGATGTATATATTTTCCCTCAAAAATATGTACTCTATTCCACCAGCTGTAAGCCCCTCCATTCTCTTTCAGAAAAAGCAGACACGGTGGGGAAAGGATGGGAAAGCGATGCATTCAGTGACTGATCCTAGAGCAGACTTGTAATCCTGCTTGCCTTTCTGCCTCAAGTCTATTAGTGTGGAAGCTCTTTGGGGCTAGCATTTCTTTTTCTATAACATAATTGATTATTCTTGAAAAAGCAGAGTTGGGATCTGAGTTAGAGATTCTAGAGAGGAAAGGCTGCAGTGGGAAAGTTCGGATTCTCTAAACTGAATCTGAAGTCAGACAGGTTCATCACTCATGAAATAACTTTTATGTTCAAGAGGAAATGTAAAAAGAATAGATACAATAATTCTTCTTAAATTAATTCTTTAAACTTTGAAAGCACACAGTAAGAGGAAGGTAACACTGTGACTTCTGTGTAACATTAGCTGTTCTATTCTTCTTCAAATTCAGAAAAGGCTAAAGAAAAATAATAAAGGTAGATGAGGATTGCCCTTGTTTTATTTATTGCCAAGGAAAAGAAAATTCCAAGCAAAATTTAAATGCTGTTTTCACCCCATGGAGTCCAAATATATTCAAGTACTAAAGATGATTAATAACAATTCAGGTCAAAATTAGGGTAAATTAAACTGAAAATCATTAAATAGTAATGAAAACAATAATGAAATAAAGTCAAGCCTATTTGCTTAAGTCAGTGCTAGCTAAAAATGTATCCGAGTGTGCTCTGCCAAATACGAATTAAATCAAATCAATTGTGTGCTGCTGCTCTCTACATTTGTCTTCTCTGTTCACAATGTATTAAGCTATATGGTTAAAAAGAAAAAAAAAAGGCTTGAACTAATAGTTTATTAGCCTTCAGTTAGCACTGGACATGCAAGGGGGGCACTGAATGTTCAGTTAGTGCTGCAAGGGGATTAACAGCAATGAGGACTGATGACTTTGACAATGTGGTGGTACAAAGAACAAAAATTACTGCCAGCATTTCCTGTGTACAACTACTAGACAAGTTTAACAGGAGTGTTTTCTTGCATAATAATTGATTTACTTTACATACATAAAGCATTGTAATTTTACAAGGTTCTCCATCATACCTTTGAACTTGAACTGAGCACAAGGCATGAACAGGATGAATATGTTTTGGTAACTTACAGTATAGTAAAAGGGATGCCTTCCAGTTGCTGAAATGTTTTCTTTCTGGCAGTGTCAAACATACACCTACATAATACTATTATCCCTCTCTTTGGCAGAATTCCTGGGTCCATTCTGTTTACAAGTGTCATTCCTGTTTTACTGAAAGTAATTTGTCCTAAGGATGGCTTTAACAACATAAAATCATGAAAATTATTTTAGTTATCCTTTTCCTAAGTTGCCCCCTCCCCATGCATTCAGTATATTAGTATAGCTTTTACTATTAAACACTTGATTTTATATCAAAACTGTGTCAGCAAGTTTATGTCCATTCTGCCTCTGCCATTGTCTTGTCAGGGACTTTTTTGCCAACATCCTCTATTATGAGTTTCTAGATATACACTACTACACCCCTTGGAAGCTGAAACTTGAGTCAATATTATGCTAATTTAAAGTTTCTTGTAGTCTGCCCTAAGCAGAGTTGTCAATTGGCATCTCAGAGTAACATGACCAAACTGTTCTCTTCTCACATCATTTAGGTTCTGATACCCAAATATATGACAATGTTATCTTACTATTTGACAATAATGAATTAACACCTGGACACTGAGTATGGCTCTTTCCCTGTCCTCTGTGCTCCCCTGGCTCCTTGGAGTTGCATAAATATTGAATAGTTCATGGAGGCAAGCCTCCCAAGACTCATTTCACAGTCAAAGAAGTCCTGTGCAGTATGGCATGGCAGGTTATAGGCACAGCTGCGAATTCATCCCACAAGATCTTTCAGTGCCCTGGAGTCCTACCTACAAACCCATTGGTCAATGACTCATTAGTCAATTGCTCTTCCCATTGCTGCCAGAAAGTGTTGTGGGGTGGTGTGGGGGTATTGTTGTTTATTTTTTTGTTTGTGTTTTTTTTCTTTCAAGGCTGATATATTTCCAGATAACGTTTCTGGTTTTATGAAACATCACTTTTCAAGAAAGAAAAAAAATTCTGCATCATCTCTCATAAACATCTTCCTAAAACCCCATTCCTTTTCCAACAGTTCCATCTTTGTTATCTTCTTGTACCTGCCTCATTCTGAAGCTGCCTATCTCTAAGTGGCTCCATAGAACACAAGTGTCTCCTCTCAGATTGCTGTAACAATGTCTGCTTTCTCTCAAGCTGGCTCTGGGCCAGTCCAGCTCCTTAGTTCAGCAATTCCTGTTCCAGTATAATAGGTAAAATAAGCCACTATCAGTCTCTTCCAGCAAAGTCTCCACAAATTCCCTTACTTTAGAAGGACTCCATCTCCTTGCTGTCTCACATAAAGTTGTGGAGACTAGTTTGGCTAAAAAATATTCCCCAAGCACACATTGCATGGCATATTACACAAAACCACTGCCTGTTTACAAACATTTTAATTAGACATTATGACAAGAAAACCATGTTCCAGAAATGCATATATGCAAATGCACATTTAACACAGTTCATTGTATATGAATTAGTTATTATTAATTATCTTTGTATAGACACAAAAGTATTGCAGCTCTTTCCTATATAAAGGAGGTCATTCAGATCATGGTTACCCTCACCATGCAGCAATAGCTCCTTTTGTATCAAAGCCTCACAAATGCTGAGCAGAATCTACCAAGACAAAGCAATGGGATGATTTCTTATGCAAGTTTCAACACAGTCTCATTTTTCCTTGAATGTAAAGTGATCCAGTCACTGTCTGTCAGGAAACAGTGTCTGATGATGGCTTAAGAATATATGTTCAGGGAAATATATTAACTCTTGTTGAAGTGATAGATACAGTCAAATGAAAAAGTTGGTTTTGGCATAGGGGATATTGTTATGGTCTGAAACAGAAATAGCAAACTCCACAGGATGGAAAAAGGTGTTTGGCAGCTGTGAAGCAGAAAGGGATGTTTTCAAGAGCTGAGAAGGCAGCTAACCCCTGTGTTCAGAAGAAGTAGAAACAAGTATTTATCACCCCCAGATCACTGAAAGTTTGATTGTGGGAAAATTACAGTAGGAGGTAAAACCAGTATCTTGATGGATTCCTCGATTTTAATATCTCCTAGACATATTTTAAAATTAAGCCTGGATTGCAACAAGACTTCCTCCATTTGAAACTGGTTTGTTATGATGACAATTTTTTGCTTTAGGGACTCTGTCAGGCTGCATAACCACATCAGGTTTGCCTCCACACATTTCATGAAGGTATACGGTGTACTGAATAAGGAGTGTGTATTCAGTGATATGGGAAATGGATTATGTGAGGGGAAAAGCATGCAAAGGAACCTAGTAACACCATACTCTCTCATTTTGTTCAATTAAAGAAAAAAAAAAGAAGACAGAACTCTTTTTTCCAATTAAAACTTTTTTTTTCAAAGTGAAAAATTCTTCTTCAATACAGGTGGATTAAATCTATAGAGTGAATGCCTCAGAAACACAATGTCTCACAATCTGTAAACTCCACTGGAATGATTATTTCAGAGTCCTTGGGTTTAGAACTAAAAGTAAAGATTCTAACGGAAAAGCAGCATATATTACGATTTGTTGTTTTCCAGCTATGCTAGTGACAATTCTTCAGTCATTTGAAACAATTTTGCCTGACAGGATTCTCTTTTTTGCAATTGTAAGGAGTGTTTGGGATGAACTCTGCAGGTCTTGTGCTTCTTTCTGCTGAACAGAGCAGGAGGATCAGTGCAGCATGATTTTATTCTTTCTGCAGGTCCATCTTTATGGTCCAGTTTGTTATAGTCAAGGTCTTGAATAAAAATATAGTGGGAATTAAAATGATTGGAGTGGGACAAGAGAACAATAGCTATACAAGACTGTGTGCTATCCTTTATAGACTGTAGAGACTAAAAGACATGAAAAGACAAGACATAATTGTTGCATAAGACAATATCCAAAATGACATTGAGCAAACAGGAAAAACTGGGCAGATGTGTAAGAGAGCAGTGCTGGTGTTCTTCCATAAATCCTTATAATACTGTGTTGGATTTTTAAAATTTATCTTTCCTCACAAGCCTTTAACTCTGCCAAATGCTTTCTTTGATTGGACATTTTTGTTATGAATGTTCCATGGCAAAAGTCAGTCACTTCCTATTTTCACAGTTGAGCTTTACCCTGTGATACAGAAAATGGCTAGTTATTTTTGGAACAGACCTGGCTGCTACTGCAAGGGGGAACAGATTAACTTCTGTGATTTTATCCAGTGGAAATCTTTTCACAGGCACAGCTCCAACTAAAGCAAAGCCTCTGACTGTCTCCAGTCCTATTCCAAAGCTGAGAAGCTAGTTCTGACAGTGGAACACTGACTTATAGTATCCAAACCAATAGAATGGCAGGAAAAATGTGCAGCTACGCTATACACATAAAAGATAAACATAATTTGCTATTTAAAGTATGCTCAAACCTTTCTGTCAAAATACCATTTTACCAAGAAGCTCTGTGGTAGATTAAGTGAAACTACAGTGCAGTAAGTAACACGTTTTGTTCTACATGCATCATAAATGTGGTATAAAACCTCTACTAACCTCTTTTTACAAGGGCTCACTGATGTACTCAGCTTGGATGGCTGATAAGACAGTGCAAAGATGCAGAGTTGTGGCCTGTGAAGCTGTGGCCTCAGTATCCAATGCTTATCTGGTGTTGGCAATAATCATGAAACCTTAAGGAAAGCTATAAGGGCACTTAAAAACCCCATTATTTTAGCAGAAACTTTCCTAAGGCATAAAGATTAACGCAAGTTATTTAGTTGGCTATGAGACTGTAGAATGACTGATTTTCTTTGTATGCTTGAAAAGTTCTTGTCAATGTGAACAAGGGTTCCCCACGAGGATCATGGTTATCAAATGCTCCTTTCCACAGTCTTGAATTGCAAGTTTGCATTTTAAACTGAAATTTTAAAATGCTGTGAATCTATATGCTTATAGCTATATACATTATGGGGCAAAAAAATGCTTGCCACAGATGTATGTTTGATGTTAATTTTGTTTGCTAGATGCTCAGGGGAGGCTATTTCAAAACAGTGCTGTTTTCAATAAAACATCAAAGCTTTTTCATTCCTTCAAAATAACTCTCTTATTGAAAAGCTATAATAGCTTGGTTAAATTGTGTGTAAATGTGTGTATCCACCTTGCAACACACAAATTACGGACAAGAATCAGTTTGTAGTCCCAGATGTTATATACGTTACCAAATCCCAATCCAAATCACCTTATTTATTCTATTAGTTTATTCTTTATCTGTAAATGTTGCAAACCCCACAAGTTTTCCCATTTTTAGGAATCTAATCAGGTCTTTAAATTATTTGACTGGGGTTTTTTTTCCTTCAGTTTTATGATCTAATCTACAGCATTGTATGCTGGGAAAAATTTTTCAATGTTAAAGAAGAAACTAGTGAAGTATTTATTTTCTAAGATGAAAAAAAATTTTTGACAAATAAATGCCAAGGATATATAGTTTAATACAAAGAGGGTTGGGGTGGGGGAGGTTTGAGAAAATTTTTCCATGGCACAGTTCTCCAAGTATATAACCTACAAAACACAGACACCAGAAAACTCCACTAATTCAGATACTTCTTTGCCAGGATGAGTTGAGGTGAACATCTACACCTGATCTAGGTATTACTTTTATAGATGTTTAACTGAGGAACAAAATATGATTATCATATTCCCATAGCTACAGCTGATCAATAGATCAAGACTATACCAATACATTTTATTATGTTTCTCAAATTAACGTATTAATCAGAAGATTTCTTTTCTCATTCAGTAGAAAATTCATCCGCAGCCCACAAGCAGACTCCAGCTGGGCCTCAACTCAGTGGGATGAACCGATGGCCATGTTGTTTTGCTTAAAGGTGAAGTTAAGCTGCTTTTTTTCTCTTGTGGAGGGGATGTGTTATAATCTTACTAACATTGTGTCAGTGACCATCCATTTATGTTGTTAAAAGGTCAGTTCTTAGGATTTCTTTTCAAAATGTTTTCATGAGAGGATTTGGTGTAGTCTTGTAAACCAATCCTGAATTCAAGGGAGGGTATTATCAAAGTAGTAAATCTATTTATTTATATGGAAAATTTAATCCTAATAAGCAGTTGGTTACGCTAGAAATGTCATCTATGACTTTCTTTCTTCCATCCTGATCTGACTGCAATGCTGATCTTCATTTGACAACTAATATGTACAGAGTCACCATTTATGTCAAATACCCATATATACTCAGTAGAGAAATCTCCATGAAACTTTTAACTGATTGCTGCTAAAAACAGAGACTTTTAATCCTGCAGTCTCCATCCTGTAAAAGTCAGGATAGCTGATCTGGGTACCAGCTGTCTCTTTTCAATGAGACAACCATTTGGGATACAATTTTCTGTAGTTCTATACAAGTACCAATTATTCAGTGCCACAATGGGCCATTAAAGACCCATCAGTCAATGATTCATGTATGCTAGTTATTTTAGAAATCTAAAAATCAAAAAAAGAAAAAAAAATTCTTCATAATTCCTAAATTCAAGGCAAATTCTGCTTATAAAAATAATTATCTCCAGTGAAGGAATGAATTAAACTTTTTGGAAGGTGCCCCAAAGGATATCAGCAGTTAGACCTATAGAGCCAAGCTGGAATGGGAAGGCAAGGTGCCATCTGAAAAAGGATCTGAGTCTGCTAGAGGAGAAGAGCACTGAGCCAAGCTGCTGAGCGTTGTTATGTGCCAAGTACAGTCAGGAGTGAACTGCGGCTCAGGAAACTGGTCAAACTGGGATGCACCAAACTGAAGAGCTGAACAGCAGCACTACAAGAGACTGGGTGAAGGCCAGAAAGCTGAAGCCTGAGTAAGACAGGGAGATGTGAGAGAGAGAGCTTGAATGACATTGGACAAGACAGTCACCATCGGTGCTCTGCCAGGAGTAAAGGGATCAGAATTTAAACAGCAAATGAGGAGCCTTAACCAATGTCAGGAACAAAGACTGTGGAGGAGAAGACTCAAACAAAGCTGCAGATGAGAGGTGCAGAAACAAGAGAGACAAGAACCTGATGCACAGCAGTAACCAAACGAATAACTGGAAGCAACCAATAGGATTGTCTGACCTCCAGTAAATGGGGCAAACCACCAGCCAGACTCAGGATGCCTGCTCTCCCAATCCTCCTGGATCCCCAAGTGAGAGTCACTGTTCCTGGAGCTTGACAGTGTGGCTAAGACTGAGACAGATGGAAATAGCTAGTACTTGGGATTTGTCCGGGCAAGCAAGCAGAATTAGACGTTCATTCATCACAAATTAAGGTAAAAAAAATTAATAAAAACTTTCCTAGTCTGCTTCCAGAAAATAGAAAAAACTTTGGTGAAAAGATGCACTGAAATATCCTAGAAGTCACATAAAGATGGAGCAAAAGGCTGTGACTTGACTAGAACTAATACTGCAATACGGCCAAAGAAAACATTTTTTACTCATGAGTGAGATATTTCAGTAGTGGGGGGTTGGAAAAAAGTTTACAAATTTTATAACTTGTCACTAAACATTTCAGGCTGTAGTGGAGTGAAGTTGTGGCAGTACATGTGCCAGCAATGTATGTGTGTATATACGTAAGTATGCAAACTGTTGGGTTTCCCTACCCCCAGCAGGTCTAATCCAAATCATTGCACAATTGTGTCTGATAATATGCTGCCAGGTCTGTCTACACAGAGCCATCAGAGGACATCAGGAACTCTGATATTTTACATAAGCATTTCTCAAGCTATTTTTATGTCATTTACTGCTATCTCAGAGAAATTCAGCTGTTCACATCTCCTGCTTATAAGCATCAACACAGAGCTGTACTGACACAAATATATGGCTAATACTCCTAAAAAAATGTAGCTCAAAGTACTGCCTTTTCCAATTCTCATTTCTTCCATGTAGCTCAAGGGAAACACTTGGAAATGCTGATATCCCCTGCTTTGAAAAGATAATTTGAATAAAGCTGGTACCGTGCACCCCCTGACACAGTCTGGAAAGCAGATTACCTCTCCAAACAGCTACCTGCTATTTATTTTAAATCATTAGCAAATAGGGTTTCAAAGAAAGCTCCTCATTAAGCATGAACTAGTTATGGACATTTTTCTTCTTGTTCTTAAAGGAGTAGGCAATTATTATCCTGATTGCCTTAGAAATAAAAATAAAGAAATAAAAAAAACCCTAGAACCCTAAATCTCAGACTCTGAATAAGTATATTTAATCAACCTTTCTACTGGACCAGATCCAATAATTAATAAGCCTTTTTTTGAAATCAGTAAATTGATTTAAAAACTGCTGCTCTACAGTGATAGCAAATCAGTCTTTTAAGAATACACCAATCTGAGTGACTTGCTAATAAAAAATTGTAATAGTGATGCTAGCTTGAAGTAGATTCCATATGTAAATTTTTGTCTTACATAACATGCTCAAACTATGGAGAAAAAAGATCACAGTTAAAAAATCTCAGAAAAATCTTGTGTGATATCTATGTATGTGAGGGAACATTTCTCCTTCATTTCTTTACAAGGCTATGCAAATCTATCTACAAACTGATACACTTTCACAGGGATCTAAAATAGATAATATTTTTTTGTGGCTAAAATTCATGTGGAATTTAAAGAGCACCTTAGTCATACATGTTCTCTTCAGGAGCTAAGATGTGTTTAAATAGCTGTGTTTTCCAAAATGCCATATATTACGTATATAATATATAACCACCATATTTTTATCTTCACATATATATAAAATAACAACCTTCTTTGTTCATTCGATGAGATCATTTAATATTGAGAATAAAAAGCCATCAACCACTATGCATTTCTTAGTTTTTTGAAATAGACTTGACTAAACTTTCAGGTAAATTTGTTTAGTAAAGTAGATTTGGGAATATAAAATCTTCATGCAGCTCAGAAAGGATCCAAAGATCATTATAAAATCATTTTTACTGGAGAAGTTACTTAGAATGCTCAGCTGTGAGGCTGGTTCAGTTATCTGACAAGTCACTTTTCCTTCTGAGAGCATTAATTGCTTGAGGGCTGTGATAGATAGGGAAAAGTCTGATTGTTAAAATTTAACTGCAAGAGAGCAGGGACATTACATCTGCCAAGGAGCTAATGAGTAGCTGAATGATCAGAAAAGGCAGCACTGACATTCATGCAATAAAACCAGAAGAGATGAAGTCAAATTATGAATCCTTCAGAGTAAATATCTTATTTTCCCCAGTGTATTAGAACTAGCAATTAAACAACTGGTATTTCCAATATTAGATTTTATCTTTGACCATATGGTACAGCTTACAGAAGTAATTTGAGCAGAACCTGATGTGGTTTTTTTTATGTGCTTGCTAAGTTTTTTCTTGGTACAAGCAGATGCCAGCATTAAAACCATATCATTGGGTACTGTTAGAGTACGTACATTAGCTAGACATTAAAAAAATGAGCCAGTCTATATTTTCCTCAATGAATAAATATGCAATTCAAACTCCTTTAAATTCATAGGTCTAAGCCACTGGCCTTTATATATGATAGTGATAAAGGACATATGTCTGAGCCTGTAGTTTTACCCAAAACTTCTCGTATCATCTGAACAGCAGAAACCTGCTGATTATGTGATTTGTGGGTGCATGAACAGCTCAGGTGGAAAAGCAAGAGGCTGCTTTCAGAGACAAGGACATTTCAGCACTGCCTGAGACACACTGCTGTGAAATGCTGGCAGAAGTATAAATGAGTCGTTGCATAGGGTGATGCCAAAAGAGGATTGATATTTGGATCAGAAAAAAAAATTATTGCATTTTTTTGCAAGATAACATGAATTTCACTACCTTATAACTAGCAATTTCCAGTTTCTGCTAAAAAGCAAAACAAATCAGATGTTGTGTTTGGTAGGTTGGAAGTGTTTGCAGCACTTTGTTCGATGCTGCTGTATGCAGTAGTGCTCACTCCTGATCACAGGTAGATTAACTCGGTTTAGCTGATGTGGCCGCTGCCCCCCCTGCCTCCCCCAGACTCCTGCCATCCCTCCAGCAGATACTAAATACAGTGTAATGAATTAGAGTCCAGATCCAGAGCCGCTAAATTCAATAGGAGTCATTCCTTTCTCTCCAGAGAAAGTGAACTAGTGCTTCGGGTTTCTGTGCTAACCCCCTCGGGGCATGGGAAGATGCCCTCCTACGCCCCTGGCTCCGGTTGCTTGCCGAACACAGCCCATCAAACCTCAGCATGGGCAGCTACAGAAATCAGCACTTTAGGCAATGGCTGTGGGGAAGAAGATTGCTAGGGACAGCCTCGCTTACAGCATTCCAAACCTTAATATCACCAGGCTTTCTTCCGTGCCCAGCTCCGTGCTGGCTGCACATCCACCTGCGCCCTGCTGGGAGCAGCATGAGGGAGCAGCCAGCGAGCAGGCACGCTCCTGCAGAGCTGGAGAGCGGCAGGAGGGGCTGGCTGCTAATTCCTTGCTGCTGGACCAGCTGCTGGGCCAGTGATGAGCTGTTTTGCCCCAACAGTTAAGGTGCCAGCTAAGCATGGATAGCTGCAGCAGTAATGATTAGTTTTGCAGTAGCAACCAGTGTTCAGTTGGCATTGTTCTAATGTGATAGGAAATATATAAACACCTGGGAGGCAAAGATCTTCATTACATCAACTGGCTGCCATTTTGCAATCCCTTGTTATGACAGCTGGAAAAATAGCCCTTTCTTTGGTATATGGAATTAGAGGGATATATACTATATGCAGCGTCATTTTGTTGTGGTACTTCTAGTAGGTATATTTAGGATATAAAAGGGTAATCGTCAGAGAGAGAGTTTTAACATATACTGCTCATTTAAAATCTAAATGAAAGATACAATTTTCCATCAAACAGAAAACATTAACCATAATGTAAAAAATATTTCCCTTTTATTACAAGCTAAATGATCTAATCTGTGTGTAAGCCAAGAAATTTTATAGCTGTTTCTCTTCATGCAGGTCATAAATGTCCTGTTTATATAAGCAAATTATGGAGGTATTTATGTAAAAATGGCATCAAAAGCTTTAAAAAAAGACACTGAAAATCTAAAATGTTGTATTACAAATCTGTCTTGATTCCCATTAAAACCAAAAAAGTATTAGCCACACAAACTAGCACAAAGTAAAAAGTTACCCTATATCAGCCAATGTGTAAAGACTTCTCATCTGCATGCCCTTAGCAAATTTAAAATACTTCAAATTGGCCAGGTTCTTTGTAACTGAAAGCCAAGGTAACTGAAATTACCTGACATTTTCTGTAGGCTAAACAAGTCACTCCTGCTGAGTCTGAGTTAAGAGCAATGGTTCTGTAGGAGAGTCGGGTAATTCTACAGCCTAATTTCTATTTCTAAAATTAGTTTCTCTGAATACTCCTTTTTGGAGTGCACAGATGGCCATATGTATGCTTTTGCGGGTGGATTTTTTTGTACCTTTTTTGCTTCTGATCTTTAAGTCTGTGTTCTTTACTCAGAATACTCAGCCCTAAGAGCTGAAAGAATTTTTTTTTCCAGTTTACTTTCTCTTTCCAGCTGCATTTCATTACTGTCTCCTATGCCAAAAATGTTTATTGTTCCATTGCATCCTCAAAAAAAGGTCTTAAGAACTTTTCAGCTTCTTGTATGGTTGGCTAGTTTCTCAAGAGAACTGGGATATACATACAAGTTACAATGACAGGATCTCTGTGCAATTGCACAGAATTTACTGGCATAATTGGGTCATAGAAGTCCTTTTCAAAAATAAGAACTAGAATTTGCTACATTCAGACTAGCGACACAGAAATGATGATTCAGATGTGCTATGTTCTTTGTTAATTTCCACAAAGGCAACACTTTCCAAACAAGTTATTTTATATCAACAATTGTAAAAAGAGGATAAACATCACACATTTATGTTAATTGAAAAACACGTCTAGTCCCCAATTCACAAGTTTGCATTAGAATGATTAGTGTCAGGTGAATTGAACTAAAGGAAGAGTCCAACCGGCTCTAACTGGTCATACTTTGAGCAATGGGGTTAATCTAGACCATCTCTAGAGGTCCCTTCCAACATCAGCAATTTTGTAATTCTC
The DNA here is from genome assembly GCF_017639235.1 of Corvus kubaryi. Lineage (NCBI taxonomy): Eukaryota > Metazoa > Chordata > Aves > Passeriformes > Corvidae > Corvus > Corvus kubaryi. Next base: position 13,091,382 of record NW_024582054.1, read on the forward strand.
TTAATCTGATAGTGAAATATCTGCCTTGCCATTTAAGTTCTGAAATGCTACTGAAAGGTGCCAGCTGACAGCAGTTCTTAAGCAGAGACCTAAGTTATGACTTCTCCTCCCTTTTTGTTTTCCTGAGTTCCTTTACAATCTTTACAAGTTTGGGCTGGGGGAAATAGGAGAAGAATGGCTTCTAACGTTATTTCCTGGAGATAAAGCTCATATCTATAATGTGAGACAGATTAAAATGGTGAACTTTAAGACATTGATGGATGATCTTAAGCATGGAGCAGGTTAGGTGTTTTGGATGGAGCCACGGAATTTCATACTAAATCATGCTCAAGGCATATTACTTAGTGCTGTATCAAAGCAAAACACACTTATCTTGCTAACCATGCCATCACTGGAGAGATGACTGAGCTGAAAGCCTTTTAAAATAGTACATCTGAGGCTGGGTTTCACAATACAGCTCTGAGGAGTTTGCAAGGCAGGAGTCGCACAAAAAGCCTTCCTTGCCTAGCCAAACAGGATCTCACCCTGACCAGCACGGAGATTCTCCCCAGCCATTCCCACATCACCTGCACAAAGCTGGTTCCTATAAGAGCTCCACTGAATGGCTGGTACCTAATTTCCTTAAACAGAAGTCAGTAGAAGCTTCAAATCTGGGGTTTTGATAATCAGTCCACGGCCCTCACAATGCAAACCCCAAGCCAGAAACTTGATGGGGAGTGCAACTCCTTTCAGGCAGTAGATGACCCCAGCTACTGTCATCTTGAACACTGTATAAAATGAAATATGTTTTCCACTGAAAATAATTGAAATACTCAAAAATCCCTGCAATGTCTTTTCAAGCTGAGTGAGCTTTCACTATGCACTTTCTTTTAACATTTCTTTCCCTTGAAGAACAAAGTTATAAGACAATGGTTTAATGCACTGTACATATTCATGTGTAATATCCCTCTACTGTTGTATGCTATTTTCAGATTGCTCTGCTTCTTCTATAGTTTTTCCACAACACAACAATATTCAGAGCCCCTATCTACATATTTCCATCAGCCCATTGCTCATTAAGTAAGTCACAAACATGTAGAGTTTTGATCAGTTTTGAAACAAAACCAGGGATATTTCTAGCTAATTTTCCTGCAAGATTTCCATAACTTCATTGACAAACCAGTTGGCTGCACAAACAAGTGAGAAACTCTTGCTTTAACAGTCAATGAAATCTGGCCCTGCTCTCATTTTTTATTAACTATAAAGCTGGCAAAGATGTATTATTACTGAAATAAAACACAGGTGGAAAATTTAAACATGATTGTAAGTATATCTGTACTGGAATAGATCTTACTTTGTACACCTTAGGAAAAGAATCAAGCTGGTGATATTTATTCCACATGCTTACTCCTAAGGGTTTAGGACAGAGTGATCACTGCAGCATAGAGTAGACAAACCAGCCACATTTAAACTAGTTGTTCAGAGAATAGCAGTAGCTCTGTGCAAACTTGTCTATCCTGTTTCTCCAACATATTTTTCAGCTTATATTTGTCTATATTCTATCATGTCTGTATCAATATAAATACTGGTGTTAAACAGTTCAAGGTTAATGGTAGATATATGCTCAATTATTTGTTATAGAATAAATAGTAGGGATAAGAATTTTCTAGTTTAAGTGAAATAGGACTGACTGTAGCACAGATATAGAAACAGCACCGCTGGACTCTTCATCTAGAACCACACAGGATTGCTGAGGCAGAGGTTTCAACTTAAACAAAGAATGAAAGATTAATTCATATGCTTTGCATTCAGGATAAATCAGTATTCAAACCCATGTTCTGAAATAGTTTTATGAGTCACATCTCCAGGATGGAACAAAGGCCATACAAGTGAAATATATGGTAACACATAGCTAGGACAAAATATCTTTGGCAAAATACAGGGCAAGGAAAATTAAACAAGTCCATTTGTATTAAGCCACAGGGAATAAACATTGACACAAGATTGCAGAAAGAGAAAAGGATGTTTGTAACAGTGAAATATAATCGCTTCCCTAAGATGAAATTCTGCTTTTGTTTACAAAAGTCAAGTGGGATTCTCTTTCATATAAATGAGAACAAACTATTTGATAATGAGCATTTTGTCTTCATTCCTAATGCATCTCAGGTGAGCCCTGCTCTTGCCAAATACATAATTTGTCATCACAAATCTGTGGATGTTCTGATTTCCTTGGGCGATGAGCAGCGTTCTGGATGAATGTATTCATATGAATATGCTAGTGTAATACATCATAAGAGTACCATTGACACTGGTAAGATTTATTATTCAGAGAGCAACACTGACCATCAGATCAGTGGGGAACATAGTATATTTTATTTGTGTTAACTTTAAAACTTGACAAGGAAACAGAATATTTTTCATTAGGAAGGAAAATTAAAGACGTGTAAAACGAGCTGCAAATTCTGCTAAGTTTTGTCAACCTTTGGGAAAATTTTTGCATTATTTCTGATTGTTAGGAAATTATATGAGAAGAGGTAAACTATAAAGTGCAGTTACAGTAGTCCAAACCTAAGCAAATTGATATTAATTCATAAAGTATGTTGAAAATAGGAACCCGTTTGATTTGCAGCAATGATAGAGTGAGATAAATGTGCAAAAGGAATAATACTATGATTTAAAAATAATAGGACCCTTTTGTGTTTTGGAAGATTAATTTAAATATCTTACTCAAGGACTATATGTCAAATTTGATAGAATGGATATATTGCTATGAGCAAAGACAATCCTCACACGAGTTAAATTTCCTTCAATACAGATGGGCACAGGTGCCCTATTATTGAGATGAAATTTGCTGACCTTGCTTTATGCTTGCTGTGATAGTCCAGATAAATTTGGTTAGGTGAAGCTATCGTAATTTTAGACTGTGGACATTTGTAATAAGTAATTAAATAGTGATTAAATAGTGATTAAAATAAAGCAGGGGCAAAAATAAGGCAAAGAATCTAAAAAGGGAGTGAAAACCTGGAAAAAATTACAAAGTCTTTTTCCTTGGGTGCAGATGCCTGAGTACATGCACCTTCATCACACAGTGCTATTCAGAAAAAAGGCACCACATAAAAGTGCCCTTTATCTCCCTACTCTGCTGGCTCCTACTACTTATTTGAGCTAAAGGTCCTTCTCTGTAACCAAATGAACAGCAATGAAAAAGTGATGAGAAACATTGCTGGTAAACAGGTGTCACGAAATAAAGAATGGAGAAAAGTACAGGAGCTGAAATACTGCTACAGTCTGAGTTGTTAGAAGCTGAGTGTTTCAACAGAGACACTATTTAAGTGTGTTCTGGCTTACAGCCAGAATATAAAACTTCTGAGTTTCCCCCAAATACTGTATTACTGTTAGCTTTCACTTCTTAATTAGAGGTGAGGAGGATATAACTGATGAGGAAAGTATCACCATCTGCAAAAAACCCTAAACCTGTCTTCCACTTTCACAGATCTCTACTGCTAAATCTGTCAGGGCACCCTTCTGAAGACCTTTCCAGATTTCTATGGGCTGTCTTTCAAGTTACAAGCTTGTAAACCCCACATCTCCTGGTAATGCAATGCCGTATTTCAGTCAGTCTCTGTGCTGCACTAGGTAGCAAAGAGCAACCATCAGTAAACACAATGTCTTGGGCCCTTGCTGGCAATTCCCTTTGGGAGCCTGAGCACATAGCACAGAAATCAACTTCAAAACAGAGCAGAGCTGTTGGGTCAAAGGCTATGCAGTACTCACAGGAATGCATTCAAAACCAGACATATTCTGCACGTTTGATGAGATGTACATTTGGCCTTCACCTCACTCCAGTTTACATCAGTAATGTGTATTTAAAAATCTTCCTACAGCCATGGACAAAGATCTAACAAAGATCGAGGGCAAAACTTAACACCTGAACAAATTTATCCAAGGCTTATTAATTCTAAAAGCAAAACCAGAATTCCAAGAATGGAAAATATGAATCAAAACCTCCAGTTTTGTAGATCTTATTCCACTGCACAAAGGTTTGCCTGTAGGCTTGTGTCAGACATTTCACAGAGCTCTGCTTTCTACTGGAAGCACTTACATTGTATGATTTCCTGGCCAACAGATAAGTTATCTTCTACTTGTTTTCACAAAGTCGTGATACACATAGCATGTCAAAAGAACTGAGCAATACACAGGATGACGTGAAAGTATTTCTTTAACAGGTTATTATTTGTTTTGTCTTCTGAAAAGAATATAGGGAATTGAAGTATTTTTCTTTTGAAATGTAGAAAATTCACCTTTTACTACTGCATTAATGCATTTGTTAACTATAAGCTACTAGAAGTGAAAGAAAAATCTCACCTATAGATTTATAGCGTAAAATGGAAAGATAGAAGGGTGAAGGAGAAAATAAAGATCTGTCATTACTAGTATATCTTGTTCTATATATGCATATTTTTACTAACATAGGACAGTCTTTGTAAATATTCTCTCACATCTTTAATAGTCTGAGAGACAAGCACGTATTTGTAAAGATCTTTCATTTAAAAGGAGTATATAGGTTCTATCAAACTGCATGCTTAAAGCCCACATACCAGACTGTGTGGTATAACACGCAGAGGAGAGCTGGGCCACACAAAAACCCATCAGAAGTGCTACCACAATAAGGAACATTAAAACTTCATACTTTCCTCAAAAAAGACCAGCAGTTTTGTCATTGTATCTTTTCATCTTGATATTTCTTTACAGTGGATTTGACTATGAAATAGATGCAGGTGGTTACATTAAGTTCTTGTGAAAAATTATGAAATCAGATGAGTTTTTGACATCAAGAATAGCTTCTCTGAACCATTGCTTAAATGTGCTGCCACAGATTTATCTCAGAAATTCTCACCATTCTGGTAACGGCTGGTTTGAAATTTGTCACTAAAATGCTATTTAATAAACATTGTTACTTTCATTTAGGCCAGAACTTACAAGAACCAGTGGTTTTTATGAAGAGTTACATGGAAGATTAAGAATTTTATTTCAAATGTAATTTTGGGGGTATTCTTTTCAGACTATGCTATATATTTATTTCTCGCATGGACATTACTTAATCTTTCTGCTGAATTCTTACAAATATTTTAAGGGCATCTTCTGGTCAGTTCTGCTTGCAAAACATTTTCCGTAGATCAATGTATATCCCCTGTTGTTTACAGAGAAAGAGTTTGCCTATACAAAAGAAAAAAAAGCCAGTTAAATATAAGGATGGAAGCCAATCCGACCACACAGAGAAAAACAATTCCTAACACTTCCCTTCCACTGCCCGTGGCAGATAGAATAGGAACATACCATGGGATAAACAGCTCTCTCTCACTGATTTGTTGTTAGAGTCACAGTTCAACAACTAAACAGATCATTCTAGGAGTAAAAACCCTTAAGTCTGGTTTTATATGAGTATTGCTCAGATTAATGAATGTCTGATAAAGTGCAAGTTCTTCTTGAAGATTTCCTGTGACTGGAATGTTCATAGTGTCTCTCTCCAGGGGAATCTTTTGTTTTTACTAACATAATTGATCTCACTCTGTGGGGTCCCCAAAAGTACAATGCCAATTTGACTCTTCCTCCTCTTCTCAGCAGCCTATTTTCCTGCAGCTTGGAGGAATTTAATATTACTGAGCCCTCCACACCTCTGTCCAGAAGTTTGGTTAAAAGTGTCTGGAAGCCTCAAGGAGATACAGAATTACAGATTGGCAGATACCGAGACAGATACAATGCCATCCCATAGACCTAATTTCCCTTGGAAATCAAGCCAGTGTGGAAGAAAATTCAGCTGCACATTCATAGTAACATTTAATACTAAGCTCTTCTAGCCCCTGCTCTTGTGACTTTACTTTTCAGACCTGTTTCATAGGAGCCATATGTGAAAGGAATGTTTTATATCCTAATTTCTGTAGAAAAAGAAACAATAGGCTTTATCCAAGATTGGGAGTCCTCACCTGTAAAGTACCCTTTTTTTTTTAATCCATAATGCATAATTAACAATTAAATAGAAACTGATCTTTTGATCAGTTTAAACAGAAACTGATCTGTTCTCTGTTTTTATTAATTTTTCCCTGCTGTGTGTTACACATATGTTGTATGAAGACAGTCTGTTACTTTTAACTGTCTCCCCACACAGTAGATTTATATCCTGGTTATGCATCTGACGACTCTGCAGTACCTAAATCATATCTAATAGACAAAGGCACTATAGACCAGTTAGCCCACTTTGCTAACGACCATTTTCTTGTGGCAAGTTTCTGTATCATACAGAAAGTCAGGTTTAACATATTGGTTGTTACCAATTCAATTCCATCTTGGTATAATAGAAAAATATTTTAACAGTGTGTTAACTTTGATTGAGTGTACAGGATTCACAGCCACTAGAGAAAGTTTTTGCATCATAATGATGAAGACAGACCTCATAAAATACTCAGGCACCCTGCTAGGAGGGCAGATGTTCACGTTTCCCTCTGGGCAGGAAGGATGTGTTAGGAAAGGATCATTTCATGATAACCTGTAAGTTAATTTCTGCTGTGTCTGCAGTACTCAGATTTTCAGTGCTCAGTCCTTCAGTGAGAACCAAAATTCCAGTGTCCAAGCACCTTAACCAACGCCTCATAGGGACAAGGCAAACAAGCAGCATACTGATCATGGAGAAGACATACCACTAGGAAACAGGGACAACAAAGAGCAAGCAAAAGAATGTCAGCAACCCAGACCTTTCCAGAGATTGTGCTACTAAATCAGGACTGTGAGCAAACACCTACCTCTGTTTAGCACCCCAATCTTCCACAGAGACTAGGCAACTAAAAATGTTTCTGAAAGAATTCTGCAATTCAATCTCTCATGCTTTTCTGTAAAAACTCTGGACTGAATAGGAGAGGGTGGGTAAGAGTAGCTGGATAGTCAGTTTTCCTCCTGAAAACAAGACATCTGAATTCTATGTTTAACTGGGAAAATTAAACACATATATTAGATATCTTGGCAACACATCTAGACAAGGCTTAAGATGTGGAAAAAGGCACATATATTATCGGCAACTTGCACACTTGATTACATGGTTTTAATGTTAGATTATTGTGTTCCAAAATACCATATATTTCAACATAATGCATCCTTACAATGCTGCAAGGTCTTTAATGGTTAATTTGTGCTCAATGAACACTTATTAATCTGTAATTGATGGCATGTCAACTTTGTGGGAAGAAAATCCTCTGAAATTATAATAATCAAAAGTATTATATCTAAAATCAGAAAACATTAGCATATGATCTGGAGTCAAAAACTAATGTTGGAAGTTAAATAATTAAAAGTATTTTCCCTTTTTTTTAAGAATTGGTGAGCAGTCTTTGGCCTACATGAATTCTTCCCTCCTTCCTCCTCCATGCATAAAAATTATTTTCTTCCCTGAGGCTTCATACCTATTCTGGAGAAGTAAAGATTAATGTAACTGTTCACATTCATCATTTTGTCTGGCAGAATTCCAAATGGTGGATTTTGATTTTTGGAACCAAAGTAATTCAAGGTTGTTTAGATGCAAGGTTTTGAATCCATCTTTATTAGAAATGAGATTTAATAACAAGATCATTTTCTCCTTTCCACAAACTCTCTTCACAATAGCTTTTTCCTGATGAAATTCAGCATGGATTGGCTTTGGTTGTGCTTCGAAACCTTCTTTTATGCAGCTGCATTGTTAGAGAACTTGTAGTATTTTGAAAGAAGAGTGTTTCCTGTCTTTCCCTTGCCTGCTTGTAAGCTGTTGATCTGATGCTCACAAAGTTCAATTTGACAATATTGAATGTCCTGGAGGATACACAGCATGAGGATCTGAGCATCACTTTTCTTCATTTCATGAAACAAGCAAAGCCTTTTGGATTCAGATTATTAGCTAGCAATTTGGTGATACACATTGATACTATTATTGAATAAAACAGCACTGGAATAATTTTTTTAAATTAAAGCTATTAAAACTGAATTAAAGCAAAAATCATGTAGACTGATGTCTAAGACTCAATATATAAAAATATTTGTGGTTCTGTTCTCTTACAGATGTTGCTTCTATTTTCTGCCTTTCAGCAATGGGCTTTCCAAGGGCTTTTCTCACCTAAGTTAAAAGCTATTGTAGATACACTGCATTAGGGTAAAATATAGTAAATAGCATTGCATGACCTGTTCTGTTTGCTTTGAAAATATAATATTATGCAAATATATGTTACATCCTGATTTGCTTCTTTTTTTCCAGTTATAAGATTTCTGTTGCCAAGGAAGATAATTATTACGTAGATCTTCATGACAGTGAAACAACATTAAAAAACACCAAAAAAAGTTTCCTTGATCCTGCACTAAATTGCCCACTAAACATTAATGATCATAAATGTTTCCAGATTCTTGTCCTTCTGAAATGCATTAGCCTGGCACACTGCACAAATTCTTCTGTGAGAAGAAATGGCCCCCATGGACCAGTCTTTACCACCAGTGTTAAACAAGCAAATCTCTACCTGGAACCAACCTCCTGAATGTACTGAGGAAGTATTTTTCAGCTAGCAGCAGTGGCTAATGGGTATTTGGCTTCTTATTCATTTCCCTCTATCCCAGTTTTTTGAAAGATCAGGCAAGATATAAAAGGTGACAAGGTTCTACAAACTCATCTGTATTACCTGTATTTATTTACATCAAGGACAGATAACATGATGTTTGGAGACTGTCTACTCCACAAAGGTGCAGGAAGAGTGTGTTGATACAACTTCTGTAGAATTTTAGTCAAGAGCAGGGGAAATTCTTCATGACTTATCTTCATGGTTCTTATCAGTGTATCCACTAACTCAACATAAAAGGCAGTAGGGAAGGAGCTGAAGATGGCAGCACTTGAGACAATTATGGTAAAGTTAGAAAATCAAGCTTTTCAAGAGCAGCTTTAAGCATTATTGCAAAAAAAAAAAAAAAGAGAGAGATCATTATAGCTTTCTTAATGTCCCACTTTTGTGTCAGTATCAAGTATATGAGAAAAATTATTTGTATATAGATACAAAAAGATCACTCTATGAAACTCTTTCCCACCCCTGAAGTTTTAAATTGAACAACCTGTCTCTTGGGCTTTGCTTTTCACAGCTCTCTTTCTGAGCCCAGTGAAAATGCCATTTATGATAAAGAAGTACCTTTCTGTCTGCATTATCTCCTTGGCTTTCTGTCTCTTACTGTATGAGATTTGGGGTTTTGTTCTTACCTTCCTGTTCTCACCTCTCCTTTTATTTTCATCCTTATGTAGTGTCACACAAATGTAGTGTCAATTTATACACAATGGGTTCATTACCATGGTGTAAAACAGGTGTACCTGTTTTAATTTTATTTAAATTTAATTTTAAAACTAATTTTTTTAATAATTTAATAATAGATTAGTAAATATGTAAACCCACTGACAGAACCTACCAATCTAATGTCTTTGTTTAAAAGAAATCCACAACCATAGTGATTATCAAACAGAAGAGCTGTAATGGTCTTGCAATGTTCCTTTTGCTAGTAGGGATTGAAATTAATGAATAAGGTACAAAACTGTATTAATGGATCATATGAAAACATGCAGGGCAAGAAAGAAATCACGTGAATATAAACTGAAATTTCCTAAAAGTTAGGACAATTTAAGATAGAGACAGAATCTGATCATAAACCACAAAACTGTGAGAAAGCAAAAATCCAGTAAGTGAAAAATCATTATTGACGCTCAATGGAGGTGATGCTGCCACCCGTAAAAATAAAATTTCCAACATAAGGACTGCTTATCTCCAGCATCATCTGAAAATCACAGCCACACATTGTGTGATTGCTGGACACGTGGCAAGCAATAAGCTTTAGACTCATTAAACAACTTCTTCAAAACACTTTGTTTCTACTAAGAGTAAATTAGATGTAAAGGAACAAGATTAATTTATAACTACCATGAAAATCCAGAAAAGAATTAAAAATAAGGAAAAGCATTAAAACAGGCACAAGAGCTCTTCAGGAAACACAGCCATGTGTTTTGCCACTTATCTACTCTACATAAATAATTTAGTTCACAAACTAAATAATTATCCTATAATATGTTGTTGGAATGCCATCATTGACTAGAATGCAGAAATATGCTGTGTTCTTCTAAAGGTAAAGGGTAGCTGACTTTTGCAGATCAAGAAAATCTATGTTTATCAGCTGCAAATGCCAAATTAAAGTATGAAATTATTTCAGTCTAACTTCAGAGACAGAAATTTATGTAGTAATCAGAACTTTTTGAATATGACTCTTCTGAGCAGCAACACAGATATTGACTTCCCATCCTCATCACAATTTCCAGTATAGCCTGCAGAAATCTTCCTTTTGAGACACAGATTCCACAAAACTCTGTGCCAATGAATAAGACAGTAGGTATGGAGCAACTGCTAGACACTCCCTCTTCCCCCATATACATATTGTAACTTCTACCGTGGGCTTTGGACCTGAGGAACATAGAGGAAAAGGTGCTTTGGAGGGGAAAAGGTTGGCGTATGAGGCATGATTTAACATAGAAGAGGACTTGCTTGCAGGCATTTAGCATTTCTTATTGTCTGCCTAACCTGTCTGACTTTCTCCCAGAACTTTCAATCTGTTCCAGTCCTCATCTACTCAGTCTCAGCTTTCATTCCTCAGCCTCCCTCAGCTCTTATCCAGCTCATCCCTATCCCTACTTTGGACTCCTCCCATCTTTTCACCTTGTCCTTAGGGTGTTTTCCTCCACTATCCAGGCACCATTTACTACTAGACTCTTTGATTAAAGGCTTTATATGGATATTTTTGTTTTTTCCCCACATCATCCTTACCACTAACTTCTCAAACTTGACCTCAGCAGCAGTGCTATGCTTATGGTGCCTTGTGACACAGTTGTCCCTGCCTCAGCTGATTAGTTATTCCTGTAGCTATGTGCTTCTAAACATGTCCTACTACTTCCTCTCATAATCCTCCTTATTCGCAAATCCTGACCTACACTCATGGTTGTCTCACTCATATTTCAAGTTCCTTTTCCTATGCCTGAAAAAATTAACTTTCTCTCACTCCCTTTCCTTCCTTTATCAATTTGGAAATTAATGAAAAGGCAGGAGGGACAACCCATTGCCCAGCTCCATCCCAGTGATGTCTTTAAGCACAATTCTCGGTCCCTTCCTGTTCTAGTTTTGGCCAGGACAGGGTTAATTTTTTACAGAGCGGGAGGGGAACCTGGCCAGACCCTGGTGTTTTTCAGTATCATCTCATGTCACTTGCCAGGGGCAGGCATTAGGGGCTCTCTCATTTCCCATAGTGGGGGGGCAAAATGGTCTGGTGTTTTACTTTCTGTGTAAATAGTTTCTTTTCCTTTGACCTTTTGTTGTCAGCATTGTTGCTGTTACTGTTAATTTTCTTGTTTCATTGCTGTCTCCAGTAAATTGTGCTTATCTCAAGTCCTGATTTTCACCTTTATGTGCCTCCGATTCTCAACTCCATCCCTGGAGCAGGAAAGGGGAGGGGAGGGAGGGGAAGAGAGCAAACAGCGAGAGTCTCCTCGGGAGAACTAAGTTGGGGAGTACCATTTCTAAACCACAACACTTCCTTTGAGCTCTCTTATAGATGGAAGCTGATGGTATTCTCACCTCTAACCCCTCTTTTGAATGCAAATAGATGCTATCGGGTGTGTTAAGCAGGTGTTGCTTAATACTTATGGAAAGATTTTATATTTTTAGCCCTGCTTGGCAATTGTTTAGGAAGACATGGCTCCAGAGCTGCAGATCATATCTTATTTGGCACACAATCCTGTGTTCTGTGCAGCCTGAGATGAACTTCACTTGAAACTGAGTAGAGGACTGTTCTGGTTTGGCCAAATTTAGAAATGTATCCTCTGAAAGAAAGCACAACTACCCCTCCCCCACCAGGTTCGGGAAAAAATAAATTTTCCTCGAAGGAAAGTGAAAGAGATGAAAACTATTTATTTACCAAACACACAGGAAAAGGAAAATAATGCTAAATAATAAAATCTTTCACTGTGGAGAAAAAACCTGGGAAAGTGTTGGAGTCCTCCCTTTGGTCTCCTCGGAGCTGGGGCTTGGTCCAGGACCGGGCCCTCTGTGCCCGATGGAAAGTTCTCCTGATGTGCTCTGGGTTGAAGCAGTCCAGTAGAAAAGGGAGAAAATCCGAAATTCCAGGGAAGGAAAAGCAAAGTCCGACTGTCAGTCTCTCTCTGGAGAAAAAGAAAACTGAACCACTGGCCAAAAGCTGACTGGGCAGCCGCAAGCCGGGTGCTTCCTCGCTCCCCTGCCGCAGCTGGGGAAAAAAAAATTTGCTATCTCTGTGTGACCTTGAACAAGCTGCAAACTGCTTTGAAAAAGTTTTGCTCAGTTTTTCCTTCCCCGTCTCAGGCTCAGTTTAGAGGCATAGAAAAGCACAAAGTTAATTTCTGGGCGCAGGGCAGCGATATGGGATACACATCGTAAAGTCACCCCAAGACAAGGACACATCCCCAGATGACCACCAGAGACCCCAAAGAGGCCCACACAGGCACAGTAACACATACTGCATAAGGCTGTGAAAGCTAAATGACTGTGCATTAGGTGGATGGCAACTATGAATTAAGTAGGTGGGTTTATGCAAATTTCAATGTATAAATTCTTTTGCTTTTCACCCCTGGTGTGCTTAATTTGTTGAAAACTTCCACCTTGCACCCTGTGCAGAATAAACAGCATTTCCTCTCTACACCTGATTCTTCATCTGTGTTTAGAGTTCCTAAAATCTTCCAATGCCTCTTGCAAAAAAGGTCTTCCATGTCATCTGGCTCCTGAAGCCCCTGGCAGTATCATCCTTCATCTCATGTCAACACATGTGAGCTGGATCATTCAGAGCTAGCAAAGGTTTGAGAGCTTCCAGTCAGGATTCTGTCTTCAGAAAATATATCTGTTAAAGTTAAAAAAATATTTGACATACTGAAACAGTAATTTTTTAAAATGCATATAATGAAGCTGAGGTGTTTTCTCCCCAAACCTGCAAGACAACCTTTCCCATGTTCTGGGGACACCAAAGAGGCAGGAAGGCATTCTGGAAAGTTCATGGAACTGATGTAACTCAGAGCTGCTTGAATTTCCTCTTCTCACTAGAAGTGCTGTTCAGCTGCAAATAGAAAAAAACAAACAAACCCCCCCAAAATCACAATTATTACCTTTATGTGATAACGAAAATTTCTTATAATTTAGAAATATTTCTCACTTCAGTTGTTAAAATTGAAAACCAGATGGAACTTGGTTTCGTCAAGTTTGTAGAGGTTTTTGTGACAAATGTATTTTTCCTGTGGAGAATGCCATAATAATAAAAAAAAGGTGTCAAGTTCTAATGTCTATTTTATCTGGTGTGTCTCAGCTTTAGTATTAACAGACTAGGAACACTCTGTCTGTCTGCCAGCACATTACCTTCTGTAGCCATTCAGATTTTCTGTTTTCAGAGAAAAAGGTAGCAAAATGCCTGTCTTCCAGAGGATGAAACTGAATCCGAGAGCTGATTTTTAAAAGACTACACCATTTTTCTGTGGCAAAATCAGTAAAGGAATCCATGTTCCCTCATTCAAGATGAGTACTATAGCTGTTGGTCTATGTTATTTCTGGATGAATTCACTGGAAAAATCATCTAAATAGTTCAGTTACATTTCCTGCACATTTTGCAAACCTTTAATGAAGGTTTAATACAGCTTACTACAGCAGCTTCTTCCCACTGTCATTCACAGTAAATAGAAATCAAGAACTTGAATTCTAATAATTAAAATGTTCAAATAAATCAAGAAAGGTGAAATACAGCCTTCATAGCTGACATTTTTTCATCTCAAGATGTGCAGGTCCCTTCTTTCTCTGTCATTCCAACTTAGTAAACCAAAATGCAGGTAGCTTGATTTAGTTAAGCCAATAGTTACAAAGCCAAATCAAATAAACACAGTAAAGGGAAATAAAAAAACCTGAATCCAAGAAATAAGACCTCTTCTTAAATTAACTGCTTTTTTGGTTTTTTTTTTTTTCACAGCGCTGTTAATTTGCCAAAAAGGAGAGAAAACCTGAAAAACAGTAGCAAACACTTAGCAAATTCTTCATCCAGATTACACAAAGAAAATGAGCACGTTCTGGAAAGACAATGGGTTGAATCTAAAGGCCAGCAACATAGGAGACAATCACAACTGGCTCCTCTCAGGACAGTGTTGACTGACTTCTAGTATTTGAGGAAAAGAATTCTCCTAGGATACAAAATTGTTGAGGCCTGGGCAGATCTTCCTCACCAGGAATGTATCCTGGAACAAGTGGTGGTGTATCATTGTACTGGCCATGTTATAGCTGAGGAAAGGGCACACATGCTCTGTATTTGCTTCTCACTTTTTGGCATTTAGGAAGGATAAGAACAGGTTACGTTTTAAAAGAAGCTAAGTGGCTAAGGCTGCTGAGGGAGAGAACATCTATTCTTTTATAAGACCATGCTACTCTACTGTGGCCACAGTTACAATAAATCCTCAAATATTACCCTGAAAACTTGCTTTAGATTTAGCCCTTTCACAACACTGTTTCTGCACTACTATCTCTCAAGACACGAATCAAAGCAAGGGCTAAAACATAATCAAGCTAGCTTGTCAAATTTCCACTTTCTTTTTTAAAGGAGAGAGACTCTTTTGAAACACATGATTTTGTATGCCCTGATTGATCCTCAGACCTTTGCAGTCTTCTAAGCTCTTCTCTGAGATACAGCATAATAACCAGTCAAAAGTCTTGTTATACACAGATATGACACCTGAGTTAAGTACAACAAACAACCTTGTCAATCAAAATTCACATCAAAATGGGAGCGCATGTCAGTTCTGTCTTCCTGACAGCTGAATGCAGACAGAAAATTCTACAGACCTTCAGCACATCTAAGCAATGGACTGTTCTGCTATCTCTCTCAATTTTCTACATCTGCTAAACCCCCTCAAAAGCCATCAGTCTAAAAGCCTCTCTGGCTTCTTTTTTCCTCCTGTGAGCTGAAATTTTACATGTCTGATATACATCTATGCTCTAGTTCTTTCAGAGGATGTGAACTTTGATTTAAGAATTAGTGCATTGAACTCAAAAAAACCCCCAAAAACACAATGTCTTTTTTGGCCATAAACACTGCAAAAATCTGCCTTCATAGTCATAAAAAGATATTTCACTTCACATGGGAGCTCTTCAACCACTGTCTAATAATAAATCATCACTCACAAATTAGTTTGAGTTATGTATGTTCAGATTAAATCCATGCAAGTTAGTTTAAATGGAGTTAGAACAAAAAATGGTACTAAGCTACCCATGCTAGTGGTGGTGGGTGGGCAGTTGTGGAGAGGCAATTTCCCACAGACAGATAAACCACTGTATAAGCATTGCTACACTTTAATTAGGCATTTTGGCTTGCAGGGAGCACAGGATTTAGCTGCAACACATACATAGCCACTAGACAAAAAAGTAGGTTTATTCATTTAACCTCTGCGGTGCAGACAAATCCTAAATATACCATAGCATCCACAGAGCTGCACCATGAAGGAATCTTTGCCAGTAAGGCAGAGGAATTACCTTCAGTAGTAGTGAGAAATGCTGGAATGACTAACTCCCATCTTTTCCCTTGTTCCCAATAGAAAATATGCTGACAGGTGAAGTTAGCAAGCAGACCTCTTCTTCCACTAGAAATGTATGGCTCTGTTGTTGTTGCTTTTTTGACATCACCCAGACTGTCATCCATGCTGTCATTCAGCTGGCTCTGGCAAGATGTTTATTGGATGGGAGACCCACAAATCTACTTGCTCAAAGCTTTTCAGTAGAGCTGCAGCAAAGTCAGCATGTGCTTTGAAGGGATGTCACATGTGAACTGTGTTACTGAGGCTCACTGCTCCCTTCACCCACGGTCCCAAAAGCAGAGGCACAGGCATCCAGCTGAGCAGTGGGTGCACATCTGGAGGAGGCTCCATGGAGAGTCGTTACTGTCTAATACGGCTTTGTCTCCAGATGACACTTCAGGACAGCTGCTAGCAAAGGATGATTTTCATTAAGAGGAACTTCATGTCAAGACAAGTGTCATTTTACCAAAAGACAAAATGAAACTTTATACACTCTCACAGCAGAGAAGGAGATTAAAGTTTGAGGAGTCTTTTTTTTCTGCTATAATGCCTTTTGTTTGGTCTGCTTCAAAGTGTATGCACCTGTCTGCAAATAACCATTTGACTATTCTGAACAGAGCTGATTCTCTTCAGAACCTCTTCCTTCTCATTTGTGATCTTGTCTCTAAGGACTGCTCCTGAAACAAGAATTTATGTCCTGTAGCTCAGCAAATCACATCCATAATTGCCAAAAACAGAACTGAAAATCGCATTTACATCCAACGCATGCCTGGATCATTTTGTACGCAAGAAATAATTAATTTTCCAGGGAGCTTTTACATCAGCTTAATGGTTGCCTTGAGAATTAAATTCCCCTTATTTTCTTCTAGAAAATCATTAGAGATTAGAGAGATGAGAGAATAAAGTGGACAAGAATCTTGCCTTTCACTTCAGATAACAGTATGTTAGAGCCTTTGAACATCAAAGCCCCCTAAAAGAATTTAGAGACAAAAACTGGGTTTCACATGAAATCTGAGTCTTTCGTGATTTGAAGAACTTGAGTGCTTCTTGATTGTGTATTGAATCAACTTTTCTTTTATTAGTTCAAAAGTTATTGTTATGATCATCTGCAGAAAAAAATGCTAAATTAATTCCATAAAATTTTATGAGTGAAATTATACAACATAGTAATGAAATGCAAATATCCTTGTTCATTAGGCTCATCCATTTCAATTGTACCTGCAATACATTTCTCAGCGGGAACTGTTAATCATACAGCAGCATGCAGAAAAGAATATATTATATTAATTAAATAGCCACATTATGCATCTGTGTGCTGAATTGTGCCCATGAAATTCAACGTAGCATGCATTACTATTTTTTTTAGATCAAGAGAATTTTCTGTTTATGGGATTTGGGAGGAAAACAGTGTCATTTTGGTGTGTACTACAGGTAGCAAGTGAAGAACAGACCAGTATTTCAATGATAACAGTATTCTCCAAAAAAAACCTCTGCATTAAATTCTCAAAATCATGATCCTTCAAAGAGCTATTTTCAAGCACAGGGAATAGTCTATGCAGACCACACTGAAAGAATGAAGCATGTAGGAAGATTAGAGGGTTGGACAGAGAAAAAAGGATTGGCAGGAATGAGCCATCAAATTCAAATACTCAGCCAACCCCTACTCAAGTTCATCCAACACTGAATACAGTTTATTTGCAAAGGTCGTTTGGCTAACTTACCCACTACCCAGTGCCTTCAAGGACTTTGAGTGATTTAAAGATTAAGCTGCTACGTACACACTAAAAAAACTTGTCATAAAGGCAGTGTATGGCACGTTCACATTCACAGAAAACAACACTGCTTGCTGAAAGGTGTTTAGGAAACTTTTTTCTTCCATCATTACACTGTGCATATCCAGAATGATGTCTCAAAGCTGGTTTCTTACTAGGATTTTGAACATTTAAGGTTAATGGAGGTTTACTTCCAGAATTAGAGGTAATGTCCCCAACACCCTCTTAAGAATGCTGGAATCAATGGCACAAGTGAAGCAGAAAAAATTCTACTTCAAAAAACCTACTCAGTTTAAAATGTCAGTTTTCCTTTACATATAAAATACAGCACTTCACACTTTAGATTATGCTACAGAGAGGAAGACAGGGCAAATTTATATCTTACAACATGCTGTCAGGTTACTGAAGTCTTTGGCTTCCCTCTAAAACACCATGATGTAAGGCCTGTTAACCAACAATATTTGAAGAAAAATCAGCATTTGCATTTACAAATGATCAAGGATTTCGGATTCCTTGAAAATTTGTGGCAGTGACATCAGAACACCTAGAAAACAGGCATCTAGCCCTGGCAGGACATTAGGTTTTAGGCTCTTTATCTGATCAATGGACACAGACTCTTCTGGGTCTGGGCAATTCTGTAAGAAATCATGCTTCAGTTCTTGTATTTGGAGGAGATGCTGCAACCTGTGTTTGACAATTCCCAGAAGGCTTTAGCCAGTAACCTCACAAAATTTTTAGCCAGTAGTCTCACAAAATGCTGTTAGCCATACAATTCTGCCTCCTTCCTCTATGTTTCTGGTTAAAGTAGCAATGCCTGCTGTTCCTCACACTGAACCAAAGGCTGACCGTGGACTTTCAGCATCTTCTGGTTATGCCCCAGAAGTCAGGTCCTCTGGGCTACAGGATTGGGTTCCTCTTTATACCTGTTATGCCATGAAACCATTCTTGCTCTGTGAACATCAGGCCACATATGTAACTTCATTTATATGTGGTCTTACTGAACTCAGTCTGTCACTCTGGCCTTGGAAGGATTTACTTTGCACTGAAATTGCATTTATTTTTCCCCGCTGGATGCACAGACGTGCAGCTCCTGTACAGGAAGACACACAGGCATTGGTAAAAGGAAATTAAGTATAGTGTCACTGAGTCCAAGGGAACTGCCTCTCTGCCATTAAGTTATCTGGGACCTTTAGAGACTTCCTGAGCAGGAATGGTGTCAGATTTTGTCCTATTTTTAAATTAATGACAAGACCAAGATGGTGCCATGTATGATACAAGGCAAAACCTTTAAAATTATTTTGAAGCTGCATTTTTTGTTCTTTCCTTGTGTATCAAATTTGCTCCTAAAGTGGCTCTAGTCTTTCACTCTTAATAAACATTTTGATATGCAATGGTTGTAATGCCTTTCACGCTGCAGTGAAGATTTCAGCCATGAGAGCCATGTCTAGTTTCTTCACTGATTTATAAGTGAGTTGTAAAGCTTTGTTCTAGTTTCTAAACAAATAGAAAATTTATTGTTGAAAGCAACTGTTTAAAACACAAATTCACATATAAATGTATCAAAACTACATTGTGCCAGTTTGCTGAACTCCCTTTACAGAAAGCATATCTTTTTAACAGCCTTTCCTTTCTTGAGCATTATTGCTCAAGATTGATAATCATCTAAATTAATCAAGAGCTACTCAGACTTGAGGTCTGGATTCACTTGAATAAGATCATTGTTCTGAATAATGTTACCTGCTCAACAGTTAGCAAGATGATTAATTCAATAACTCTTTGCATGCAGGCTCAACACGCTGGTCCTGACAAGCCATAATGATCTCATGATGGATAGAGTATCATTCAGGTCACCACTGTGTGACCCATCTAATCTGACACTTGAATTCAATTCTGATTTTTAACAACAGATCCTCAAAATGAAAAGGACAGACTTTTTGCACACTAGTAAGTCAAAGTAATGTTCTCATATTTTCCCTACATTTGTCTTGACATTTGTCTATGAAGAAAACAAGGTACAGCTAAGGATCATTGCAATCACCTGCTCTGAACTTCTACATAAAACAATCCGTAGCATTTAGGGATATTTCCATATCTGTATGTTATAGGACTTGGTAAAGGTTTTTCCCAGACACTGGAGGACAGCTGCTTATCTGTTGTGACAGTCAATCCATTATGATCTCCCTTATCATTTTACTACAGCACCAAGAGCAAATAGAGCAATCATAACAGTAGCAGGGATTGCTACAGGAGGATGAAATTAAACTGCAGAATTCAGATGGGAAGAGAAAAACACACAGCACTATTCCCACAAGCAGCAGCAATTTTCAGTGGAATATCAAAGCACCCCAAAGGACACAAAGGGTCTGCATCTTCAAGACACACAGGTTTCAGAAAACAGAAACTAACATTCTGACATCTGAGAAAGGGATATCTGTTAAACTTTCAACTGCCTACACAAGATTAAAGCTGACCCTTTTGTTCCTACTTCCATAGTCATAAATCAAACTCAGACAAGGAACTGATTGTCAGCAACTGAAGCCCTTTCGTAATTGTAATAAGTAAAAAGATAGATAGATAGATAGATAGATAGATAAATAATCACACAAAACATAACTACATTTCACTGCAATTTTATTAAAGCTGTAAACTAAAACAACTGCCTATAATGTCAGCCAGATTTATTATTCAGTCTGACATGGTCACCCAATATTGGCATGGTCTACTTCAGGGAGGCATTCTCATAATGACAGAGTTGAAAGCCAAGCCATCGATTGTGATTTCTCTTTCTGTGATTCTTCTTTCTATTCCTCTTCTTAGGGCTTTCTTCATATTCTCCCTTGCAGCAGCGGACAGTGTTGTTCAACACACTGCTAAGTAGTCTGGGAAAGGAGCAGACAATGAAGAGGCAGATTTTCCTGAACTACCCATACCAAACAGATCATAGTAGAGCTGAAAATTTTTAGTAAAGACCATAAGGATAAGCAAAGTCAAATACCAGCTTCTGCATCAAAAATAACTAAGTAGAATAGGATTCTTTGGAAGGTAAAAGAAAAGACTGAGGGGAATAAGACAGAGTTTTTTAAGATCAGATGTGTCATGGAGAGCTTGTATAAGAATTGATTTGCCATTAATTCTCCCAAGAAAAAAAAAAAAAAGGAATGTGAAATTAAACTATGAAGAAGGCAGCCCAGAACAAAGAGAGTTGTTCTTCATACAGTCACTTTAGCTACAGTACTGCTGGCCTCAAGGTGCTGTAGAGTGTAAACATTTACAGGACTTCCAGAAGAGATT
The DNA here is from genome assembly GCF_017639235.1 of Corvus kubaryi. Classification (NCBI taxonomy): domain Eukaryota; kingdom Metazoa; phylum Chordata; class Aves; order Passeriformes; family Corvidae; genus Corvus; species Corvus kubaryi. The sequence goes on from NW_024582054.1 coordinate 13,112,079, forward strand.
AGCAAAGCTCACAGAAGAGATATCTGCTATGCTATAAAATAAAGAGAAACTACAGCTGTCTCCACAAGCCCTTGAGCTGCAAATAACTGGATGCTAGAGGAATAGTTTGGGGAACCATATTTACCTTGTTCTTACACTTTTCCCTCCGCATCTGCTTTTGGTCATTGTCAGAGACGGAATGCTGGGCTATATGGATTGACCTCCAGGCTGACTCTTCATGGGTCCTCTGCCATTCTGAATTCAGCTGGGGTCGACATATTAGATCTACACTTCTGTACAAGGTCCTTACACAAGGTATCCTATCACATGTCCTTCTTTCTGGTCTAAAATTACTTGTCAGATTGTAGCTGCCCTTTCAGCCATTTGAATAGTGGAATATCTAGGTAGCTCCAACATGCAATAGGTAACTCCAAGTATACTGGCAAAATAAAGAGCCCTTGGTTTGCACTCAGAGTTATTTTCTTCTCTTCAGCAGTAAGAATGCATTGAAAAGCTAGTGAATTGCAGCATATATTAGGTGTTTTGTATCTTGTGCCTTTAGATATTCTCACATAAAAAAGATTTACCTTAACCCTGAATGGTTGCTGATATACCATACATACAGCACATTGCCAAATACTGAAGCCAGATAAATGCATTTAATAAATAAACTCTTATAAGTCAGAAATGTTGTTTTCATACAAGCTGCAAATTCAAGATTCAATGGAATTGTGCACTCAAAGCAAGATTTTTCAGCATGTACCATTTTCTATGCATACCATTCAAAACTCCTTCCCTCCATAAACATTTTCCAAAGGTCAGAATCACCTGGTAGACTACTCTAGTCTAGTGCAATTATCACAGAAAAGCTTTGAAAGTCTGGGAAAGTAGAACATATTACTTGGGATGTTAAATAGTGAAGAAAATTAAAACATATATGAAAAAATTCAAGGAAAAAAATCATATTCAACAACCTCCACTTATTCAGAACTACAATATCTAAATGTCTATTTATAATCCATAAATTTACATTTCAATATACTACTTTAATATTATCTATTTATCTCTGTTTTGTGATGGACAATGACATTTAAAATAGCAACTGAAAACTGCAAAATCAGATTCTATACCAATTTGCATTGCCAAACCTATCCTTGGAGATTTCCCCCTTGAAAAGCCACAACAGATGGATAAATTGACAGTGAAAACCTGTAACAAACTTTAGGTCTGTATCTAATTTTCCTGCACCAGGCTCGATCCTGAATAGTGCAGCTAAGAACAATGTTACTGTTAGAATCATGTGAATGTGTAGCAGCTCTTGTTCATGTCAGGGCAATAGGATATTCTATTAAAAGTGCTGTATGGTTCTAATCAACATGCAGTGTGAGCTCACCTTGGGACTAGAAATCAAAATAAAAATAGAATAAATAGGCAGGTTTCCAACCAACCAACCAACCACACTAAGTTATGGAGTGATTTGTAAGTCATGTTTTTGAAACAGTGATCAGAATTAGTGCTAAGGAAATACTGCATAACACATACAGAACAAAGGATATTTTAAACTAGCTCATTCTGTTCTAGGTCCATACTGAACTGCTTTTTCATAAATATTCTAATGAATGGTTCACACAGATGAGCATTCAATCAGGCTATTATTGGAAAATTCACCCATTTGAAGACCTTGAACCAGAAAGCTGGCAGGAACACAACATAAAGATATAAACACGAGCATTCCCCTCAGAATTTGAACACTGAGTACCTCTAAATCTTTGCTGTATAGGTATTAATTTCTCATGAGAAATAGAAAGTGGCATTTTATAAACAACGGCTCACAACAGCCGTAAGTGTTTGCAATTCAAACAGATGTCAAATTGCTCATGTTTGCTGGTAATAGGCCTGACAGCAGTGAGACTACATTTGGAAGTGTCATCATGCCTGCTAAAGTCCAGAAGACACTAGAAGTGGTGCATTAGTCTGCTACGACCTTCTAACTAACCCAATAAAATCCTTAGCTCAAAAATCAAAAGTTAATGGAATTAATGGTAAAGGTCTAAAGTCACTATGAGGGACTTGCTCATTCATCTGGCATCTGACAAGACAACAAAAACACACAACAGTTAAAACCTGGCACCATTGAAGCTAACAGTAAAGCTCTGGAGAGCTTTGCTGTTAGGATGGAGATCCCTTTTACATCCAAAAAGAGATATAAAACATAAGATTCCATGAAATTACCTAGTTCTATGCCAAAAAAGTAAATCTACAGAGTGCTTGGTGGTCCTTGCAGATCCAGCTTCTCAGACTGCCAAGGTTGGTTCACTCTGATTCTTTTTTGAGGGTAATCCTTGTTTGGAGACTCATAAATAAAAGCAAAGCATTTGTAAAGAACAGAGGAGAAAATTGGAAGACTAACACCTCATAACTACATACGTATTTATAGTGTTTATAGTACGTCTTCAATTTTACAGTCAATGCTTTTTAAAATACCTGTTTGCAGTGTTGTTTGACATCCTTACAGACAAAATAATCCAAAATTTCAAAATGCAGTACCAGATGTAGCTAAAGTTTTGTTATCTCCCTGATTTGAGCTCTATTCAAAAATACGCGACTTGTTCACCTCAGCTGGTAAATTTGCTCTCTGGGACAATTCCCCATAACCCAGGAGACCTAGACTCTCATCTTTCAGCTTTCTCATTAAAACATGTTGTCTCTGTGTGAGAAAATTAATGGTTAGTTTGTACAAAAGTGGACAACATTTGGCTGCAATTAAGATACCCTTGCTACCATAGTTCTCCACATAATTATTCCCTAGCATAAAATATAAACAAATTTTCACACAGTCCCTCAGACATTTAGTGCTCACATTTTGAAGGTATCGTTTTCATTCCAATGTACCAAAGAACTGCCAAAACCTCACAATTTTTAAAAAAACTGTTTTATTTTCTGGGCAATCCTACTCCAGGGCTGCCATCTGCTAGCTCTGTACTGATTGTCATGTTAATACTTTCCTAGAATGAAGCCACAAATGCTAAACTGCCCCATTAACTGAATCATTCATTCAGCAACTGGATACTTTGCACATTGTGTCAGCCAGGATTATTTTTGGTTTATAAACTATGGATCTCAAGCCACTATCTCTCAGTGAACTATCTCCTTTTTGTATCATTTGTGTTAAATGCAACCTTAAGACAAATCTTCTAAACAGATTTGGAAGAGAAAATTTTGTCAAGAACCTCATCTCAGCTATGAAAACTTGAGGAAACAAGCCAGTTAAAAGAATAGAAGTAGGACTAGTAATGAACAGAACCACACTTTTCCCATCACTGGATCTGACTTCGCCTATTTGTAAACACGCAGAAGTCTTAATTTATTTTCCCTATCCTACACACTTAGGATGTTTTGCCAGCATTATACAGAAAAAAATAATTACCAACAGGAAAAGAATTCTCAAAAAAAGTCTGACACTGTTCACAGGAAGAAAAGCTCTGTGAGGGAGCTGGTAGTGTGTTGACTTCTATGGAACCAGGATCTTGTCCTCAGTTGTCAGAAGAGACAAGAAAAGCTTCTCTGCTAACACTTCAGATGGCAACAGACCTGTTCTAAAACATGTTGCTGATTCAATTCCTTTACATTCACATTGTCTGTTGCAGTCAAAGGAGAGTTTTTGCAAAAGGTTATGCACAGTGTGTAGAATGTAACTTGTAGAAGATGACAAACAGACCACAGGTGTTTTATTAGCCTGTCAGTGTGGGCCATGAAAATAAAACCGTTCTGCAGAAGAGGCTGTTCTGACTGCAGTGCACTGAAAGAACCATTAGTCTTTTAATAAGGCATTGGTTTCTGTACCTCTCCTCTACAGTGCCATCTGTGGCATTAAGATGTGACTAGTTGGGTGATTTTTAATAGGAAGCACTCCATCACCTTCAAGGAATAGGAAACTTCTGGACCTATTAGAAAGGTAGGTGATGAAGTCACCGGCATCAAAACTGCCCTGGAAACTCAGCAAGATACCTTGATCTACTGACAATGTCACCAGACTGTAACATGACCTGGGAGTGGTCAGGGAAAGAGAAATTTAATATTGCTGTTTCTTATTATTCAAAGTACTAAGACTGAAACATGTATCTTAAAGCTTTAATTAAATGAAGCACAGTAAAAAGGGCCAGCACAAGGATTTCTGCATATATAAGTATGCATTCATTCAAATACTTGTCTGCAGCTTCCCAGAAAGTTCATAAATCCCTCATATATTTCTGCATTAAATCACATGCCAGCATGCACAATGTTTCCATGTTCAGTGAAGAACACTCTGTACTTCAAGCTTTAGAGTTACAGGCAGAGAAGAGAAGTGTTTGTGCTCTTGGCATACTAATACAGTTTGACAAGAAAGAAACAAGAACATTACCAAAAAGTCCTCTCAATCAGCCTCAAGTCCTTACTCCAGGGTCAAATGAACTTTTTCTATGACCCAATTACATGTTTTTTTAAATTTTTCCTAGGTCATTACTCTTTATGTCCAAATCACATCTCTTGACAAACTTAAACTTTGCAGCTAAAGGGAGCAACATTTATTTCTTCCATAATTAGTTACAGAGTTTTTGCTGCCCATTTCTGTGCAAACACAAATTTAACAGGCTTCCTTCTTTTGCTTCCTGTTTCTAATTAGCCAACACAATAATGCCTTCCCTTTAGAAAATGAGCACTGGACAGTGTTTACTGGAAAAGACTGGTCCTCCTTCCTATTCCCAGTGCAGCTAATTAACCACTTCTTGTCTTGGCCAAAGGTAGGGCATATCTCACACTCATATTCTGTTGTCCAGAATCCTGTTAGGTAAGTTTGCTTGATACTGTAAAATTTCAAGTATTTAGTGCATCGAGCCATTGAGTAAAATCACTCTGAATGCCTTCCCATCTATACTGATAATGAGGTCATTTGCATCTGAAGCAAAGAGAAGCAGGACAGAGAAGAATAGCAAGAAAAACAGGGTTTCTTTAGAAAGAAAATTATCTTGACATGAGATTGTTTGTTATACTTGTGTTATTATCTTGATGGAGCATCTTTTTCATAACTGTTTAAACCCTTAAAGTATAATCTTAAAAGGACTGTTCGAGCATTCTCCATTTTCCATTCACAACAGTGAATACAGGAGGCAATTTTGACCATGATTTGCCTGCATGCTTAGCTTTACACACATATATCCAAAAAGACAGTAGAACCACTCCCAAAGTCCAACTCAATCCTCTTGAAAACAATGAGCAAATTCCTTTACCTCTATTGACATTGTGCTCCATATGTGAAAAAGTAAACTTATGTGTAGGATTTCTGCAAACTTCAACAGCCAAAAAAAACCCCAAATCTTTAACCTAAATTAATCATTGAAGAGTTAGACTATAAACATGCCTGTAAATATCAGGAATTCTTGTCAGCAGTTGCAATCCAGCTACGCAAGATTTTTTGGTACAGTGCTTTGGTTCTTAATACTGAAGCACTATCTAACAATGCCAGAAGAGAACCTTTCACTCTAATAATAGGAACAGAAAGAATTTATGTTTTAAGGGCTTTTCTGAGACTTAGAGTACCAGAATGCAGAGCAAAGCTCTGCTAATGGCTTTTCTTGCAAACCAGCTCTTCTGACTCCATTGAAACTATTTGTGGGTCTAATTGGAGCTATCCTTATAGCTCAACAACCTGTTTTATGGTCCATGCAGATACTCTAGGCAATGGTATAGGGCACCCACAGGTGCAACAACAATGGGACTAAGTACCTAGAGGCATTATGAGCCACTTTTATCTTTCCCAATTTTTCATCTTTATATGAAGGAATTTCAGAAATATCTGAAATGTCAAATCCAAGTATTTTATCAGTTATCTTTGAAATGATGACAAAACGTTTGTTCCAGATACATTGCCTTATATACTGATATGTAATTGGTCTTTTTTTCATTATTTACAGCCCAGGAGAACATATGTTCAATGTATGAACAGCATTTAAAAAAGAAATAATACCTTGAATGAAAACCACCAGAAATACGAACGGTTAATGAACATTTAAACTACTGCTGTACTTTGTTTGTCACTGTATACCAAAAGATCTACAGAGACAATCATCCTGTTTGGGGGCTTGACTACCCTTAGTGTTTCAAAATCCATTTTCTACAGTTTAGCAAGCCCTTTCCCTGGTTCAGTTTAATAAACCTTTTACCTTTTATTACAAGGCAGGGCACCAAGTCTCTGTTGTCTCTTGTTTAGTTGTTAATCTTCTAAAAGCTGCAGATCCTCGTCTTTAGAACTTCAACTTTTCTAACATTTCCCATCTTGCATGCACATAGCTTATTATAGTCATGTGTAGGAATCTGCCCCTTCTCTGATTGATTTGCATTGTGTCTGACTCACCCTATTGCTCCAATCAATCAACATTTCACATTCTAATTTTCCCAGGTGCTTATAGTTTTCCTGCTCTTGCTTTTTGGGGTTTTTTTGGTCTGAAAATTTAATAAGGACATTCTCTATTCTGCTGTCCAAACCTTTAATGAAAACAACAAATACTACTTGAGAAACTTTGCTTTGCTCCTCTTTTCAGTTTGTAAACAACAGATAGATACTCTCAGTATGAATTTTCAGCCACTTGCTTACACATTCTACACCAGTTCCCTAAACTTTCTGTATCCGTTATGGAAATGCTGTGCAAGAGAAACAAGTTCTGTTGAAAGTCAAGTTATGTATGCAATTTGCTTCCTTCTCCACAAAGCAGGTCCCTCATATTGTAAGAAGTTAGGTAGCTTGAAGTTCATGAATTCTAAATAGCAGAGATATTTCATTAAATGAAATTAAATTTTTCTTGGAAATGGCCACTCATTATGACTGAGTGAAAACTGGTCTTGAAAATACTACCAGATATATAAACCAAAAGACTTATGTGTTTTCCTTACCTTATCTGAGTTAGATAAAGCCATCTTACCTAGGTACTTAAAAGAGAATTTAAGCATCTGGACAAACTTTGATGGCTAATCTCAGCAGTTGGCATGATTGCCCCATTGATCTGGGGTTATTGAGTAAAATCTTGTCAATAGACAAATGTTGTAGGTGCCTTTGTAATGTAAAAAGTATAAGTCTAGACAGTAATAATTCCAGTCCTTTCATCACACAATTGATTATGTTCCTTTCCTAATAACCATTGACATTTAGAAGGGAGGCATATTGACATATCTAGAGCCATATACTGCAGTAAACTGTTAGAAGAAACAATCAAGTACAATCACACACTTCAGGACTCACTATTAACAAAAATAGTTATCCAACAGATGCCCATGGACATCTGTTTTATCAGCAAAAATACTTGGAACTGCTAAAGTTAGTTTGAGTTGTCTTCTTTTGTCCATTGCAATTTGAAGTTTTTGACTGCTCCTTTCTTCGTCCACAATGTTTTCACAGTTTATCTCTGAAACAGCCATCACTCAAATCTAGGGAATCAGAGAGTTGGCTTCACTTTCTGTCACTGAACTGCTCAGTTTTGTACATCACCCTAAATGAGTTCTGCCAGAGCTTCCTACACATCCATTTGTCCATGAGTGCGTACAACTGCTCCCTCTTTGTGCATGATTCAAGCAATCTCTGAGGCTGCTACTGCCCATTTTTCTTTATCCCAAATTGTGAAAACTCAAGTTCTATTTCTTTAGAGGTCATGGAACTGTTCATCACCTACATCAATCAGTATTATAGGCAGTGAAATAAAGTCTGCATTGTACTGTCCCTGCAAAGAACTGCATATGAAAAGATGAAAGTGGAGGTTCTGTGCAGGGTCAGAACATAGAAATATGGATGAAGCTTTGAAAACTCTTGCTATCAACCTTCAATAAAAAGGATGAAATTTTTTAAAATATTCAATTTCTTGTTTCTAACATGCATAAGGTTAAAAACCTGGTCCCAAGTTTTGAAAGAGTAGCAAACATGAGAAAAGTTTTTCTGTGGAAAGACCCCTCAAACCAGATTTTTTAAAGTCTGAAACTGTTAGACTTTTCTGCCTAGTAATTGTTACAATGCTCACACAGAGAACACTTCATGTGCCTTATCACCTTCACCGTGAGGTGCAAACACTTTGTGACATACTGAATTTGGATGACCACTTTAATTACTCATTTTAATAACAGACTGGACACTACAGTGAATAATAATAAACACCTTCCCATCTGCTGGGTTTTTAAGACAAGAAGGCATTTTGTTCCCTCCCAATCTCAACTCTCACCTGCTAATCCATCCATTTTTCTTCTTGTCTTCCACGAGGCAATAATTCCTGTCACTAAAAAGGCAAGATAGGAGCAATAAGGACAGAACAACACAGAACAACACTGCTGACAGTGGTGGTAAGAAAGAACCTATCAAACCATCAGCAAAGGATACAAGGTAAGAGAAGGCTCTAGAGACTCACACCTGGTTCAAAGCCAACAGATACGTTTTGATCCTTTCTTCTGCCTGGTTTAACATTAGTTGCACTTCAGTTGAATATGAGTTATAACCCATGTTATACAAAACTTTACAGGTACATACAACAAAATCACCTTGTCTCCAAAGGAGGTAGTTCCTTGCAGTTGTTGCCTATGTTTTTGGCAAGAATTCACTGACCTTGACTGTAACCACCTAGTAGCAAATTGATCACTGCCATAGAAATTTTAAATTTTTTTAAATTTATGTATTGTGGAAGTCTTATGAACTGCCAAGAAAGAATCAAAGTAAATTCATCAAGTTAAATCAATAATATTTACTTTGTCTCTACTACTATACTATAAAAAATAATAGGACTACATATTTAAGAAAAATGGTCTTGAAAGGTCTGAAATCCAATAATTCATACATTATTCAGACTAAGCAAAAGAAAGCCCATTTCAACTTTCATGTATTAAAATAGGATGCAAACATACAACAAGAAAATTGATACTAATTGTGTCAGCCCTTAATCCAAATCCAAGAGGACACACAAAAAAGGTAAAAGAAAAAATACTGAAGATTCAGATTTAAGTATGATTGTTTGTAATCCTAGAATTGTGGGTGTTATGAAGTTATGGTATAAAGTTAGATACATGTAGAAAGATGCTTTTCTCCAAAGATATGGGACTTAACATGATATTGATTTTTTTGGAAGTGCAATCACTTTCTCTTCTCCTTCTGAGAAGATTTGTGAGTTCAATTCTAGTGTTGTATAGCAAGAATTCTGGGTCTATTCAAGCCCTTAGCTAAAGCACTATTGAGCAATAAATCAGATGTCAATCCTGATGTACAATATTGATAATTTAGATCTTCCCTCCTGAAATCCACACATGTTGTTTTTTGATAGGGTGCGGATTTTGGGGTTTTTTGTTTGGTTGATTGTTGGAGTTTTTTATTATCCTTGCCCCATCTTCTTAAGTAAAGTAAATGACAAAAAGATTTCATACAAATCCTGCATCTTAAATATTCTGTCTATGAAGTGAAGAAAAAAATCATGTGACGTGTTAACTCTCTTTGGCAAGTGCAACACAAAACATCAAAGTTTAAAAATATTAGATAATTTTCTATACAAAAGATAGGACATGGAACCTTTCATGTCAGGAAATGAGATTAAGATTTTGTCCAAAAACATTACAACCTAACAGCACATCATCTGAAAGTATTTTGAGAGCCTTTGGTGAAGAGTCTTGGTAGCAGCATTGGAAATCACAGCCTCAAACTAGAGAAATTCAGGCCCTGAAGGAAAACATTTTCTTATTTTAACTTTTTCTTTCTTAAGGAAAAAAAAATCTTTATTTTCTTCACAGGAAAATAGCTTGGGGAAGATGGATCATCAAACAGAGCAGAACTAATGAGCAGAGCAAAAAGGAATCAGGGAGGACTGGAAATACCATGGCAGAGAAATGGAGCAGGTCTCTGTGAGAAAGCAAGATGGAGATTAGGGGGAACATTCTCTGCAGCTGTAACTTGCACAGCATGGGAGAAGCTGGATCATGAGGGGGAAAAAGAGCTTTTTGCTAATATTAAGTATATAAGTATATGCAGGTACATACAACGAAATCACCTTGTCTCCAAAGGAGGTAGTTCCCTGCAGTTGCTGCCTATGTTTTTGGCAAGAATTCACTGACCTTGACTGTAACCACCTAGTAGCAAGTTTGTCTGTGGTCACAACCTGGTCAGCTTGGATGAAGTAAGTGCTCATTTTTTCATCTATCCCTTTAGTACTATTAATATCTTGCTACATGAGTTTTAAAACCAGACTAAAATATCTTCTTTCCTGCACAGACTTTACAGCTGCTGGCTAAGAATCAGACTTCTCAAACTTGCATCTTTCTTCTAATTATTTTATTTATGAACACAGTGTTTCAGCTCTTTCAAATTTCAGATTTCAGGATATTAGGTGGATGAGGGTTGAAGGGTATAAGGTGAGTAGGCATGGACATTTGTTGGTTTTCAGGACTATTATTACCTTACAGACACTTAAAGTGAAGAAGACTGGTGAATTTCTTCTCTACAGTCATGAATTTCTGTCGAAGCTTCAACATAGCAAAACTCACAAAAATGATTGGTTTACTAATGATAGAGAAGTTAAAAGAGCATTTTATTCTTCCACATAAATAATTTTTTAATGCAGAAAGTATAAATTCAGTAATAAAGCTAACACAATATTTTGCATTTTTAAACAGAATTGTGGTCACAAGCAAAATCAGGAAGGCTCTAAGTGTCAAAACTCCTTCAGCTTTCAGCTTTAATGCAAGGTAGAGCTGACTGCTGTGATGCATTAAGCAGCCCAAAATAGGGGAGGGCCTAGGGCCATTGCTCCTTATTAGCATTTTTTTTCAATGCCATCTGATACGTTTCAATGAACCTCTAACCTCTTGCTGTCAAAGAGTTGGGATATATGTGTTCCTCTAACTTTTATGCAAATTCCTGATCAATTCTAGGAATAGATAACACAGTATGGGGACTGCCATTTCTAGTACTGTATGGCTATCTTTTCAATACTGTTTTACATAATTTAAGGTGAATTATAAGACTGAATAACTATAAAAATCAGAGACAGTCCATGTGATTATTTTTTCCCAAAAAATTACGGAATGAAAATCCTAAGTAATATTTGGCATTATTTATTGGCTCTACCAATCTAAATGCAATACTTGGTTTTAGTTTCAGTCATGTCAGAATTCCTCTTTGAGCTAAGATTGAGATATTTTTATTAAGCGTTAGTGAACCTATCAATATACACAGATATCCATCCGTGGGCAATGTTGTGTCGCACTGTTATAGAGAAAAGGGTCCTTTATAAAATGAATCACAGTGATAATATGGGAACATTTAAAACATTACTCTGCAAAAGCTATGTCATAAGCAGCATTATTTCTAGGAGGTGCTTTTGAATTTTCTCATGTGACAGACACCCTGCTCCCAATACCAGAGTGTCTTCCTCTAATTTAAGGTGAGTAGAAATTCGTTGAAGACTTCTGTCGCATATGCAGTAGGTAAAACTGAAATGGCAGTAATGCTGCGAGAATGGCAAGATAAATTCTCTGAATAATAGTTTAAATTGTCTTTTAATGCCATTTTTACAGAATGAGAAAGTCATTAAAGTTCTAATCTTTAATATTGCTGTCACCCTAACTTTTTTCTGATAAATGGTAAGATCCTGGTTCATCTTAAATAAATAGAAATTTTGTGGAATAACTTTTTCATGTATGGTTCTTATAATAGCTTTTTTTTTTGCTGTTTATATACATTTGTGCATGTGTGCATGCATGTGTAAAGAGAAGAGATATAAAAAGAGATTGCAAATAACTAATTAAATTTCTGAAAAAAACCTATGCATTCTTTCTTGATGGAAGTATCAGATGTCAAAGGTAAATGATCTAATTATCAAATAATTTGGTTGTATATAATGGATAAATTGGGAAACACTAAAATACGAGCTCATTAAAAGCACCATGTTATAAATCAAAAATCATATACTGCCACTACAGACATCTAGTACAAAATAGATAATGTTTTCTTGACATCCATCCAAATATTTTTTATAAAAGTATAATTCAATTTGTAATTTTAAAAATGCTGATTTTCCTAAAGGCAGTAACAGTAAAAAGAGAAATTTGAAATATTTTTAATTTAACCACTATTTTATGATTAGAAGGAGAAGGAAAAAATCATTTTACATTCAGTAAGAAAACTAGAATTATTCAGATAACAGTGGTGGACAGGAAAAAAATTAATTTCAAATGAAAAATGCTTTAAGTGGTATTTAAAGATCAGAGAGAATGTTTTCTGTTCTAAAGAGTGACATAGATAGAGGAAGTAGTAAATAGGGCGTGGAACCATTAATCTGTAGTTTTATGAGCCAATAGTAAGCCAATTCCAATTTTGCACAACTGGAAAGATTTTAACATAAAAATACAGCTTCTACAAAATGAATATTTTATTGTGTCACTAAGCAGAGATGAATACATATTCTAAAATATACTGTATGCTTTAGCTGTGAGAGAGAACTATTCTCCTAATATCATCTGGGGGATTTAAAACACAGTATTATATTTCTAAGATATATGAACAATCAGTAAAGTGAAATTCAATGAAGTTTAAAAAGTGATGGCCATCAAATAGAGATTTATCTCCTAAAAGTAATCCATTTGTTCCCTCAGAACAAAAGCCTAAGAACAAAATACTGCCATAGGATGAACTAGTTACTTTTTCAGTCAACTACCATTCACATCACAAACTCCAAACATTTTGGCCAAGTGAGAACAGAGATTTCACCATTCACTTCCCTTCTATGCAGCTGGCTAATTATTCCTTCTGTTTAGATTCAGGAACTGCTCCTCATAAATAGTGAAATGTGCACATCTTTGAGACTCCTGCTCCTTTACAAACCAATAGTTAAATTTTTTAACTGTTCCAAATCAGATATTGAAACATGTCTGTCCTGCAGAACTAATTCAATGACAAGTTGGGCTTCCTTTTTTGTACATGTGAATGTCTGAGGAAGCTATACATACTCACAGCCGCATTAAAATGCTTTATTTACTTTCTCAACAAGTTCACGATTTTTCCCCTACAAACTACTTAGAAGAAACATGAAAAATATCATTATTCACTTGCCAAAACTTTTCTCTAATAAAAAAGGATCAATAAGCCACAGTGGCAAATACATGTTAAACCATTATGACAATATCACATAATGACTGTCGTTGCAAAGCCAAAATTTACGAGCAGTAATCACATTGAGGTGTTTGATGACACAAACTGATCTTAAAATTTTAACGATGAGTAGCACTGGTTTGTGTTGACAACTGTTTAAATAGATAATGTTGGCAACTGAAGTAAAATTATTCAATTTTTCATTTTTCTCTCCAGGTAAACTTCTAAACTGACTCAATATTTTCCACCTGTGCATTAGAAATCTTTGAGCAAAACATATACAACAGCAAGGAAGAAGACAGATCAGGGTAACAGAGAGCCAGACTGCCTGACGGCCAAGAGGGAACTGGGAAATCTCATTCATAGGAGCATCGAGCAGAACTGGCACTAAGCTGAGTAAGCTGAGCACTTGAACCCATTATCCTAGGTATCCTCTAGTACCAGTGACAAGCAGTGGCACCTCTGGAAAATTATCTGCAGTTTGATGACTTTAAGTGTTTGAAATATTCTGATTCCAAAACCCGAAGAATTTGCCAAAAGTGACTAAGACTCTAAAATTAGTTGTGCCAGTGAAATCCCTCAAGCAGATCCACAAGTCCAGCTGATGAAATGGGAGAGGATCTAGCACAGAGCAAATTAAAGGCCTACAGTGTCCAGTTTTGTGCTTTAACTAAGCTAGGCCTGTAAAAATCTGAAAAGTGAACCTTGAATATATCCTAGAATGGCAAAGCCAAATAAAAGGCTATTTTATTTCCACTAAAGAAAAGCTCAAGTTCATCTAGCCAAGCTAGTGTCTGGATTGTGGATACTCAGTATTAAGACGAAGGAACTGACTTTAGGTCAGCCAAGTCACCACAAAGTCAGCAATGTTCTGGATTGCAATCCCTGCTCTAGAGATAGACTTTAGACAGACTAAAATAAACTAAAACAAGCAGCAGTAAAGTGACTCTATTCCACCTAGCAAATAATTTCCTTTTTTTACACAGAATATCTGCACCAATTTGCATCCTAATCACAGTCAATGTAATTTTGGTCCAGTGAGCCACAGAAAGATTTGCACTGCCTGTCCTGAAATGACAGGAATGTCTGGCTGATACATTCTGAAAGAAAAAAACATACAAATAAAACTAAATCAAAATTAAACAAAACAGTTTAATCAAGCTCTGGTCAAATTACAGGGTATGCTATAAATCCACACCATAAAGCTGACGTCCTTTTTGACTGTTAAGATATCAGCCTGGAGCAAAAGAGTTTTAGGACTCAGACATGTGATTCACAAAACCAACATAGTATTTATAGCAGAACAGTAAATAATTGAGAAACAAAATGTGCACCCAGCTAAAACGGTACCCAACCAGCCCCCAGATTTTTTTCGCAGTTAGTTAGAAAATGTTTATGGCTGTGCTTCCTGGTAAAGAGAATTGGTGGGGGGGTTGGGGGGGAGAGGAAAGGGCAGGAGGGGAAGGGGGTAAAAAGGGTTTACCACGAAAGTTTAAAGACTTACAAAACCTAGCCACCTCCAGCCAAATTCAGAAATATTCCAGTCCAGGAGGAACCTTGCAGTTCTGTGACATGTACATCTCTTCTAAATAAACAGAGATGGGGATCATGCTGTGATACCTGAGTATCACCTGAACATAAACCTCACTGGGAATCGTGCTAAGAGTTTAATAGTGTGGATGAGACTGAGACAGCACTTGGCCCCAAGCTCTGCCTTTCTTCTAGTTTTCTGGTACATATTGCCTGACTGATCTGCTGTAGCAAGAACAGATGGAGAAAAAAGCCACACATTTTTCACTAGAAAAATCACTCGAAAACAATGTGTTGACAAGAGACCACAGTCTTCTCCCAGCCCTGTTTGACATCAAAGACCAAACCCGATGACACTGGACACTTCTGCCTTGGTGAAGTTATAGGGAAGCAGGTCTTAAAATGCTACTGCAAACCTAATTCTCTTATCCTGGTCTCCCAGCTGATCATTCATGCATGACAAAATGCATCTTAGTGCCATGATTGGCAAAAACTGAGAAGTTCAGAACATGTAAAAGGGGGGATTATTCCAAATAATGATCTTATTCTACAACTAGAGAAAAAAACCCACATATAAACAGGTTTGATTCTAGTTACGGAGTTACACATCAGAGCTTCATCTTATATGATACATGCTCTTTTACTCATGCTGATGGCCCTTCCCTGGACTGACTCCAGTTTGTCCATGTTTCTTGTGTACTGGAAGGCCCAGAAATTATCCCAGCACTTCAGGTAGGGTACAACAGGTGCTACATAGACAGGCCTTTTCACCTTTCTTGACCTCCTGGGCACATTGTGATGCTATGCCATGTACATCATTCAGTAACAGGCAACTCTGCCAAATTAGTTTTTGGTGCAGCAATTTTCACCATCTCCTTGCATAAGCAATATTTCTATTTCTGCTTTTCTACAGATAGAAATAAAGTATGTTAGGTCATAAAAAAATGGAATAGCTCAGGCAAATAGCTTTTTCCATCTCCCACTTTTCTCCTTTAGTCACCAACATTTTTTAAAGCAACTTCTCTGAGATTCCTAGTCTGTAGCTCTCTGCTGAATGTACAGTTTTAAACACTCAGCTGTTCACAGTTTTTCAGCTCCATGATTATAAAAAGCATATTTAGCTTTGTGAGTCATGTGGAAAGGCTTATCAGCCAAGATTCTTTATTCTTGGGAAGGTGTCTTCAAAATTAAGACTTACCAGATTGCAGGCTGGAGCTTCACTTCTCTGTTGCTCTAGACATGATAATGAAATGCTGATTAGACTTTCCTAGGATTTTGAAAGTGTGGCATTTGAGACCTCCAGAAGATATCCTAAGTTCAAACATAGTGTACCCAGTCATGCAACTTCAAATTAATTATGAGTAATACTACAAAATACAAAGAGATTAGGAGCCCTGGCCTAGACTGCAACTGCAAATCATGAGGACAGCTCTGAGGGTGTAGACAGATGTGCACTCCATGAATAGCTGCGAGGTAGAAGAGGTTGTTGCATACCTCCATATGGTTGCTACTTTCCCCCATCAGATCTGCTTATGAGAGTGCTATATTATTTAATTCAAAATGAGCCAACATTTACTTCTTTTAAATAGAATTTCAATTTTAAATATTTCCAATTGAAACAAAAAGAGGAAGCCCCTTCAATTCAAACTTGCCAAGCTAACGCACTTCATAGACAAAAAAGCTTTGGTACCATTTTCATGACCAGCTGATTCAGCAATTTTGCAAGAACAGTAACTTCTCACCCAGTTCCAGCTGCTCCAGCTAATGTGAGAGTAGCAAGTCTATTCACTCCTATTCCTTTGTATCTCACACTTTATATCTCTTGTTCCTTTATATCTAGAAGGCTAGGCATGGGATCCAAGTACATAGATACTGCTTCTAGCAAATGCAGAAGCTCTAGTTCATTTTTTAACCCTTTCCTTCCTCCACTTAGCAGAAAGGATGGACCAGTCTCTGTTAGTGACTTAAATCTAAGCCCTGGCTCAAGATGCTCAAAATTTGTCCTTGTCAGAATAAAGGGGAAGGTGAGGAGGGCTTATGCCCAAACAGAAGCACATGCAATTGAACAACAAAAGATACATTTGGTGACAGTAATATCCCAAGCCGGTCTCAGCATGTCCAGCCCATAGAGGCTAGAAATAGCTCTCTCCCAGGGAAACACCTAGATCTATGAGATATTTTAAAGCATCTGTTCTTCAGAATTTGGTTCAAACCAAGATTCTGTCCATATTAGAAACACTACAGTGCCTGAAGTTCCATGTACACAGTCACAGACTAGCTTTGAGCTATTTGTCTGAGCTATTTGGCACCAGTAGAGTACTACATGATTTAGTACCACGCAACTGGAGAGCAGATACAGAAGGTCTTGAGAATTTGCACATAGACTTGAAATTCTAGGCTAAAGACCATGAAAATCATTGTAATCTAATTCACATAGCAGATTTCCTTCCAGAACCTAGAAACCTGGGCTCTGAGCACTAGGGTGGACACTTGACCTTGCTTCTTTCAGCATCAGCTACCAAAACTGAACAACAAATATATCGTTCTTCAAATATATAATGAGATTGGGGTTTGAGAATTCAGGCTGATTCTAGTCACAAGAATTATAATATTCCTGTGCCATGAACACCTGGTAAATGTAGGTTATGTTCATTTTGCTTTGAGCTGGGATTCTTGCAGCTTTATAGCAGCAGTCTTACGAAATTGCTGAAGAAACTTCATGACTCGACAACTGTAAAGAAGGCCAAATTTCTTAGAAGCAGATCATGTATTGTCTACTTTTGCAAAACTAGTTTGGGGGGGAAAATACTGAAACTCTTAAATTATTACCTGTTACCGTTATTTTGCTTTGAGAAAGTAGATTCTACAGAGTGAGTTAGCTACTGCACAAAGTTTAATCACATTTTCCCTTCTTGTTTTTTTCTTATCTCTCTTTGCTTATTTGTTTGAGGGACTCCTTACATTTTGGTCATCATTTCCTTGCAGCAGGATTTAAAACATCTCTTATAGCTTCAAAATTTTAGTTTGGAATTAAAAGCTATACTAGAGAAGCCAGGAAAAAACAATGCTCAGCAATTGAGATAAAATCATTCAAACGAGTATTCTGTCACCATAGTAACCTTTCTTCCACAAATTTGTGCAGGGAAAAACCTAACATGCTATACAGTCATGAAAGTGCATCTAATTATGATTTATTCATGATGCCAGTGAGGAGCACTTACACATAAAATGCACTGTACTGATTCTATTTGGGTTTGGTTTTTGAGTAAGGGTCTTATAGACTAATCCTAATATATTAAACATTTTTTAGCAATACAAAGTTTTTACCTGTTTTAGAATACATAAAATAAATCATAATATCACATTTGTCACAGTGCATATCTCTATCCTTACAATTACTTTCTTGTAAAAAGCATAAATTTTTCAGCCTAATTGTTCAGTATTATCAAATATTAATTAAGATGACTTCTCTCTCTTACATAATAAGTACTGCTACTTTTCCTGAGCCTGCTTCTTTCAGAGCTATTCACTTTCAGCAAGGGTTGTAGAGATAGATTTAGCCTTGATTTGAAACATGGTCTTATAAAGACTTGTGCATATTCTTAATATCATAGATGGATTTATTAAAAAGGTCTGTACCTCCTTGCCACATAGGGCATAAATTAACTAAAGACAAGGTACTTTTCCTCCAGGAAAAAAATGGCAATATGTTCAATGTGCAGAGACAAGTCTTCAAATTAAATTGGACTTTTCAGAGAATTCAACATGTTCTATTAAAAAGGTCATTTGAAAAGGACGTTGCATACTGGCAAAACAGCATTGTTTAAAGAGTATGAAGAAAGATGGCACTGCTTAATATATTATTCAAAGTGCATAAGTACTGTATTTCATGGCTAAAACTTTCTAATTCAGCCTGGAAGAAAAACATATTAATTATTATCTTTTAATGTATATTGTTTGCAGGACATCATCACAGCCTAGATTGACACATTTTCGGACTGATCTTTTCCCATGTGAACTGAGACGTTACAATGAAGAACTATTACAATCTCATAAGAATCACTTATGTCTTTGTGAGCCAAAGTTTTTCTGAACTTTTCATTTGTCAGATTTTTACACTTGCCTTCTGTGCCCATTTAAGAGAAAAGCAGTAAAGTTTCCTACAACATGTCCACAAACTGTATTTAAAAATTCCAAAATTGTTAGAGTCTCATATGGCTTTTAGAAGGAACAAAATGCTTGGAAAACATAAATGAGGTAAATATTTTGAAATGGATCTATAATTTAAATACTGCAGGAGTATAAAACATCAAAAATCTCCAAGCATCGCAGAAATATATTATCTTCTCCCAATGTGCCTAACAAGTCCTTAGACCTGTCAATTATATTTTGCACTTTTCAAAGTGCAACAGAGAGACTGTAGCTCTGTGACATTTTTCTTCCAAGAAATTGGTTAACCACTGCTATATCCAAGTTGGAATGAGAAAAGGAAAAGCCTGGCCAGATTCTAGCGCCTGAGCAACTGATATGATTAAGGCTAGCCTCACATCAGAAAACAGAAGGACTGAATAAACAAAAGACAAAAGATAGATCTGTCATGCTCTGAGCTTCAACCAATGACAATGATAAGAGCTTCTCTGCCATGAGCTTTGTGAAGGGTTGTGGCTGATTTTCCTGTTCTATTTAAAAGAGTGAAAGGACAATTTGGAGGGAAAAAAAAAAACCAAAAGAGCAAGAACAGAAAATGGGTATGAAAGCACAGACAGGATTCTGGAGAGAGGCAAAATGACTACTTTGTGCATAGCTAAGGGAAAAAAAAGCAAACATTCTGCTGAGATGGAAGAAGATGTGGAATGCTGAACAGTGTGCCTCCAGAGAAGAGAACCTATGTGTAGCCAAAACTTCAGTAAAAATCAAAGAAACTCCATAACACCAGAAGAGAGGAAGCAGGCATTCTTTATTTGGCCAGATGAGCAAGGGGATATCTCTTCCAAAATATTGTGCATGCTGAGTACAGGACAGTTCCTGTTTATATACTGTGCTGTACATACATATTCATTGATTGTCCCAGAATAAACATACATATGATAATTTCCTGAAATCATTAACATATTTTTCCTCACCTTTCAAACACGTTCTTCTGTCCTGGGGGTTTCTTTGAGGGTCTATAGTGGTCAGTCTCTCTGATGAAGTGAGTTCAGACAAAACATGATGAATAGCAAGAAACCTTAGTATCTTAGAAATTTTAACCAAGGAGTTAGGTCAGCAGTTGAAAGAGACTGGATCAACTCCAAAACTAATGATGAAAGCTAGACCATACTGTGAATCAGGTCATTCAGTATGCTAGAAGACAGTGTGGGAGAAAAATGATGCAGTATAAGTAAGGGTGCAGAACACAGAAGACACCAACCCTTGTGACAGGGATTGGAATATCTGACACAATCCAGATTGTGCCAAGTCGTATCAGCTTGCCACAGCAATGCATTGCATTCCTCCCTAAAAAGAGTCAGTGAAGGTAGTAACACTTCCCAAAGTAAGCATAAAACTGATGACAGTAGGAATGAATGCCACAAGGAGACCAATGTATCTGCAGATCAATTGAGAGTTATAGCTCTTCGGTAGTAATGTGGCAGTACAGTGTATGTTAGAGAACCTCAAGAATGACATGAAAGCCTACTAAGTGAAAGCCTACAAAGATATTGCAAGGGCATTTGCACATTCATCAGATTGAGAAACAACCCATTGTTAGACAACAAATGACAGCTAATACCTTTAAACTGCATAGTGCCTACTTACAGTCTCTTTGCATGTGCTAAATGACCAAACAGAGCCCCACAGGAACGATACTGGCTCCGATGATTACGCACAAGTTCCAAATAGGATGCACGAGGCAGAGGACTGAAGCTCCTGCAGTAAAGTACAAATAAACCGAATGGTAATTGAAATCCAGCCTTGATGGTCCTTTCTAGGAACTATTAGCTAAAATCTTTAACAGGAATTTTAGTTCAAGTCTTTGGTCTTTTGTCTTCATGGGCCAGCTGTTCAAACCCAATTAATTCAAACCAAAGTCTATAGAACTTCAAGAATGGCAAAGAAGAAATGCATTAAATAGGTGAAGATTTCCAATCGTTGAACACCTTCCAGCTGCTCAGCTTTGTACTCTTTTTATTCTACATGAAAGTCTGTTTTCTACAAGGCCGTTTCATTCCAAGTCTTTGTATATAAGAGGTTTTAAATAAGAGTGCTTTAGATAGCCACACCAAAAACGTACACAGAGCTTTCAGAGGAGGTTCAGTGAAAGCACCAGATGATTTTTCAGAGTCAGTATCTCTTTATTCTAAAGAGCCTGACAAAAAAGTTTATTGTTTTTATTGGCTAAATCAAAAGTGCACAAATTTGAAGTATGCTCTTTACAAAATTTTAAACTGGTGTAAAATCCTTTAATAAAGAGAGCTTTGGGTTTCAACAGAAAGCAACAGAAAACTTCTTGAAAATGAATGATACAAAGCACCACAGGTTCTTTGAAACCATTGGATACTATTTACTAGAAACAAAGATTTTTGCGTTGGGTCTATTTGATGAATCAAGGTGCAGTCAAACAAAATGTTAAAGAAGAGATCATCAAAGCAGTTTAGGAACTGTTATTTTGAGACAATTAAATTGGG
>NW_024582054.1:13133493-13451184 GCF_017639235.1 Corvus kubaryi
CCCCCCCCCCCCCCCCCCCCCCCCCCCCCCCCCCCCCCCCCCTGAAGTGCTCTTGTTTTATGAAGATTCTGAGATGATACCTTTTTTCCAAAATTAATATTTGTCTGATACCAGCATTTTTATATTTCATGCGCATAAATATTCTAGCAGGACTTGAATGAAACTATAAACAACAGGAAGAATATTGCTACACAATGCAACTACTAACAGCAGTGTCAGCATGCCCTACAGGATGACTGTATCATTAGCAAAATGCTTTTTAAAAAGGCATATACTTTCAAAAAATTTTATTTAAACTATTTTTTCCTAAAATGTTTTCGGAAATCATATTTTTTTGATTTTTTCATGATAAGTTTTATTTTCTCTCTAGACAGGGACAGACAGCAAGAGCAGCTTCCTGAGAAGTAACCATTCTGTCCTTCACTGAGCTCTGGCTGCAAATGCCACTAGAATTACTCCAGGCTCTCTCAGTAACCACCATAAAAAAGGCACTTGGAGCTTCAGAGTCAGAGTGTTAGACCCTAAATATCATATTTGAATATGATAAAGAAAAATATCTTATTTGAATATCATCTTCTGTGCCAAAGGGGATAAAGGATGCCTAAGCAGGTGGTATGTAAAAAATTTGAAAGTAAAATTAAAATAATCAGAGACAGTACTGACAGCTTTCTTTCACAGCAGTTAAGTGCTGTGTCTAGTGAGGGAAGATTCCACAGTCTGGTTTTTTTGCAGTTTAGGAATTTCTATTATATTATCATAAATAGTATCCATTTTATGAACTCAGATCTTCATCTCTTTTCTGGAGCAGTGACTGGAAAATCAGGCACTTTTAACATCCATGTTGAAACAGAGGTAGTATGATAGCTTGCTTTTCATCTACCTGAAGAGCATTAGATTCTGTGTCCCCATATTTAAAGGTTATCACTGTCCCTTGTTGAGTTGTTTGAACCAGAGGCTAAGTGCACGCTTTCTGAGCACAAATAGAATTAGGGTGTACTACCTGACACAGTGACTCTTATTGCACTGTTGAAGTCACCAGTCAAAAAAAAAATTACTAGAAATATGGAGACTGGTTAGAAAACAAAAATTTGTTCTGTTCTGAAACAAAAATGAAACCCTTTAAAAATTGAGGAAAAAAATACATTATAATAGCCAACAACACACTGATTAAAGATCACATTCCAGTTCTGCCTGATACATAGCACAAATCTTCTGTGATTTAGCTTCAAAGAACTACTGTTCTAAACATCTCTTGTCCTTGCTCCATCCTGACTTGCAAATTGAAACACATGATTATTCTTCAGCAGTTCTGCTTTATACACTTAAAAATCCCCACATATTCTCTTCTGTTTTACTGTATGCCTCTGATTTTCATTTCATAGTAGAACAAGAATTCTGTTTGTCCAGCTAATGTTAATCAGATTTTAACACCTAATACTTGTTAGAATATCCCAAATAATACATAGCAAACAGTGAAATTAAAAAAATTCAAGCTAGTTATTTGCTATACTATAGCAATACTGAGTTTCACTAAGCACTTTTTATTAACACTTTTTCTGCATTTACATAAAAATTTCCCTTCTATTTCCAAATAAATGATAAATGAGGCCTTTAATGTATCTGTATGTACATACCTAATGTTATCATTCCAAGAGGATTTGATTAGAGTCACAGTAACAGAAATCCCTTTATACTTGTGCCAGATGTTACAATGCATCAAAGCATTCTGATGCTATAAAACATATATATATTATTATGCAAGGTTCTACCATCTTTTCCTACAGCAACATGAGCTCTCTACTGATGGCAAATGAGTACAGCTGAGAGAAATCTGAAGAGACAGTTTATCTCAGGAGGCAGACAGCACATGCATGTTTACCCATATGATGAGCTGTCTCTGTAGCAAAGCTTGAATTTTTGCTCTTTCAGAAGTGTTCTACTTCCTAAAATATGTACTCTGGCCAAACTGACAACAATCACTTTGCAACCTTGTGTTTGTCTTCCACCAAAGGAACACAAGTTGTCCTCTCTTATTTTTGTTGTTTGTTTTGTTATAACTGCAGAACTGTTTTAAAGCCAGTGCTGGGAGATTAATGTACAGGCATCTGCTGTATTCCTCACATGTCTGACTGACAGCTACAGCTACTTTAGAGTTTGAGATTTTAACATATGTTACATCCAAATATTTAAACCCAACCCTAAAGTCCTAAAAGCATATATTCTTTAATCGATTTTGGCACTCAGATATCATGGTCATTATTAGAATTTAAAGAAGGACAGTCTTTACAGATAGACTATGGACATTTCAGAAATTTAGAAAAAAAATCAGAAATTCAAGAATAAAAGCTTAATGTTGGGTTGGCAATAATTAAATATGTGTGAGTATGGGATAAGATTCAGAGGTCCTAAAGTAGCAACACAGAACTGAAACATGATGACAAGACCTACTGCTTATTGCTTTCCTAAGCCCTAATTTTGCACCTTGATCCACAGAACAACCTCTTGCACTAGGGTAGATCATAGTTCAAGGACTCTAACTAGAACCTTAACCCCAAGGCCTGCCTTATCCAGTGTTTGTACAACACTTATCATAAAGAGCCTTGAGTTGGGCAAAACCAGCAGAAGTTGTTGCCAGTGTTAATCATATCTTGAAAAAGAAAAAAAAAACCTAGAGACCTCCCAGTAGTCTGTGCTTGTATTGGAGTAGTCTCAGTTACAGATGAGGACTCTGTTGTGCAGACTTAAACTGTTATTACATAATTCTTATCACTTACAAATGTAATTGAATGCATATATGCATTACATGTATGTACATATGTATGTATGTGTGCAGTATGAATATAATTCATAATACATATAAATATGAACCAGGGAAGTTAGAGCTCATAACCCTGAGAGTTTAATCCAAATACAAGTCTTCCTTTCCTCTACTGCATGGAACAGTCACTCCTTATAACGTCTTTGGTTTTAGTCACTTGGAGAGCCAGAAATAATATGGGACCAATGTTCAGGCACTATCTGGAGCTACACTCTGGATAAGAGACAAAAATTTACAAAATACAATTTTGATATCCTACGCTTCCCTACTCTGCAATACATGAGTTAAATCTGCAATACTTACTTCATTTGGGAAAGGACCATACCAAAGGTTAGTATGCAGAATATGAGTATAATTTTTAAAGATTTCAAGGAGTTAAAAAAAGAAAAAAAGTGTATTCTTATGGAGCTTTAATGATAACTTCTCTCCAGGCAGTAATTCCCCAGAGGCAGTTCTTTTCAACCTTACAGCTCTGGGTGCAATCTCCCTGATAAGAGTAATTCCTGAAGGGCATCGTACCAAATGTTGCCTGGAAATTTAGAGAGATGGGGGTCATGCCACTATTTTAGATTAGGAAAAAAAGTCTTTTATCTTTTCAATAAAAAATCAGTTTTTTCTGGCATATATAGAACCTTTCTGCATGTTTGCTTCTCCCACTTGAAGCAAAAGTTGCTTCCCTGCAGTTGCCTTATGATTGTTAACTACCCTTCTCTTTGAAGTTGTCTTTTATTGTCTTTTAAGCCCCTACTTGACTAAACCAAGAGATTGCTATGTCAGCAATTAAAGCTGGTAGTCATTAGAGAGCTGGCCTCACATGTGGAATGTTTTCAATACCTTCTAGGACAAAGTCAATATTCCAGTCTCTTCTTTTGACATTGAGTACAGCACCTATGGGACTACTGCAGCCCTCATACACAGAATGAAGCAGACATTTTTGCTTTGATAATTTACAAGCATTGTCAAGAAGCTTTATGGTTTTTGTATTGTGACAAATCACAAAAGTACAATGAATTTCTTCAGTGTAGTGGCTCCCCGGAGGAAGCTCACAAAGTACTGTATTGTTCAAGAAGGCTCTAACTTTTTTCTTACTGTACAAAAAACCCTACTGTAGTTAAAATACATAATAGCACAACTGGAAATAATAAAATGAAATCACACTCCTAGATGAAACCTCCTATGAACAAACATCATTGAGACTTAGCAAGATTCAATAAAAATAAGCTCTATACGAATGAGGGCTAATTCTCCATTAGAGTATGTACGCTCCTGTAGAATAAATTTGTCATACTTGCCTAAGAAGAAATGTCCTAACCAGTGAGGAAAGCAGGTGAGGAGTCCCCCAGAAGGGAATTTGTTCATTTCTCCTAAGGATATTTCACCAAAATCAGAATTACTTTGTGGTTTGGGGCAGTGGACAGTGTTTCTGACATTACTGCTGTGTACCAGGGGCTGTTAATACACAGGATGGGATACAATGAATGAATCTCCATCCTAGCTGAAAAGAAACCATACAACCTTGTTAAAATATGACTGTATTTAAGGTAATATATGCTGTGACTCTGAGGAACACAGTCACAAAACCCAGCCTGAACAGCTAGGTCAGGATCTAATCAGATCCAGACAGATTAAACATTTCACATGCTGAATAAAATAGAGATGATGAAAATATACATTAAATGTCTAACGACATTAACGATTGAATCTTATTAACACATAGAACTGAAAGTCCTTTTAAGACAAAATGCTGGGAGGAAAGGGTTAAAACCCAAAGATTTTGTGAGGAGGGAATAGTTCTCACTCAAGCTCAAAGTGACCTTGCAGCTGGAAATGCTGAGAATGTTGGTGTGGGAAATCTCCATTTATTATGCCTAGTGTAATCATCCTCTGCCTGTTTTGAGAAGTAGAATTCCTGTGTAGAGATAACACACTCTCACAGACAGGTTTGAGCCTCCTGCTGGGAGAGAGAGAGATCATAAAAGCACAGCCTTATGATAAACTGCATGTGGCAAAGCCCTTTGATATGTTGGGGCAGGCAGTGCCCCCCCTGCCACTGCCCACTAGGGTGACCTAAGCCTAACAGAGCCTGTGTCCCCGTGTGTCTCATTTCTCCAGGATGAACTACACCTAACAGAGCCTGTGTCCCTGTGTGTCTCTTTTCTCTAGGATGAACTACACCTAACAGAGCCTGTGTCCCTGTGTGTCTCATTTCTCCAGGATGAACTACACCTAACAGAGCCTGTGTCCCTGCATGTCTCTTTTCTCTAGGGTGACCTAAGCCTAACAGAGCCTGTGTCCCTGTGTGTCTCTTTTCTCTAGGATGAACTACACCTAACAGAGCCCGTGTCCCTGCATGTCTCTTTTCTCTAGGATGAACTACACCTAACAGAGCCTGTGTCCCTGTGTGTCTTTGCCACCCAGTGCTGTTAGGGAGGTAATGAAATAAATCTTTTTGCATTTCAGCTGTGGTATGGAGGTCACCCCAGTTACCTGTATGTGTTGATTCACCCAAATACCATTACAGTTATGTATCATTTGATAGCATTTGATAGCCCAGATGGAGCACTGTAGTTAGCAAGTGTTATCATTAAGGTCAATTGCTCACATACATAGAAAGAGCAAATTCACTCTAAAAGGATTAAAGCCACCAACAGCTTCAAAAGAACATAAATGTTTAGAAGTTTCCCCTGTATCCTTGGAGAAAATTACTTCTCAATTGTCTCTTTTATAATATTCTGGTATCTCTATATAAAATTTCTTGTTATTTGTGATTTGCCTTTAATATGAAGAAGACTAGCAATGTAGTAGACTCTAGAATGCTTTATTTCACAGCAAAAGAGGTTGGCATCAAAAGGAATTATTTACATATTTCTGTGTCATAGTTTATAGCATCCTGTTGCCATCAGCATACAGTTGTTTGTACAGCACAAGCACGTAGGTGTGACCACGTGATTGTGCCAAGTTGTTGTGAAACATAGCATTAGGCCCTGATGATGGAGGAGAGTGCACTCTCAAAAGTGCTGCTGTTAATGCCAAATTGAGAGGGAGAAGTCAGTATGCTGGAGGGCAGGGCTACTATTCAGAGCGACCTGAGCAGACTGGAGAAGCGGGCTGACAGGAAGCTCATGAAGCTCAACGAAGGAAAAACATTGCATCTGGAATATAATAGTCCAGTGCAACAGTACAGGCTGTTGAACCTCTTGGCTGAAATGACCTGGAGGTCCGGGAAAACAAAACCTAAACATGAGTCAGCACTGTGCCCGCACAGCCATTAAGGCAATTGTATCCTGGGCTCTGAGAACAAGTCAAGGAAGTGATTATTCCCTTCTCTGTGGCATTTATGAGACCAGCTCTCCAAAGATTTTCACACAGTGCATCAAGTCCAGGAGTATGTGGCTAGTGAGAAGAGGCTGAGGGAGCTGTGCTTATTCATCCTTAAAAATAAGAAAGCTCGAGGGATATCATATCTCTGTCTACAGCTACCTAGTGGGAAGGTGTAGAGAGGATGGAGCCAAACTCTTCTCAGAGATACATTTTGGAAGGAAGAGAGGCAACAGACATGAGCTGTGATGGGAAATTCCAATTTGAATAAAGGAAACAGTTATGTTTTGTTGTTTGCTGGGTTATTTTACCATAGGCATTGTCAAAGGAGGCTGGACTAGGTGCCTTCTGGAGACCTCAATGAATCTATGACTAATAATAAGCCACCCTTGTCCAAACACTGCTAAAGACATAGTTTTCACTTTATGCAACAGTTTGAGGCTTCAGCCAAGACCACAGCCTGACTCTGATGTCTGCTGAACATACAGAGTCTCCTCACTGCAGCATTGGCCCACTGAAATTAAAGCCCATACAGGCATGACTACAAGGTTCATTAGAGCTCCAAACTCTCAAATCACAGAGAAATTGACTAACCTGTTATTTGCCTTTAGATGTCCCATAAGCAAAAGAATTAGAATTGAAGAAGAATTCTGTTACCACGTCAAATAGTTAAATGCATTAGAAACCTGTTTCAAATTATTTCTGATTTAGATTCAACTGTAATATCTTTTTGAATATCTTAACCTTTTAAAATATAGAAATCTGTGAACTGTAAAATATTATTCTTTCATTGTAACAATATTCCCCTTCCACTTTGATTGCATGGAAATATGCATTGATAATGATTCCGTGTTAGGTGCCTTTAATTGGTAAAAACCAGTATCTCTCCTTTTGGATGAAAAAAATATTGAAGTCACTCATACTATTATTTCTGCCTTCCTTTAGAACAATACATAAGTATATAAAAAGGGAGAGAAAGAAAGCAGAAACATAAAAGATGCAACATTTTCTCTTCTGCAAATTTTCATCAACTCCACACTGCTGGAGAAACTTAGATCCATCACAAGCTTTCCATGCTGGGCAAGCGTTATCACTTCCAGACAAAACACATCCTGAAGTGCATCTACTGCCATACTGACTGCTCGAGTGACCTAGACTAGAGCTCCCCACAAGCACCTTCTACCCTCTGTTTTGCCTGTCCAAATACCCAGCTTATGAACCTCTGTACTAATTGTCATTACAAAAAATCTCAGTGGTTAAGACCATGACTTTCTCTGGGACAATCTGATTACCTACAGCCTACCTGTAGATACCTGAAATTAATGAGGTAGCAACTCCTCTCTTGTTATGCAGTTTCATTGCCTTGCTGTCTCTGGTCATAGCTAATCCCTTATTAACTCAACCTTCTGCTGGGGTTTAATGTCTCAGAGGGACTATTGCTATACTCCATAGTTAGATATTTCTTCTGATGAGGAATTTTATAGCCCATGCGTTAAAGGCATTCATTCAGTAAGTTTTCTAGAACTTCAACTCTTTGAAGGTAAGTTGCCAGTGGGAAGAAAACTACCTGTTGAGATTTGGCAGCGGGATTCGGCAATATTGCTCCAAGGTTCTTCACCTAAGAATTGGCTTCTGTTGTTAGCCAGTGAGAACAAGAAAGCTTCAAGGTCTCCATTTTGCACAAATAGGGTTCATGAAACAGATATTACTCAAAGCAGCAATAGTGCCACTGATCTCAGCCTAATCAAGCACTGCACATGCCAGCTAAGTGCATCATCAGTTACCACTAGAAAATCACTTGACATATGACTTCGAGCCAGTGTGATTCGAGTGCACAGGCTGGATGTTCAAAAGTGGCCTGTCATTGTAGAACTTTGTATGTTGTCGGTGCAAACACGGGCACAGTCCCCACCATGGCCTCCTGCTGATTGATCCCTTAAGCAGAAAAGGGCAGCCATTTCATGACTTTTCTTGACTGAAAAGGATTAAGCCAACTGTGACATCCAGGTTCCTCCTCCAACCCTCTACATTAGTTTACTGATCTGAACATGGCAGGTAGGGAGCATTTTCACATTCTGGATCAGTTACAAGCAAAATACCAAAGCAACAGTTTAACAAATCCTAAAACAAACCCTAGAGTACATGTACATCTTCTCTGCACTTCAGAGACCATTATCCTAAAATATTCTTATCTAATGCCTCACGGTATTTGCTCTAAGAAAATGAATGCATTAATTGTAATAGGTATGGAATATAACAATGTGTCCTTGGCTTTCAAAGTCACTTCTGATGACTTGTATTAAAACAGTTCATATTCTATTTAATATTTTCATTTCATTTTACTAGCCAAGAAATTAAACTGCCTTCTTCAGAAATATCAATATGATTTAAAGGAAGTTACTTGGGTAAATAAACCCAGATGGTTATTATTAATTTCAAAATTTGCCTTTGCTGCTATAGGCTTTACATTTAAAGAAATCAGTAAGAAATTGAAAAAATTATTTCTGAACTTAATAAAATAATTGTAGATTTTAAAAACAAACAATTAAAAATGTGGTGCATCAGTACTTTCATTTCTAAGAAGGATATACATGAGTACAACACTTCTGAAAGAGTATAATGCGAGATCAAAGAAAGCAGCTCAGGTTTTAGGAGGGCAAAGAGAATTCCTCTTTTAAACAGTTCTGTCTCTTTGGTTGTCAACAGCACTGATTTACAGTGTCCTCTGAAAGATCTTTTAATAGCTATTCAGTTATTGAAGTATGACCTTTTCACATTTTAATAACCTGGAAATTGCATTTTTATCCATAGATTATATACTATCAGATAATGGTCAAATTTCCCCTGCCAGGCACAATGCATTAATGAAAGCTGCTCCAATTACCTAATTTCATATTGGGGTCATTATTGCTTCCTCTTTTAAAATATCTATCAGATTGTAGCCAAGATCTATTTGATGAGAAAATGTTGATAAATCTCCACTGCCATGTCAGAACTGAATTGTCAGGCTTTCTAAGGATACAAGTATGGGGTTTTATCACCCCAGTTTGTGTCCAATTTTAAAAAATGAATCAAAGCATCCAGTAAGAACTGCTGAAAGCAAAAGGAACGTAGAAGAGTTGCACTTCATGATTTACACACCCTATTCAGCATAGGTATGGCAAAGGTCCCAGAACACTGTCTGCATTTCTCAAGGCCAAAGTAAGAGTGAACTATTATAAGGTGAGGAAATAAATTTTTCCTCATGTGATCATTTAAGCATTCTTGAGGGTCAGAGATGATGGAAAGATTATTAACATCAATCTAAAATAAAAATATTTTTAATTGTGGTCAGTGTTTGCCTGCTCATATTGCTGACCTCTATAACCTGCATTCTGCTCTCACTCCAACTTTAATGACATGGGGTTTATGTGGATTTCTTTTTTTTCCTTTTAATTATATAGCATATTTTAGCAGGAGGCCTTCGAGGTGATATTTCTCTAGGAGAACTATTATTTGAAACTGAATCTACAAGGATGCTCACTGACATTTTGACTATCTCCTGTCCATTATTAAAATTGCCTCATCTTTGAATATGATAGCATATGGTAATAGAAGCTTAAGAAATCTGATTCTTTTTATACATCAGTATTAGAGTTTCAGAAGTGCACAGTATTTACCCAGTTCTATTGAAATGGATGGCAAAGTGCCCACTCGCTTCAGGTGGAGTAAAGACAGGCCACTGCTGAAGGCCTTCATAAATTCTTCCTTTGAGAACAATACACAGTGCACATCTGTTGAATAAGTGCCAGTCTGAGCATTTTTTTACCTTATTTTATATACAAGAATGAATCAGAAATGGTAATGCTATGTGAATTTGAAGCCATAAATCCTCTGAATGGCAACTTAGATTTATAAACTAAAGACTTATTCTGTGAATGCTTACAAGCCTAGCTGACTTTACACACATAGGCAAAGCCTATGACTGAGGGTATTTGTAGGATTGTTTTTAATCTCAGGGTTTGGAGTTTTCTTGAAGGTTGTTTGTTTGTTTGTTTGTTTGTTTTACAAGCTAGCAGGCAGAAATAACATTTGATGTGTCCTATTTCCTTGAAAATTTGAATTTATCCATTCCATTGATTTGTCTTATTGTGTCAGATTGCTACAGTTATTCTTTGGAAGTGGCAGGACTCAAAAGAGTACCTAGAAGGGAATGAAAAAGAAATAAATTCTGAAAGGCTCATATTGTGCTAAATGGCACAATATAAAACTCCCTATATGGAGAGTAAATTGTGCCATGTTTGTCCATTAGGTACAAATGTCATTAGATGATGTGATCAATATCTACTTGGCAGTTATACTTTATTTATTTTAACATCTCTATGACTCTTTTGTGTTTGTGCTTTTGATTTTAATGAAGGGGTTTTTTGGGGGGTAGGGGCGGGGATTTTTTATTTAATATGTGTCATAGTAAAAAATAAAAGACTAATTTTGGAAATACCTTCAGAAAAAGAGCTAAAAATATGATGGGCAGTAATTTATTTTTTTTCTTTTATTCCTTTTTTTA
Source organism: Corvus kubaryi (assembly GCF_017639235.1). Classification (NCBI taxonomy): domain Eukaryota; kingdom Metazoa; phylum Chordata; class Aves; order Passeriformes; family Corvidae; genus Corvus; species Corvus kubaryi. The sequence continues at coordinate 13,144,176 of NW_024582054.1, forward strand.
CTATCTAAAACTTAGTAAATAAGTGTACTAATTGCTTCTCCCAAACACATTTGTGGAAGGGCCATTATCCTAGCCCATTTTCACTTGGAGGGTTTAACACTGAGCTTATTTTTACCCTAATATTCAGCAGGCATATTAGAATACCTTTTAATGTCCTTCGGCAAGTAATGTTGCTGAAACTGAGAAATATAGCACTAGTAAAGAAAATACTTTATATGACTGTTTATCTAAGTTTCTGTAAGTGTAAACAGAGATTTCCTTTTGAGGAAGTTTTGGTAGTTACACGTATTATGTTAAAAAGTGTAAAAACGCATCGCAATGAATCAAAAATACAGCTGCAAGATTTCAACGTGTAGGAAGAACAAGCAAATGAATCAAAATCCTTTTGAAGATGCCTAAGCTTTCAGACAACAATATTGTTGAAGAATTGTTTTCAAGATGTTGCATGAGAGAGAATACATTTTCCTTTTCAAAATTTTTGAATGCATTTGCACATTTCTTGTCAAATAATGTATTAGTGAAATCTATACATATGGCTTAAACACCTTTATCAACTTTTTTTAACAACTGAATTTCTGATACTGAATCTCACTGCATCTTTTCTCAGTAAGGCTTCTTGGGTAAACAGAACTTTCCCTTAGGCTTTGAAAAACAAATTTCCTAGGCTTAGAAACAGCATCTTGTGCATTGTATACGAATAAACACAAGACATACAGCATTGAAAACCTCAAGATTTTGGCTACATTTGGTGTATTTTTCAGTGCTATAAAAGATAACCTGGTGCCAGAGACACTAACTATTAACCAGATGTATAGCAATGCTTCCTAAAATTCCCTACGCAAATTCCCTGTTATTTAAAGTTCCCCTTTGTTCTGTGCAGTTATTTAATAGCTACATCACAGTATTTGTTTAGAAGGGAAAAAAAAAACCACTTTCAAAGTGTCCAAAGGAGGAACAGAAAATTTTTAGCATTCTCAGTCTCTGAAAAATTCACCTTCTGCCTTTGTGGTTTTTTTAATGTGAGTGTGCAGTAACGATGACAGTGAGTACAGTTAGCAACAGTGAAACTGTGAGTACTCAAACTCAAACATTCACAGAAGAATCTAAACCTGTAAAAGAATGTATTTTTTGCTGTGTTTGATTGTTTTACATGTTCTATTTCATTCATCTCCAATGTCTACCCAAGGTATGAAGATTCCAGTCTTCTGAGAAAGTGTACATTTGGAATGGCTATCAGTTACTTCTATAAAGAGAATAAAGAAAATAAGTGCCCCATATACCTTCAGGCCAACATTTTTTAAAGACATGTCTCTATTCCAAGAATGTAGCATAGTGTGATTTTCTGTGCATGTGCTATCTAGGCAAAGAAAATTTTAAGACTGAAGTTGTATCCAACTCTATTATAAGTGAGCTCATAAACATAGTAGGAATCTTTGCAGCAGGATTTGTGATCTTGGAAATTATAATACTATTCTCTCCTCAACAGTGTTATAACCCTTAAAGAGTTTAAGATGCAATAAAATGCATCTCTGGCATTCCTTTCTAAATGTCAAGGTCTAGCTGAAAACATTGAACAGTTTTTTTAAAAAATCCAAAGGCCAAAATATCACAACATTTTCTGATTTATCTTTTAAGGAATAATGTTTAGAGCCTTCAGAAAAAGAAAAAATCAAGGATTTCTTGCATAATTCAGTGAATCTGTACGAGGTATTAGACACAGAAAACTGAAGAAAATTAGACTGGTCCATGAGAGCAAATCTGCATGAAGTTTGCTACTCTGGATGGAAAAAGGCTTGCTAGCTGTATGCAGTGAATACAGTTCAAGCAATAAATTATAAAAGCAGCAACTCTGAAGAAAATGTGGGAGAATTTGTGGTTGCAGTTATGTTCTAAAAACAACCTACAGAAGCAGGCACTTGGACAAAGTCTTTCCAAAAAAGTGGTTATTACAAAACTGAATCTGTATTATTGCCTCTTTCAGTAGGATAAATTTGGCAGGCTACAATTAGTAGTTACAGGACTGCCAGCACATCCATAAGCTGTGAGAAGTATACAGGGTAAAAGCCCCACAGCAGTTAAGGCCAATGTGCCTTTCACTCACCTTGTAACAAGCACATCGCTTGGAGTCTGACAACCCTTTCCTCCTAGACTCCTACTAGGATCCTGCCTCCCTTCTGCTCCCAGGTCCTAGTGAAGATCAGAAGCTAGGCCAACATTAATCTGAGAGTTTAGACTTCCAAGTGATCTATTGATAACAAAGTGGCTGCCTTGCCCCAAAAGGTTTCTCCCACCATATGTCTTCTTGTGGGGTTTTTCAACTGTGCAACTCAGTATGGCAACAGTTTTGTGATCCTTTCTGGAAGATACCTTACTCCTCCCACCACTGAACCGTGGTCCCTGCATTCATCTCTGCTTACAGAGAAAGAGTATGGGCAAACACTTCAATATTTCTCAAGAAAAAGCCAGTAAAAATGTTGCATCCAACTCCTACAGAGAAAGGAGCACCCAAGAGTCATAGGCATCTGCGGTCAAAAAAGAATGGCAAAAGACAAATGAGTCCAAAAAAAAAGCCCCTCAAAAAATACACATTCAACATGGAAAGAAAAAAGCACTCAGGGGTTTTAGGGAGTCTTCATTTTGCTTTTCACTTTTTTTAATCGCTGCAGGCTGCGCTTCTGAGCAGAAATTCAGAAGGACACAGAATTACTGAGTTTTGAAGTGACCTCTGGAGATCATCATGTTCAATTCCATGATCAAAGCAGGTCATCTAGAACAAGCTGCTCTCCAGGAATGTTGGCTCCAGAGCCTCTCTGGGTGCCCTGTTCAAGTGTTAACTACCTTTACAGTAAAAATGGTTGTTTCTTCTCTTTAAAGGGAATTTCTTCAATTATTTTTTCCTCTTTACCTCTTGTCCTTTATCTAGATGCCACTGAGGAGACTCTGGTTTTGTTTACTTTACTTTCCTCCATCAGGTATTTATATAAATTTATAAGATCCCCTCTGAGTTCTCTAGACTAAACAATCCCAGCTCTCTCCTCACATGTCAGCCTCCGCTCAAATGTCAGATGCTCCAATCTCTTAGTCATCAGGTCAGAAATAATCAAAACAGAAGCAGCTGACACAAGTCTCTGAATTGAGAGTAACAGAGAAATGAGAGCAGGGATCCCTATAATACTGCCACCCACATCACATAGCGCAACAGCTTTGTTTTGTTCCTCAGTGTCAGCTTTGAAGACAACAAACACAGAGAGCAACCACGGGATTAGTAGCTTTTCTGAGTGGCCTTAATATGAATGAAACAGTCTGACAAATTTAGAAACTTCACAGCTACTAGGGTTCCTGCCCTGAACTAAAATACTTCTTAGAGGAATTCATTAAGTGACTGTCAATTGGAGTAGGAAACCAACAATGCAAGAGTGAACATGAGCTAAGAGTCCATGGGGAGAGAAGGACCTTATGTTTGATAGGAGAGAGGCACAGTCAGTGAGTGGTTGTGAAGAGATGATCTTTGCAATAACTTTCTGAGTGGATGGGAGAGGACTAGACCACATTTGTCAAGTGTCAAAAGAGAGCAGTACTCAGAACATAAATATTTCGGACAAGAATTTTAGGATGGAGAGTATAAAAGTTGAAATACCTCTGTATTTCAGAAGTAAAAGGCTTATGTCTCAGATGGGCAAATGGACCAAGAAAGAAGACACTCTCAAATAGTGCATCTTCATGACAAGTTTTTTTATTGTTATTAACAATAGTGAGTGAGGAAGGAAGTAGAGAGGGTTTAAGGAAGACATTTAAGAGTTCTGGTTTAGATATTCTGTGTTTATGGCTAGACATCTACAAGAGACCTCTGTCTCACCATCAGTCCAGTTTTCTGCTTGATTTGGATTACTCTGGAGTAAGTCCAGAGCTGAGTGGTAGATCTGTGCAAATATTCAATACAGAGACTGGCACTAAAACTTGGAAAGCATTTCACAGGTAATGGAAGCTATACCCTACAATCCTTACGTAACCATAATTTTGGTAGGAGTTTTATCTGGTTAAAGACCTCTGGGTTGATATCTTGGTTTCGTATGTTTCCATAAAGATACTTCATGTCAAGCACTGCCCTGCAATTTTTATTGAAATTTTTACCTCTGCAAAATGGACATAAACTGTGGATTTTGGCAAACACTTTACAAGGTATAAATTATGAAAACATGTAGAAAGTGCCATGAAATCAGAACAGTAGCTTTCTACATCCATTTTGCAGAGGTATAAATTACAAATGCAATCTGCTACTGAATTGAACCACGAACTAGTACTTATATACAACAACAAACAGTTTCCTGTTTACCTGTACTGCTGTAATAGGTTATGAAAAGAAAGGCAGTGTCCAAGAACCTTCTTACTTTTAGATAAGCATTACGTGTGAGTAAGAAGGGTCACAAACAGCTAATGGGCAGGGCAGAGAGTGAGCCAGGGAGGGGATGGGGTGAGAGGATGAGGAGGGGTAAAAGAGAGAGGGAAAAGCAAATGCCTGTTTAACCAGTAAGTACTTTAAAGGTTTATCTCACTAAACCAGATAATGTATGTGTGTTGTGGGTGGGATAGCGGTGAGTGGAAATGTGAGATTTTGCATTACTGAGTGGATATATTTGCAAATATCGTGGAAAGAGGTATTAAACCTTCAGAAAATATAGATCATTACCTCCATAGCTCCAAAACTTCACTTAGTGTCTTCTGCCCAGTCAAAGAGTTCCTCATGTATGTGAAATACACAAATGTCTAGCATCAGCAAGTAGCTAAATAAAGAAATCAAAACACCTATTTACAAAAAAAATTATGTTTCAAGGAAAGACCTAAAAATGGCTCATGAACCCAGTAAGTATCTTCTCTGAACGCATAATATAACCTGCACTGGCACTCCACACAAGCCAATCCAAGATTCTTCCTGTTCAAGCGTTGCTAAGCAACATCACTACCCAGCAGCAAGGATGTGGAATGAAGAACTGCCTGGCTTTATAATCATTTATCATCTAATCTATATCTATCTATAAATGCTTTTCTGAAAAATAGACCAGAATTTTTCAGACTTTGGGGGTTGCTATCTGGGTTTGTGGTTTTGCTTTAGAAAAAAAACTATCAGATACAGTTTGGATGCTCTGTCTGCCAGACAGCCTCCCTCTTATACAACTTGCTTTTAAAACTGTCTTCTGTTTATCTTTTCATAATAAAATCTTTCATTATCTTCCCTTAAAATTATGTATTTTACAGTGAATTCTTCATTCTGTTGAACAACTCCTCTTTGTCTGTTTTGTAAAAGAAATGCTGGATAGCAAGTAAATATTTTCAAATTAACTGAGCACTTTCACTAACACAGCACTTTGTATATTTCAGTTGATGTCACACAGAAATTGTGAGGACTCTAAGACACATCAACATATGAAGAATCTGTTCATCCCAAACAAACAAACGACCTTGCCAAACTCTGTAACCTACTACATGCCAATTATTTCCCAAGGGTTAAAGTACGTTTGTTTTACTGAAGTGAATAGCTTTTAAGAAAATTAAAATTCCTAAAATAATTTGCATAAGGAAAATCAGATTTGGAGCCTGGGGTACTTTTACTAGATTAGCATAGAAAGGAACAGAAGGAGCTGGACTTTATCATCTCAGTTCCAGGCAATCCTGCATACAAATAGGTGCACACACCTCGTGATGCACGTGCTGTGAATCTGGACCATTCTATACAGGCGTACTCACATGGCAAACTGACAAGAAATGTGCTCAGAATAGACTGTCACTGCTTACTGAACACAAAGAACTTACTGTGAGGGCAGGTCATCAGTCCATCTCATAAGTTCATTCTATTCCAGATGTACAACACAGACTATACACTTTTGGTCTGCAGGTGAGCAGCAGCTGCCAGATGTATTCCTGGCATTAGGAACACTGAACAGAACCATTGTCCTTGCTTTGATCATATGGCTTATGTCTACTTGCTGTGCCTGTGCTGTGGTTTTACATGCAATAGGTTCCTGCAGGGACAGAAGCCATTTGCCTGTCTTTTTTTCTGGAGACCCTTTGGCTGCATAAGAAGTGCTTCAAATATCTATTTATGTGTGCATATACATTTAGATAGGTTATTATCAATCTCTCAGCCCTTTTACTGAGATAATATTTTGCATTTAAATAAGTATTTTTATTTCTTGCTATTGGATACTTACAGCCATCATCCATAAGAAGACCACATCTACTGAAACCAAAACTGCCGTATTTCTTTACCTGAGGTAAAGACAATGTAACACCATAATGTAAGTGATATCATTCTATGGCTTCTGCTTGGGGCCTTCTATTGCACTATGAGGGCATCCATCTATAGGTAAACCTTGTTTTTCATGATCCGAGGATGTGTGATGTGAAGTTTGCCCCTCAGTTTGATCCGTATGTGTCCATTCTGCAAGCCATATGTATCTCTTGTTTATCCTTGTCTCATCTTGATAGAAGCAAATTCAGGTATGTCAGGTATCTCAGTGTTTTGTGCCAATCAGTGTCTTGGAATTTCAGGACCATCAAGTTTCAAGAAATGGGTAGAGCAGGGTTTGCTCTACCACTGTCCAAGATTTAGGACCTTCCAGATGCAGCAGCTCTAAGCTGTCAGGTTCTCTGTTGTTCCCAGCAGTAGTCAGTTCTACCCAGAACACTGCACAGGCTCTGAAGCTCTGGGGTATGAAAATACCCTTCTTCTCCCTCGTATCTGTGTCCTGCACAACGATATTGTACCAGCCCCTTCTCTCAACACAATCCCCACCTCTCAACACAATCCCCACAAGAACAACTTCAGCTGGAGGGCCGCTATCCAGTGTCTCACAGCTGAACAGCACAACTTGGCCACCCTGCCAAATCACTCTGCTCTTGCAACCACTTTTCATGGGGTTTAAAGTCTGATATGTAAAAGCACAGTCCTGAAAAAAATTAAACAAAACAAAACAAACAACAACAAAAAAACCCCACATAAATTCAGCCAACTCAGAAAACACTAAGGAAAACACATTACTTCTATGGACCTACAGAATATGTTGCACGTTTGCACTGCATGACCAGCAAAAGAAGCAAAATATGCAGAACAACTGGCTATTTTATTACCATATGCCTTAATGCTCTACTACACTATAAAATATGTGAAATAACTGAACCAGATGTTGTAGGTCTGTGTGTAGATGAAAGCAATATACTGATAACCTTTCTGTAATAATAGGGGAATGGTGCCTGACTACTCTGTCAGCAGTCAACCTTACTGCCTAATGGCTTTAACACCTCACCACTTACTGACCTCAGACTGAGCCTTGTTCCTGAGAAATCAGATTCTCATTCTTGGGGGCCTACATGTAGCTGTAACTTTTGATCCATGCTGTGAGGGTTTCAGGTTTGAGGAATTCTGTACCCTGCATACCAACACACATTTTCTTTGCAGAGATTGCTTTGTCATGCTAAGCGTTCAAAGTTAATGGATGTATTGGTTCCATGTTTGAAAATGCTATGTCTACACAGAGTTGACATCAAATTAAAAATTGGCCATGCAAAAGAGTTTGTCTACTGTCCTGGTTACAGAGAAATGGGGAGAGTTTAGTGCTCTGTGTGTGACCGAGTTGTTTATTCTACACCAAGAACATCATCGCTGGGGCTGTGGGTTTCAGCAGGAGGAGACAGGGTGCGGGACCATGAGTGAGTCATCGTGCCTCGCTCTCTCCAGCAAAGGGACTATCACCACCAATTCCTGCAGACTCGGTTCCTCTGCCACCCACCAGCTGGCCCCTCACTTTTCTCCAGCGTGACAACAGATCTTTGGCGCTGAAAGGAACAGTGATGCCACTCCCAGGCATGGTGCTGAAGGGAAAGCTCTGAGACACAGCTGAACCCAGAGAGACCGGGGTGACACGGAGTCAGCACTGGAGCGGGAATATTTCAGAGTGAGAATTAGCAGCTCAAGTAACTGCACGGGTCTGAGCTCAGCGAAGCAGCTGCACGACACCTACTCAGACCACCTTGCAAAGGGGTTTCTTTGTCCTTGTTTTTCTTGTTTTTATGCTGGGAATGGGGGAAATGTTAGCTGTGGGAGCTCCCCCACCGTGTTGCCTTTGTTTCATGACTACCACACGGGCAGTGCAAGGGAAGAGTCACCATATTGCCTTTTCTTCCCAAATACCACATGCACCAGGGCACGGGAAGGGTTGCCATATTGCCTTTGTCTGGGGAAACTTCATGGATGAATCCTACAGGGAGCATCTGTCATCTTGTTTTTGTTCTCAGTGGAGAATACCTTTTTGTGGATAAAACACCTTCTCATTTTTTGTATACTTTTCCATTAATGTTGCTGTTGTTACTGCATGTGTCTTTTTCCACGGTTTTGTACTTTCAGTAAATTGTTATTTCAAGCCCTTGTATCACCTTGTTTTTTATTTTGTCCCTCACTTACTGAAAGTGTCAGGGAAAGAGAAGTGGCATATTTGGAGTTTAATTCCCTGATGATCTTAAAACCAGCACATCCACAGAATTCAAATCTGACTCAAGACATCCGTGATTCAGCAGAAATTCCATTAGCTATAACTGTTAGGGAAAGATCATATATCACCAGCATGCTAAATTTTGCATTATCATATGTGCTGAATAATGCCAAGCTTCTTGGAGACAGACAAAAGTCCTTTCTCCCAAGGGTGCACACAAGAGATATTCAAATTCTGATGGAGGTACTGATTCAGAAACAGTCAATAATAAGCCAGTTTCCCAAGGGGAAAGAGCCTTGTGCAATGTCCATTTTGAAAAGGCCCTGCTCCAGATAACACTTCGACACACATTAATTCCAGGGTTTCTCCTCCCTTATTGTGATTTTTTACCCCCTTCTCCCACTTCACACGTCTGGAAGCATGCTATCGCACCTAGGGAACAGCTCAGCTCTGCAAGCAGACCCACACAGGAATCCCTAGCTGCCTTGTTATCGGGACATGCCTGGAAGGACCCTGCAGTCTCTACAAATGTCAGGAATAACTATGGCAGCAAAACCACTATTTTAAGCCTTGTGCAGGTGACATTTAGGGATTCTTGAAGAGGATTTATGAACACATTTTCCCATGTGTCCCCCCAGTTGTTTTTGCTAAGAAGACGCGCAGGCGGCAGGTGCCACAGCCCAGGCCAGCATGGTGTCTAGGCACATCTTCAGAGTCAGCAGAACTTGTTCTTAAACATGACTTAACATGGAGAAGTTGTTACCTCAGCTTCCCAAAGTTGCATCAGCACTTGGTGAGAGTACAGTTGGATTTAGTGGTGTTTTGTAGAGGTATGCAGAAAACAGTCTGACAGAGCAAGGTACGAGAAAGCTCCCCAGATCCTGTCAGTTACCAGCTATAAAGCCAGCCATGAGCACACTCCCACCTGCTCTCCATAAACCTCCTGTTGCATTATTCATACAACTGGTCCAAGTGCCCTGCTCACAAGTTAAATTTCCAGCTTTGTCTGCCATTTCCTCACAGCCTAGGTCTACACACTTTGGTGCGTTACACTGCGTGTGAGGTGTGAAATGTTTCTCAGGTTATGTAATAGAACTCTGTAGTCCAGATTGAAGCTGCTCCCATCGGGATGATGGGATAACTACAGTCACTTTCATAAGTAGAGTCACGGAATCACAGACAAAAACCTGACAATTTTATGGTCCACAGAGCAAGTTCCTGTGTTGCAAACAGAACTGGCAGGAATAACTGAATGTCACTGCCTGCTGGGCAGCCAGGAAAAGCTTTTCATCATGACACACAATGGACAATGTGAGATTATGTCTGTTCAGTCTCTCAAGCCCACTCTCAAGGGTTTTCTTGGAGATGGAAGGCACGCTATTTTTGGTTTTGCAACTTTGAGGACTGTCTCAAGCAGCATCAATCAATTACAGAAAACTTAGCAACAAATTGAAAATCACTAATGGAACACTGCAGTTGATCATCACTATTAGTAGCCAAGAATCATGCATAATTTAGCATTATTGTTAATTGCACAGGTACCTGATTATTTAAATAAATAGGTTTTGCAGATATTTAAAATGCATAGCAGGACAGTATAATACACTGAATATTTATCAACACTCTCTCTGAAGTGAATATGTTATGAGGCACTGCAGATTCTTTTTGGAAATGCATCAAAACAAGTCAGAGCTCTATTCTATCCATTCTATTTTTAAAATATATTATATAACATGCCATTTTTAATGGATAAAATAAAGAATCTTTAGAGTGATATACAGCCCTGAAGAAGCATGATGGAAAAAGATCACAGGAAAAGCAGGGGTTTTCTCCTTTTTTTTTTCTCCTTCAGTTTGCTATCTCTACATTTGACAGTGCTGCAGTTGGTCAGCTTAATTATTTTCTCTTCTGTAGCTAGTCAGTCTGTCAGTTCCCATTCTTGTTTCAAAGGTCATAGCAGCAAAGGAGGGTGGGGGGAAAGGAAGGAAATTGAATAGGGCAAACCCAAAATCTGTCAGAACTCTCAAAGGCAATAATGAATTTACACATTAGATTCATATTTCTATTGGCAAAGACCACACAAGTGTCAAGAAATATAAAGCAAGGTATCTTTCCCTTATTTTGACATGCTTTAATAACATCACCATATATAAATGAGTGGCAGAAACTAATTATTTTTTCAAACCCTGTACTAATGAGGAATGGACCAAGGTGTCAATGAGTTAGTCAAATTATGGAATGAATTAAATCTCACCCTTTATGTTGCATCAAATTATAGCTGATTTAATAATTCTTTTGAAATTCTTGTCTTGCTTTACAACCAAACAGATTTCTTGGACATTAGGTTTCTATTTCATGAGGAGACCCTCATGTCATTAATATATCCAAATAATAGCATGGTCTCTTGATTGAGACCTCACTATGGGTGAACAGATTTTCTCATCAAAACACAAAAAGAAAAGTTGTTTCAAATAGAACACTGACTAGAATCATTTATATTTGAGCACTTCAGGCTACTTTCAAGCACCCTTTCAAGAACTTCATTCCCTTTATAGCTCAAAAGACACCAAGCCTTGGATGGTTCACAGATGTTCATTCTTTAAATTATTGAACACTTCTATTACATGCTCAGGAGTTCCTATTAAGATAAAGCAAAAAAATTCCATCTTTTTAATATTATGCATGTGTTGGATGGAAATGTAATGTTGGCTACATATTTGAGTGGTTATAACATGATGATTATTGAAGTGCTGTGCATAAACATGTTATTGTACTATATTCATTCAGAACCTTATTCCTTTAAATGAACAAGATTATTTGCAGTGAAGACACTGCTACAAAATTAACACATACCTAACTATCATAGCAGTAACTACAGATAAATAAGCAAAAAGTGGGACAGCTGACTTCTCAATAAGAAATAGGCAGCTGGAGTATTAGTCAAGAATAACTAAATGGACAAAGATTCAGTGTAATCCCTAGAAAAGAAAAGAATGGAAAAGAAAGTGTAGCACAGTAACCCAAAACAAAGTGAGATGGGGAAAATAGGCAACGAACTTCTAAAAAAAAAGGCAAAAAATGTAACAATTTCTGAATACATTAGAACAAAGCACTTGCTCTTTGAACCTTCACACTCTGAATCAAAGATTACAGCACATCTCATTGAGTCAGTGTCCTGGTTTGGGCTGGGATAGAATTAATTTTATTGATAGTACCTGGTATACAGATACATTTTGGATCTGTGTTGAAAGAAGTGTTGATAATACAGAGATATTTAGCTATTCCTGAGCAGTGCTTACACTGAATCAAGCACTTTTCTCCTTCTTACAGCACCCCACCAACGAGCAGGTTTGGGGTGTCCAAGAAGTTGGAGGGAATCCAGATGGAACAGCCGACCCCAGCTGACCAAAGGGTATTCCATAAGGTATTGTGTCATGCTCAGCTTATAAAACTGGGAAGAGAAAAAAGAGGAAGAAGGGGTGTTCAGAGTTCTGGAGTTTGCATTCCCAATTAACCACTACATGTGATGAAACCCTTTTTCCTGGGGATGGCTGAACACCTGCCTGCCCATGGGAAGTGGTGAATGAATTCCTCATTTTTCTATGCTTGTGTGTGTGGCTTTTGCTTTACCTATTAAATTGTCTTTATCCCAACACATTCTCTCATTTTTGCACTTCTGATTCGCTCTCCCATCCCACCAGGGGGGAAGTGAGCAAGCACCTGTATTGTGCTTATTTGCCAACTGGGGTTAAACCACGACAGTCAGCTTTCAAAAACAGAATTTTCTGTTCAGTGTGGAAAAACAGCAGTAAACATGCCACTTCATATCAGTTTTTTTCCTAAATGCTGCCAGATACCACAGTCTTGCCGCCGAGGTGCATTTAAATAAGTAAAATAACTCTGATATCATATATCTTTATGATAGCCTCCTGGTCCTTCTAGTATATTAGCCCTTTTGCTGAAAATCTGAGTGACTTAGATTCATCTGCTAGAGTTTAAAAAAACTTGCGAGCATTGAAAAATCTCATTCTGTAATTTTTTTTCCCCTGATCCCCAGGACACAGCCAACCTAACATCACTTTAGCATGACCCAAGACTTCTAAGCTGCAAAGGGCTTAGTAGAATTAAAGTGCTTGCTGAAGTACTATCTATTGAGATTTGGGAGCACGCTTTCTAAAACACAGAGCCACCTCTTGCCAGGGTAGATGAATGCAGTTACCCTAATTAAAACTAACAGTTACCTTAAACTAACAGTTAAGCCCTTACTTTATGACAGCTGAGGGCTTAATCTTTGAAGACATTAGAAAATACACTTCCAAATGACTGATATTTTCCAGGTATATAATGATAACTCATGATTTCTTTCTCTGACATTCTGTTAATTTCCATAGTCAAGCTTCCTTTTGTGACTCAGAGTAGTTAAAGGAAAAGGTTGTTACTGATGACTCAGAGTAGCAGAGAAATTGAGCCAGAAATGTCACGTGGAGGCGGTACTGGAAGACACGCTTCCATCAAAGCTACAAGCAACTCCTTTCTGCTTAAATGAACAACCTTACCTTTATTTTAGTTATTTAACAGTAGATTTAGATATTTAACAGTTCTTTAACAGTAGATCAGTCAGCACATCATCATTTATCTAAAAGTTGTGTCCTCTTAAAGAAGGAAATTACATGCTGTCAGAAAACACAGTAGGAAAAAAAAATTCATAGCAAATCATACATGATCAATAACTATGTTGTCTGGGCCAGCTCATGCACTCCCTCTGATACATCCTTACCTAAACAGAAGGCAAGGTACCAAAGACGGTACAGTAGCAGTATCACTGAAGTTGGGGCAGAATTACCAGTCTTTTATCATCTCTTTCAAGAGGTAATTAGACACAAGGTGTAGAACTATGACATGAGCAAATAATCATCCTTCCTTCAACCGCAGAAATCCTAACATTGTTGGCCACCTCCAGGCAAGTATGAAACACTGAAAGATCAGCTGCAAAATTAATTGTTCTTGGAAGATGGATGTTTTCAGAGTTTATCACCTTTATTTCTCAGGTACTCTGCAAGCCTAATTTCTGTAAATTCATTATTTTTAATAGTGAGAGGAAACTGGTTAGCACTAGCAAGTTCAACAGTACTTAAGCTGGTCTGGATATTCATGTAACAATGCAACAATGTTGACAGCAGTTCTGCCAAAGTAGACCTAATCAACTGTTTGCAGAAACATGTCAGCATAATTTCGAATCTGAAGTATTTAATGCAGATTTGCAATGCCATGAAACTGAGAGAATGGATATTATCTAGTTTGGTTTGTGTAAAGAAATAAAGGCAATTACTTGCTTAGTGTCACTTACTGTCCTAGTTTCAGCCAGGACTTTAGTGTCATTCAGTACCACCTCACATCACTGCCAGGGGCATGGGAAAGGGACTCTCTCTCTCTGGCTTCTGAGAAGAAGGGTCTGGCTTCTGGTCAAAAAAACCAAATGTCAGAATTGTCCACCCCTGTTCACCATCTTGGAGTCCTTGGTGAGCATTTCACATGTAAATCACCCTCTCTTTTGTACACATTTATTAGTAGTATTGTTGTCTGTTTTCTGATCTCATTACTGTTTCCAGTAAATTGTTCTTTTCTCAACCCCTGATCTTTTCCTTTTGTGCCTCCAGTTCTCCTTTCTGGCCACCCTCACAGGGTGGGGAGAGGAGCAGAATGGAGGTGGAGAAAGGGGAGCAAGCAAGCAGCAGCGTGGCTTGGAGTCTTGGTGGGAGAACTAAATTGAGGCAGCGACTTGTGAAATTTCACCAAGGTACTCTGAGCTTTTTATCTACCTAAGTAAAAGAAGGCCTCAGAGCCAATTGGTCCTGAAAGATAAAGAATCAAGAAAGGCCACTACCCCCATTAACAGAAGTTGTAGCCTTAGGGATAAGAGAAGAAACAGCCCAAGTAGAGACAACAAAGGAAACCAGTGGAGATCAACACCCCACACAATAATATTGTAATTGGACCAATTTCCCATGAGGGGTGGGAAAATTAGATTGTAAGGGTATAATTGCCCAGAGATCCCTCTTCAGAGTCACATGGCTCAAGCTGCTCCTACCACTGTGTCACCCAAATAAATTCTCCTATTGTACTTAAAGACTGAGATTTTGCTGCAGGATACCTGGGGTAGAGAAGCATCATTAACAGTTTGCTTCTTTTAAAGATGAGCAGGCCTAGTGCAATCGTAGTCCTGGCATACCTAAAGAACAAAAATGGCTTTAAATTAAACTGAAAAGTAATCTGGAAAACACTAGTTACGTTTGTTCAAACAAAGTCAGTCAATTCCTCCTCCATTTTATTCCCTATCTCACTTATAAGAGACATTAGAGACAGGATATAATTTATGACGATGCCCCATAAATGCAATGGGAGTATAAAAGCTGCTTGTTTAAGTGCTAAGAGAGTCAGTCTGGAAGTCTGGAACAGTCTAGGAACAGCTAAAACCTATGTACTTGAGCAGCTTAAAATCTGCCACAAATCTACAGGATATCATGAAATAAATGAAAGCAATTGCACAGGAAAGTGTTGAGAAATGAAACTTCTTTTTTCATCTAGATTATAGTTTTCTTCTTCTCTTGCCTTTTCCTGCTTCCTTTATTCTTTCTAGGCCTTCTTCTCCCTTCCTCACTTAATAGTGGTTTCATGCTCTGTGTGCAAGCTTATTCTGTTTTGTTTCAGCCAACCACTTAGTGTCCATCTGTGTCAAACGGAGCAAATGAAAATGTGAACAGCCCACTCCAGGTTCAGTGGCAGTACATCTTTGCTGCCAGTGGTCTGGAGAGTCTCAATCCAGATTTGTATTGACAGATCATTTAGTAATAAACTCTATTAAAGAGTTTCTTGATTCTAGGACCACAGCACCACAATCACTACCTTCCCTACCTCAAGGGAGCAATTGGCCTCATGTTTTGGCCATTAAACCAGTCAAGGGAGAAAAACAAAGCTGTAGGGCTAGAGTGACCAATCCCACATATCAGTGAGAGCACTAATAGTGAACAGCAGATGCAGCCAATAAACACTGTTCACACAAACTGAAATTCATTCTTACGTTATATCCAATCAATAATGAATAGCAAACAAATTAATGAGATCCAAGGTCTGTTTACAAAGCACAAACGAAAAGACTGAAACTGATCATATTAATTATTTGCCTCTTAAGCAAGTTTCTGAACCACTGACTCACCCAATATTCAGGGTTGTGTATCTCCAGTTAGTTTTTGTTATGGAAGAAATGTCAAAAGTTTCAACTGAAAGAAGGAAAAATTAAATCACATAAAACATGAACCTGTTTTCAATCCATTTTTTTTAAATTACTTTTAAGATTTTTTGTACATTGTTTTGGGATCTGTGGATTAAATATCCTGAATAAGAGTGAGGTATGATTATTAGTGCCTCCTGATTGAAGAAATGTCTTTTATTAGGATTTTTTTATGATGAGTGGAATGACTGGGCTCATATTCAGACTATAAATTCTGGGCATTTCAACACAAGAATGCTAAATGAAAAGAACTGTTAATATGAATATGTCATTCCTTCTCCAGGTCTTAATTTCCTACTACTTCCACATTAATTTGTATCTAGGAACTTATTAAGAAAAGACTTTGTGATCACAAGAAGAGATTCCTAAACATAGCTCTGTTGTCATAAAACAAAAAGGTAGTGATTTCACTACCTTTGATTTGGTTAGAGTTAGCTGCAAAGGACTAAATAAAGTACCCCTCCCT
Source organism: Corvus kubaryi (assembly GCF_017639235.1). NCBI lineage: Eukaryota > Metazoa > Chordata > Aves > Passeriformes > Corvidae > Corvus > Corvus kubaryi. The sequence continues at coordinate 13,160,413 of NW_024582054.1, forward strand.
GTAGAGCACAGTGATTTCTAATACAGGTTCACCATTAAATAACATCTTGAGATAGGACTAATCTTTTTTTTTTCTCCAAGGTGGATATATAATATAAAGTGCTTACCTGTATCCTCCCTAATATTTTTCAACGCTAGCCCAGGTGATGTAGACACAGCAGCAAACATATTGGATTTCTGAGCTCCAGTAGAAGTACTTTGTGCTGGTTAAGATCCAGAGATGCTGCTTATCCACCAGAGACGAGCCATCCTCACGTGTCATATAGTGGGCACATTCACCTCTCCCACCACTCTAATTTGCTCTTAGTTCACTGAGGCAAAATAAGTAATAACAGCTACTTGAGTTGACTCAGAGAAAAGTCAAGGAGGGCATCACAAAACCCCCTTCAATTACAGGTGTGCTATGCCACTCAATTTAGCACTCAAATTACGGGTAGCTGAGCTAGAAGAGATGGAACAGTTTAGCCTAAAAAGCAGTGAAAACAGATCCTAAAAATCCACAGATCCTATAAAGTTTTGTCATTGTTCCTTCACAATGCAGCTGTAGTACTCCTGGATCTAGATCAGCTCTCTCTACTACTCAACGGAGTCAGTACATTCTGGAAGAAGCTATGTAGGGAGATAGGATCTGCTTGAGAAATGGTCACATTGTCCTCATATGAAACCCATTACCCAGCCATATCAGGTCAGCATGATCTGAGGGGTGGAAGTTTGTAGACTGATGCCTACCCAGAACCAGCATCCAGATGAAAGAAATTAAATCTCATCCCAAATCTATAGACATGAAGCACTACATAGTAAGTACACCTTCAGAAAACACCAGGTGCCTTTACTTGGAGGGGTAGAATAAGACAAGGGCAAGGGGAATATGAAGATGAAGTTAAGCCTACACTGGAAAATATTAAGATGGTGACTGAAAAGTGGAGACTTGTTATAAAGTATCCAGAACAGGCTAAACTGTGATCTAAGATGTCTGGTTCATTGGCCACATCTTGTTTAATTGTATTACTGCACTTGAAGACTGGGAATTTTGCTGATTACATGGGAGAGATCCCAAGTGAATTTGTTAATCTACACAAACATTGTGAAAGCTATGTTATTATTCTTAGGAAAAATAATAGGATTAATAATAATAGGAATAATAATAATAATAGTAATAGTAATAATAATAATAATATATGTTCAATCAACTATAGCTCCAGAAGTGTTCTTGCAGCTTTCTTGATAAGCTTTCACATCCAAAATTTTATTTTTACCAACAATTATTCTAAGGATTATATTTTATATTATCCCTTTTCCTTGTCACTTTAGCATAAACCTATTAAAAGTATTTCAGAATAGCATCTATCTGTGCAAGTGATAGCCTGCCAGCTTCTAGCTTGAGGCGCACTATGAATCAAAGGTGTATAGAAAAGAAAAAAGATAAAGAGCAAACACCATAGGCACAGTGATAAATCTGCCTGGTTTTATGTAAAATAGATATTAATTTCACTTCAAGCACTAAGATGAATCAAATAGAACTATCATTCATTACAGTGTTGGGAAAAAGAATTTTTAGACCAGCCAATTTCATGGAAATGTGCTGTATGGCTTTTATGTATTTGTATTTCAGTTCCCTCAATAAATTAGACAAACTAAAATGCTAAGTGAAACTCAGCCTCAAACAAGGTCAAGTCTGGTGAAAACATTGTGTTTTCAATGAGCTTTGAATTTCAGATATAATTTAACTCAAATTCACCTATCTTGACTCACTTTCTCTAGCTTGATCCACATGTTTATGCATCAAAACCACAATCTATGACTGTAGGCTGGGAAATGTTGTCAGTGAGCTGGAAACCATTATTAAACAAATCCTGTCTGTGCAAGTGGACAATGAGGTTAAACTGGTCTACTGTGCAAACAAAAATTGCTAGTGATTTTGGCTGTCTTCACTATGGTTACATGATACCAATCATTGGGTATCTACCTTATATACAGAGATCTAATCACTAAATTAGATGTGATACGTAATCTAAACATGATTATCTGAATATCTGGCCTTTTCAGAGAGTCTTAAGATAATATCTCAATTTTAAGATGCTTAAAGTCAACAATCATCTTTGAAAACAATTCAGTGTGTTTTATCCAACAAGGTTACAGGGAAAGCTTACTAAAATGAGAAGCTCACATTTAAATTATTCGTTGCCTGATAGTGTGTGTGATTCTAGATACCACAATAACCATATATTTTCAGGTAGCATTAGCATGCTAACAAATCCTGTCCATCACTGTTTGTGAATTGCTAATGCATTCTTAATATCTGATAAACCAGAACCTTAGGGTGCAAAGTTCTATTAACATGCTAATGTATCTTGTCCCTGCTTGCTTTAGAATTAGAAAGAGTAGGTGTTAGCCAACGAAAGGCTTCATTTTGCTAAAGCCACTAGAACTGAGAAAAAGAGAGATGCTGTCTGCCAATCAACATTTCTTATCAACTAAGAGGTAAATATAACAATAATACTGCCTGTAAAGCAGTACAGGGAAAAGTCAAACTACCATAGCACTTAACTAAATGTCTTTAGAAGCCCCATCAATTATATGTATTTAGCATGTGCATCTGGAAATCTGGCAACTGGCTCTATGTTTCATGGCCCAAAAATCTCGATTATTCTGTCTTAAAACTTCAGTATGATGAATTTAAAAAGGAGTAATGTTGTATCTCTGTTTCAAATTCAGAACTTTCCTTAGCAAATATTACTCCACCCACAGAATTTGCTTTGAATACAATATCTTAGCTCTCCTTCAATTTTCTGGAAAATACAAAGGACTGTTTCTTTCCACTCATTTGAAGGTGAGTTACTCCCTGAAATGACTGAGGCTGCATTGGTTTAAAAACAAGATCAGTTATATTTAAAAGCAGGCAATTGATGAAGAACGAAGTTGCACAGACCATAATTTCAGGCATTTTACAGAGGTAAAAAAGAGTGTCAACACCTTGCTCCATACACATAAGTGGGAAGCCAAAGGAGGAGTAGAATAAAAGGTCTGCACCAACTTATGGATTTGGCTTTGCAAAGGGAAATAAGACAATAGCAACACTGTTCACCAGCTGCCATGTTAATTAAGGGTCATGATACCCTCTGAGTAGTCTTGATGAGCATTGAAAAGCTGTCTGATTTTGGCAATGCATACAGCAAAGAGGTCAAAACTTATGGGGCTAGTGTGTCCCAGTTTCTTCCTGATGAGAGAAATTGTCCTTTCACATACATCCCTTAGGCAAAGAGAGAGACCTGATACACAGCAAGGATTAGAGAAGAATCAGTCCCTGATGCTGGAGACGCACAAAATAGCAAGGCTTTTTACACAGCCTTGCTTATTCTCTGAATCCATTCAAAGAGCCAGCTGCAATCCTGTTTTGGCATTTGTGAGGAGGAAAAGGTTTTGTATATTAAGTAATGATTATAATATTCTCTTCTCATGCGACACATTTCTCTTGTCCCAGTCTTTAACAGAAAACACTGGGAAATGTTTTAGTGAATTGAGTTATGAATCAGCACAGGGCAAAAAGTAGAAAGACACTCTCAGTCAAACCTAAACAAAAGCAAAATTCCTTTTTATTTCTGTTTGTGATCCTCTTGTGAACAGTTTCTCAAGAGCAGTTGAGTATTACCAGTACTTTTGCCATTCAAATTTTCTTGGCTTCAAAACTAAAATCCAGAAATACTTGCCAAACATATACTTTGCACTTCTTATTTGCAGAATTTCCACCTTTCACAGAACTGTTATCTTACCTAAGTCATCAGATAAAAAAGCCATGCATACATTATCTGTCTGTGTTCACTTGCAGTGTTCAAGAAATGACCAATCATTTAAAAATTCACAGATTGGATAAAATTAACAAACCAGTGAAATTCATAATAGGCTAGTGGATAATTCATAAACAGAAGAGGTGACATTGATATCAATTATTCATTGGAAATTATTTGCTTAACTGTACTGCAGTCAAATTTCTACTCAACTTTAGAAAGGAACCATTATACATTCATTCTTGTTTGCATCCTAATTAGTTTTTAAACCTAGCTTAGCAATGCAATATGCCACTACATCATTTATCTTGGTGTAACTTAACAGACATGTGAAAGATAACTGGACATCTTGAGATCATGACAGATGTTGCAACATCTCAATATATACCAAGATATCAGATAAAAACAGAACTGGTAATTTACAGGTTATAAGGGGAGGAAATATATATCTCCTTTTAAACAGAACATAGATTCTAACATCTATGATCCAATCACTGAGCCTTATAAAATGGCTAGACAGGGTAATACATATTCTCAGGTTTGCATTTGCTTCCTTCACAGATAAGCAATGAGCACAGGCTCAAGCTGTGTTATTAGACTGACAATATCCAATTAAAGTCAGAGTACAGGGGAAAATTTTCAAGTTATTTTATCATTAGAAAGCCTCAAAGCTTATACATGCATATCTTGCATGTTCAAGTGACAGATACAAAATGGGAGAGTCAATAGCAACAAACACTGTGACTAAAATATAACAGAATATATATGTTGTTTGTAAAGCAGCACATATTCCTAGCCATCTGTCATACTGCACACCTGACCTACCATACACAGGTACAGTTGCTAGCTCTTCCTATCTTATCATAAGCTTCAGAGACCTGGTACTTGTCCAGAGAGTCTTAATCCTCAGAGATTTGTGATGATGTGGGAGTCTCAAGTGAAAGAAAAATATATATGTTCTGCAGTTGAGAAAAGCTTGAAAATAAGCATTTTTTAAAAGCTCAAACAACAGCAGGAAAATATTTTTTTTAAATGAGCATATTGTTTTAAACATCACATGAATTTGTTTTAAACCAAATGCTTGACCTACAGTGGCTCAGATCCAGAAATGCCAGTAGATTATGAAGTGTAGCTCTGGGGCTCTGAGTTGATGCTAGAACCCTGTCTCATCTCACTGTGGTACCTGTCTTCCACACATCCTACAGAGTAAGGGCTTCAAGACAGGAACAAGTTATGCATGGATACTGTGCTGCATCATGGATATAAATAAAATTATAGGTAATTTTTTCAATGTATGACAGGAAAAATATAGTCCATGAAGCATATGCAAGACCAAGTCTTTCAGCCATCTAAATGAGGGACCCAGCCAAGGTCAGCAGGACCAGCCAAGGTCAGCAGTAAATCTTCTCCAGGCCCTGGCCTTGGATTTTCTTCCAGACAAACCAGGGCAGAAGGAGAGGATGATGCAAACATACATCTTACCCCAGCCCAGAATCAAGATGCAACAGGGGTATCTGCCTGGACAACGGAAGGGGAGACTTATCCAGAAACTCACAGTTTGTAAATATCTTACTGAACCTGTAGAATCTTAAGGATTAATGCTGTGTTGAAATCTGTGGTGAGGAATCTAAAGCTTGTCCTTCCCTGTTGACAGAGATATACACACACACAACAAAATCTAAACTGAAGATAACTTTTTCTTGTGTCCTTCATATCCTACACTATCTCTAGATCTCATATGAATCCCACAACAAAATAAGTATTCTTGTCTGTGAAACGATACTACATGGTTTTAAATTATTGCTGGTTTTCTATGCTGATTCTGTTCTAGTGTTCAATATCTCTCATTTAGATAGGATTTTGTAATTTTCTTGTTTGCTTGGTTCTTAGTATGCAATTTTTTTTCACAAACAATTAAATTGAAGAGCAATTTGTATTTTCAATGAAGATTTAAACCCTCATTTCCCTGTTTTTTATCAAAATAGTAATTTCAAATAAATTAAGGTACTTTGTTTATTGATTCATTATGCAATTAATTTGTTTTCGTATTCTGCACACATCCTGATGAAAGATTAACAATCATGTACCACACATACACTAGGGTGGAGGGAGAACATTTCTCCTTCAAATTAGTACACAAAATATTAATATAAATAAAGCAGGAATGTTTGTAAGTGTTTTCATAAGGTATTATAATGCTGTCTGAGCGACAAGGAATGATTTTACAATGCATGCAGACTATAAGCCACTCAAAGTCTAGAGAAATGGACTGAAAGTCTTTCTGACATCAACAACACAGTTATTTACCTTTTAACTCCGATTTTGTGATATAGTTTCATTCAATTTTCCAGTATTATTACATTGTTTCTGATAAAAGATGAAAATCTTTGCATTTTCAAATACTCTCTTTCCAAAATACATTCAACTGCTGCAGACATGGTTTCTGTTTTATTCCTTTGGTATTATTTTGTGGTACTGACAACACTACCGTAAGATATGATAGTCTAAACTTGAATATTTCCTAACTTTTCTTTCAGTAACCACAGTAAGGAAGTTGTTTTGAAACAGGAAACATGAAGTAGAATATTTTTATCAGTTCACTTGTTTCAGATCCAGTCTTTGAAAAGAAAACTCATAGAAGCAGGGCTGGAGATGTCAGACCAGGAATTAAATACCCGTTCATCTCCCAGGAACTGAAATAATAAGAAAACAGTGGTTGGGTTGTGCCAGTCATATTCAAAGAATACAACCTAGGCAAGCTTTGTAGGCAAGGTAGTATCTTCTACCAGATCAATCAAACTTCTTAAGGACTGATCCTGTCAATTGTTAGAAATTATAGGAAGAGACCTGAACCATAAGATTGCTGGCAATTTTTAATTTTTCTAATGGTTATAGAGTTTGACAGTTGTGTAGTCTATATACTATAAAATACTTTAACTGCGGATTCATGCTGAGACTTTGATCAGATTCCCAGATGCTTCTGAGCTTCTGGTCTGAAATTCTATTCTATACTCTCAAAAAATGTCATTTTCAGGAAAGGATCTATTTAAGTACCATGATTCAGGTTCAAATAATTCAGGTTTTGGTAAAGAAACCTAAACACCCTTTTTTTGACAGCTTAACTTCTATTATAGTACTGTAATAACACATCCCCTCTGAAGTTTAATTCTTTAGACTCAGGATTTGATAAAGAAACACCAGACACATTTTCACTTTCATCTGCTAAAGGCTTTCATTTTCTCTCCTGTTCTAATACCCAGCTAGGGTGGTGTTCATTCTATTTCCAGTACTGTAGTGTTTTTCTCTATCACTGTGAGCAAAACCATAGGAATTATGATATACAGCTCACTGACTTCAGAGGATGCAGGGGATACTCTTTTGTAACAGCCAAGAGAAGGGTATTTATAGCTATAAATGTCTCTGAAGTAGATCACAACTTTACAACTGAGAGGGCAGACATTTTCAACATGTCCAAAACTAAAATTTTCATGGACTTCAGTGTATAATAAACTAGAGCAAGATACCTCACATATTCTCAGAACTGAATAATCCTTTTTATTCTTAGGTTCTCAGGCTCAAAGTCCTTCCACTGAAAATTGTTTTCTATTTTGGCTCTAGAAAGAAAGAGCAAGTCACACCCTGGATCTGTGTAAATTCCAGTGTAATTTCATGTCAAACTTGACTTTCTACCATTTTAAGAGGCATTGTTGGCATGCAGAAAGGACAGGGAGAACTCTGGACAAGTTTTCTAAATGGAAGCACCATGCTAAGGAATGCAAGAAAAAGTTCCAGCAAGTATAACTTTGCGTTTTCTTATATCTCCCACTAATATTTATTTGTTCTTTAGTCTATCTCCTCAAGAAATACTGCACCCCCAGCCCACAGCCTTTGTCCTCACTGGAGTAAGTAATATGTAGTTACTTACAGACATGATTTGATACAATTTACTTGTTGAAGCTCATTCAGCGTATTTTGAAGCCAAATGAAGATTTCTATTGACAGTGGTAGGCACTCGATCAATAAGATCAGGGAGAAGAGAGAAGACATTTCATACAAATTACTGTAATACCTGAAAATTAAGGTAACCAGAACTTGGGCTGTTTCAAAGTCCTGAGCAACGTTCTTCATTGCTATGATTGTGGCTAACATGGAGTGAGAAGTGGCTTTCAGAGCTGAAGACAGGGAGTTAAGGAAAGCAAAAATTGTCATGACTGACAAAAATATTCAGGATAAAAATAGACAGCTACTGAAGAGAAACATGTTCTTGCTTTTCAGAGGATTTTAAAACCTCAAGAAACGACACACCTGTTCACTGCTGCAGAAATTGTGTCCATGCTTAAGGACAATAATGATAGTCCCTGTGTTAATTATTAATGTTTTACAATAAAAGTTACTTTTCATAAGTGATTTTTATAGTACCCAAAAAAATTGTCTTCTTCTATAAACTACTACAAATGATGAGAGAACTCTTTATAATAAAATACATCTTAACTTTTTTCTTGCTGAATTGTTTCCCAAGAAAATATGTTAATCAACTGTAGTGCCTTTTCAAGCTTATCAACCACTGTAACTGAAGTAGAAGTAACAATGCAGCTCAATGTAGTTCATTCATGCATATTTTGCTATTTGTTCCTTTAAAAGAGAATGTTTTTAAATAAAAATAAAGAACTGATTTTTCAAAGTTATATCTTTTCACTTATTTCTACAGTATTTTTCTCTATACGAAACAAGAAATGAGCCAATATTATCAGGTGAACAGATGTAATAGTATATGAAAGGACCAAGCAACTGCCAATTAAATAGGGGAAATAATGATGAAGCAACAAAATATTTGAAAATATATTTGTTTGTATTATATATCTCACTTCAAGGGACCGAAAGGAAGGAGGGACTAGGAAACTGCTTAGATGATATTCTTTAGCTTTCAGTGCAATATTCCTTTCTATAAAAGGACAACTGCAAAGGGCTATGAATACCATATACCCTGACTTTAAGGGGATCTTTGACATGGTTTTGCATCATATAAGGCAGCAGGGTATAAATGGAATTACTAGGAGACACAGGCAAAGCAATAGTTATCAACTCTCAAACCAGAAAACTCAAGGGCATCTGTCTTTTCTGAGTTTAGAAAAAGTAATTCGTTATTAAGTAGTTGGATGAAACAGAGTATACATTTAGAAGATAATGTCAAAAAGGATGTTCTATACATCTGGAAAAGTCAAGGCCTGCAGTTAAGAATAATTTTTAAAAACTAAAGAAAGGTAGGGAAAAGCAACACACAGTTCAGTATTCTGCAGAACAAGATCTGGGTTATGACTTCATGCTGCAATCCACAAACAAGTATTCTGTCAGTATGTTGCAAAAAATAATCTCTCCAGTCTTCAGGCTCCAGAAAGATAATTCTGTTTAATTGCTACCACTGCCCCCAAGAAAGGTGTAAAAGACTAGACAGAGCCCAGAAGAGTTCAAGGAGATAATGATCAGATTAGGAGACTTAAACTGTTAGGAAAGAAATTAGAGGATAACTTTTTTAGTTTAGAAAAGGAAAAGCCAGAAGACAATGTAATATGTCCAGGTATGTAAAACATGCGTGCAGATAACTTTTCAAATTAAGGGAGAGAAACCTATTTATATGCCCTAAATTAGCAATAAGAAAAAAAAGCTTCAGCAAGTTTAATTATTAAGATAATCTTTGTAGAAGTAAGAATAGAAAAAAAAAAAAAATGCTACAATAGGTTGCTTTGGGGAAACTGTGCAGTCTCTATAGTTGAAGCCTTTTTAAAGATTAAAATTCTATGTGGGGTCCGCTAACATTGGTTATATGGACCAACTTTAGTTACATGCTTGTACAGAGTCTTACGAGAACCAGCCTCATTTGCAGAAAAAGATTGGAGCTGCTCCATCATTAAAGGTAAACACTGATGGATGCCAAGGGGAAAAGGTAGCACATGACTAGGGAGGGTGTGTGAGCTGAACAACCACCTTCTGACAGTTTAGTTTAACAATAAGTGATTTCACATCACTGTGAGATATGAAACCATGTGTGTCTCTCTGGTAGTTCATGGATTAAATGGATTGTGTTCTTCTCCAGCTGCTAAGGATTACAAGAAGAAAAGGCCATTTGGGGGAATTCAGAGAAGTTCTTCCAGTGTTCTTCTAGAAGAACACTTCTTCTAGAGAAGCAAGTTTTTTCTAAACTACATCCAGTATAATCTTTTTAAGCCAGAAGTAAAATGGCAGGCAAATGCATAGTCCATTAAGTGGCTTGGTAGATCTCAAAAATTTGAGCTGTTCTCTGTCCAGCCACTTCTTCCTCAAAAAAATAGCCCTAAGTTTGGGATCTTTTCCACTCCTTCTCCATTTCCTCATTTGCTCCTCCAACCTTAGAATGCATTGAATCACCTAAATTATGGGAGGCTACTTGCACAATATGACATTGAGGTTGTAATTTAATACACTGGATTTAGCAATAAAAACCAAGGCAAGCCATGCTCCAGAAGACATGGTATAATTGAACGAGAGGACTGTGAGTTGAATGCTGGAATTATTAGGAGAAATACCAAAATATGCTTCACAGAAACAACAGTCAGATCAATTAATTGTCAAAGTCCCTCCTGGTCTCTCCCTGTTAGTTTTTTTGAGCAGCTGTTGCACTCACAACCCCAGCTGTTATATCTCAGAAGCAAAATCAGAACTAGTCAGAACCATTTTTCTGCTTTATATCTTTGTACAGCACATTGTCTTTCCTACCACTGACTTCTTAATGGAATATGCTAAATTATTTTCTGGGCCATTGAATTCCCATTGCACAGGTAAGAGTGACATGCTGGTAGTTTAATACCTCATGCAAATCTCCTGTTCCATTTTTTTCTTCTACTGACCATCATACTGCAATGTTGTGAAATATCAAAAGGGGCCTCTAGTTTGGAAAGCAACATGGCAGGAAGCAATAAAAATTGCAAACTACAAACCAAAAAGCAATCCAGCTCCACCTCTATACATACAGAAATAATTTACTCGATTCTTTATCCCCTTACCTTTGTAGTGTAAAATCATAGAAAGGTTTGAGTTGGAAGGGGCCTTTAAAGACCATCTAGTCCAACCCTCTGCAACGAGCAGGGATGTGTTCAGCTAGACCAGGCTCAGAGCCCCATCCAACCTTAGCTGCTTGTTTCCAGGAATGGGCATCCACCACCTGTCTGGGCAATTTGTGCCAGTGTTTGACAACTTTCATTGTAAAAAAATTCTGCCTTATATCTAGTCTGAATCTGTAAATGTTAATGAGTGAGTTTCATGGGGAAAAAAAAAACCAACCTGTCACAATTTGGCTAATTAAATGAAAATTATACCTTGAATAGAAAAGATTGTGGTATCTTTTCAGTTTGAGAAATCAGGGTCAATTTGTAGTTGCTAGAAATGCAGTTCAGTCTTCACCTTTTTATTATGCCATTTACTATGAATAAGCAATGCTAATAGACTTTCCATTTCCTGAAAATTTTTTCTAGACTTTGAAAATAGTAATTCTTATGGCAGAAATTTTGCTTTGCGGGAACAAATCATAGACAGTGAAAGCTACAAGATGATGACAACTTGATTGTAGATTGTATTTCACAACCATCTCCACTCCCCCAAAAGACCGTCTATCTGCAGGTATTTTAAAATCCTATAAGAAATCCTGTAAGTCCATTCTGAGGACTGACTGTTTCACTACATTCTGAAAGTGAAAGTATGTGAAATGCAGGAACTTCAGAGAGAAAAAAAAATAAGCATAAAAAAGATGAGAAGATAAGCTCTAAATAGAACACCCAAAATCAATATAAGAGTAGTTCACAAACCAAGAACATGTGGAAGCACCATCACGTACTAAGAGATACTAATGCAAAAGGAGTTTATAAATGAGGAATTTAGATATAGTCAACGATTACAATAGAGATAGTCAGGATTACAAACCTAGATTTCCAAACATACTTAAAAACTGGAAGTTTTCCATCAAGAGCAGTGACAGAGAAGGGTCATCTGAGAGTAACTTTCCTTAAGAAAATTTGAGATATTTTCCTCTGAGACAGGGGTGAAAAATTTAAAAAGCATTGTGGATTTCGTAACTCTAAAAAAAACTCATCTGATGATCAACTGTCTTGGACTGTAGCAACAGAGGGAAAATAAATAGAAAATCTGTGAATCATTTTCAGGCATTGGATTACTTTTTTCTGAAGTGACAACTTGCAGGAACACACATGAATAACTCATAAAACTGTTAACGTAGCAAGGCCAAAATAACAGCATGCACATCTCACTACAAACATGGACAGACAATAAACACTTGAGAAAGCTTAAATAGACACTCCAGTCTGAAAGGCCAGGGTTCATCTTTACGAATATTTCTAGAGGACATAATCTGAGCTCGGATCTCAAAATCCAAACAGTCCCATCCTTAAGGGCACAGTTGAGGGAGGAGACATTTTCAAACCTGAGCTTTAATAGGAAGAGCAGCTAGTTGTATGGTCCTCTCCAGTTCTCTTTTCAATTACGAAGATGAAACAGAAACCAACTAGTGAATGAGTGTGTCATAGCAGCCACTTCTGCATCTGTTGATTGCCAAAGACAGAACACACCTTTCTTCCTCTGGCCTGATGCCTTTCTGCAGGAGATTTTACTACCAAAAGGCTACAGTCTTGGTCTAGCCAGAGTTTATCAAACAGTTGAAAGCCCAATTTTAAAAAGAGTAAACATAAACCTCCACAAAGTCACTAATCTTCCTCTAAAACCACCTTAGCATGGCAGGAAAAGAACATTTAAACAATATAAATTATATTTTAAGGGATGAATGAAGTGAATATTATTGCTTGTTTTCCTTTCTTTAATCAGAAATTGACTATGGAGCTATTGAAAGCATTTGTATTGTACATATGAGTACAACAGGAGTTCTATGTTTAAAATATTTTTCCTTTTTTATGGTAACTGCCCTTCCACCAAGAACTAAGAAAGACAATGATTTAGCACAAAATAGAACAATTATTATTTAATGTTATTTATTGTTGAAAAAGAGAATGTTGAGAGTAAAATAAATGGATTCTAGGGTACACAGTTCTGATGACCTTTATAGTATACTTTCAGTTCTGGAAAAATAGCATAACATATTTTAGATAACGTGACCATTTCTCATTTATCTGATTAGCTTTAGTTATTGCTGTTTCAGGGCTCTTTACTAGAGACGGTTTTTTTTAATGGTGAAAATATGTTTATAATTATTAGCAGTATCGATCCAGTAGGTCAAAGAGTTCCTGCTTCCACATACTTGAAAGAGTAATAAAGAGCTATACAAGCTCAGACAAGCTGTTATTCTCATGACTGCTCTTCAAAGTAAGTATATCCCATAGAGGCTGCAGACTTTGCTACATACATAAATTTTAATGAACCCTCCCATACTCGTACTGGTTAGTGTTTGGTAATAAAAATCCATATAGAGCAGGGACTGTGTTCACAAGGGGAAAGTGAGGTTTAAGGAAGGAGTTAGACACACTTACGTTAACCATGCACAGGCAAATCAACTTCTAGGAGAAAGCTGTGAGAAAAGGGGGGGCTTTCCTGCCTTTCATCAGAGGCTAGACATGAGCCAGGCTAAAGACATGTCTACCAAGCCTCTTTTAGGTTTGGGGGGAAAAAGGCATGCTAGCAAACAAGAACTCCTATGGTAGCCCTGGTTGTGGCCTTATTCCAGGGTAAATCACAATAGGGAGTATATTAAGTATTTTCTTTCTATGGATAGAGAAGTTGTATTATATCTCAGAGGGCAGGAAAAAAACACATTTCCTCTACAAAATTTTAAGAATTTGCTAATAAACACTTCAGAGTTGTCATTAAGAAAATACAACCACATTTGACTTTCTTTTCACGCTGAGAGACATCTTGTTTGTAACAACTTAAACCAGCCTCTTCTGTTTAATTCATGAAACAGCTTAAACAGCATCTGCCATCTGGACCGAAATTAGATCCCTATGGAAATGGCCCATTATAATCTTAAATCACTATTTCTGTGCTATTTTAAGGAGAATGTTGCCATATTTTTGCCTGTAGTAACATTACTAGAATCTTTAGAGTAGGTAAAAAGACAATTTAAAAGTTTCTAAAGGACAATCACTATACAAGCAAGGCAAAATATGAGCAGAACACTGTCTTCTTTTATGTCAGCAAAGTTTTAAAGCATAGAATTTCTTTTTCAGTTAAAGAAATCTAATTGCATTTTCGCCAACTGAAAAGTTTTAGCTACAGGAATTTCCATTGTTATCTGAAGACCTCACCTCAAAGTAGATTGTATTTGAAATGACTGCTCACTGATTGCTTTCTTTTTTTTTCACTCTAACATTGACTTTGCAGTAAAGCTGTTGCAAGCTAATATAAGACACTGGCCTCCTTGTCTCACCAAGCTCTATATTCTCCATTCAGCATTCGTCTTCTTACAGTAAAATAACTCAGATGAAGCCAATGTTTCAAACTGGAGTCCATGATCTGCCCTTGCTCAGAGGAGTATCTCAACTTACAGGACGGAAGGCTTACTAGTAAGTGTTTGTATAAAAGGACCTTATGTCTGTATTGCCAGTAACAAACAAAAATAATACAGCTGAATATAAACACAGGTGCAAATGAAGCATGAAAATAATCCATCCTTGCTTCTATATTCAAATGGATTATACCATACACATGCTGTATTTACAGATGGATTACACTAAATATCCTTATTACATGCCTCTAGCTATTGTTTCCTTTGTTAGAAAATAGAAATGTTAAACAATTCAATGAGTTCTGAAATTAATAATTCAGAGAAAGAAAGAGAAGAAATCTTTCATAAATGCTTGTTCATTCCACTTACACTCAATCCAGCAGAAGCTATATTGAGAGCAGCTTCCTCCGCTTTCTGTGCACTGCCAGTTTCACTGGGAGCAGAACCCAAGGTAAACACACCCCATCATCTCCAGGCAAAACTAACATAGTGAGGAGAGGTGGTTTAGTGGGAAAATTGTAGAGATCATGTTGTTTAGGTTAGTGAGCAATATTGCCCATGTCATTTACTGTTACAACAGTGTGGAAACTAATCTTTACCACAGGAAGTAGCATTTTTAGCCTCTGATAGTGCAGCCATATCTAAAATGTCTCCCAAAATAAGTGCTTCAGGAAAAAGATTAGGTATTTAAAAGATTTAATAAAAAGTACAGAGACCATGTGGAGAGTTCAAAAATCCTTGCCAGTCTTTTCTGAAAAGATGAAAATATCTGGGGCAAATACAAAGGACGAAGTCAGAGAATCTGACACAGGAGAAACACGGTGGATCAAGTTGCAGAAAGATGCAAAAAGGGCTGAAAGCATCCTTCTGTCAAATTGCATGTGAATAAGGAAAATATACTAGACTTACTAAAGAGAATTTGAAAAGAGACTGGGCCTGGGTAGGCAGAAATACTTTGTTTATGCACCAGCTCATAAAAGATAGCCTACGATTCAGTAATAATTCAGATACAAATGGGGTTTTGACCTTGCAATAGAATTCTGAAAATATCTGAAAGCAATTGGATGGTTGATGTAAAAGTGGTGTGGCAGAGAGGAAGGAACTAATGATTGAATGTAAGATAATATAAACCACATTTTTTCATTAATGCCTTGTTTCACAACTCCCCTTCCCAAACTCCAAGAGAGTTTGGTCTCTGGACTAAGCACTGCCTTACTCTTCCTCTTAAATTCATGCCTGGTATTCATACAGATTTAAGGTATGTGATACCTTTCCACCACCTTTTCAGTGATGGATGGAGTTTTCTCCATTCTAACAGCCTAAAACATTACGGAACTATGTATTTAGGCTAAAATGAAAACAGCTACTTTCTATCCTAATAATAGCCTACTTACTAAGATTCTTTTAGACAATGCAGTGTCCTGTCCCTTTCCTACAGAATTTGGACAATAAATGACAGGACAGAAAAAACATAATATTTAAATTTGATCATTTTAATGCGACAAAAAATAAGTGACTATGAAAAAAAACCACATTGCACTGTGAAACACCAAGAAAAAAATCATATCAGGATTTGATTTTTTCCCCTCTGCTGACCATATATAGAAAGGATTGCTGAGGAGCTATGTTCAGCCCCTGGGTCTTCAGCAAGGCTCTTCATCCAAGGCCTTAAAGTAGAAAGCATTTTGACTTGCTATGGGATACAAACATTGAATTCTTGATATGACACACCTAATTTCCGTATAATACCTAATACTTTTCACATTAGGTTTTCTTCCTCTAGAAGAAATTACTATTTTGGGATTAGGTGAAACCTCAATGATGGTAAAGGTAAGACAGCCAGTTCTCACTTACCACAGATATCAGCAAAAGTTAAACTCCTTTTTAGAGGTTAGTAGGAACAGCTGACTATGACACAAGCACCACACAGGTCATTTGGAAGCACAGGTATCAGTGATGCAGATTAGGAATGCTGGTACACGGCTGTTTGTTTGTGTCTGTGGCAAGAGGATCACTGATAATGTGACTATGAAGAAAGCCATCAGAGGTTTTTGGCCACTCTGCTAAATGACAAAAGGCTTAGAGCTGGAAGTAAAAGTGCTAACTAGAGGTGTATTCGTGCTTGACTATGGAAATCACAGGCATTATGAGGGCAATTACCTCGGAGTAGGAGAACCTGTTGATGACTAATTATTTCTGTGTGAAAGAACACAAAGAAAAACCAATCAAGGCTCCATATGGCTGCCGATTTCTCTCAGGTGTAAGGACATACAGAATATGAAGCAAGGATGTGCAAAAAGATTATGAACATCCAGCAACTGCAAGCAAAGCAATGATGGAAATAAAAGCAGGTACGAGAAACAATCAAAGTGCAAAATAAGGAGGAAACCATTCTGCTTTCCACACCCCATAGTTTTTCCATTTCTTACCCCTTTCTAATCACATATTTCCCTCACTTTCTGTAGGAAGCTACTTTAGTTATTAAAATACAGTTTTGGAGAGTGGGATTAAGAATAAGAAACATATGTATCAAATACAGAGCATGTGGAAAGTCCCTCTCCCCGATCATAAATATGTTTACTTTCTCACAGATATTGTGTGCTTTAATTTATAAACTGGGAATGTTGAGAAAAGCATTGTGGAAGTCACTTTCCAATTATGGCAAGGCATAAAGGTGTAATTGAAAAAGTGTACATATACATTACATTTTGTATACACAAGTTGTGCAATATGTTTAATATGCAATCTTCATTCTGGTGGGTAAACAATATTTTGTTTTAAGTCTTCTTACCACAAAAGTACCTGATTAGCAGATATCAAATAAAAATAAATACTCCAGAAAGATTATAAGCTATATCAGATTACTAATAATAATTTCCATGTCTTAGGATTCTCATTCATTTTTGCAACAATTTTCTTTCTTGATACATCAGCTTAATGAGCTGTTGCCATATTTTTACTAATCTAATATTTAACAGCACTTGCAAAGTTTTCTAAATGAATAAGTTGAAAGCAGATCCATGCTAACAGCTAGTTGAAGCTTTTTAATAATTTTAGCAAACCTGAATTTGTATTCTACATCATTTCTTTAGTAGATCAGAAAATAAAAGGGATTAAGGTTCCACCTTGAATATCAATTATTTAAAAACCCAGCTGTCTTATTATCACTGAATAGTCTGAGATCTGCATATTGGCCATATCTTATTCAAAGTGAGATGAAGGGACATTAAATCTTTCATTAATATATTTTTCTACCATCTCTTTTTCAATAATTTTGGCCAAATTACAAAATAAGCAATTCTATTCTATGCATTTTAACAAGCTTCCATCGAAAATTTTCCATTCCAAAAAAACTACCACAAGCTTTGTTCTATTGCAACTTGTACTGGAATTATTAATACATTCCTTTTCTCTGGCTGTTTCCAGAATCATCCTTGAAAACCACAGTACTTGAGACCTACATTTATTTTCAGTGGTAAGTGAACTTTATGGTAATTTTTGTTCCCTGAATTCATGACTCTACAACTCTGCATGTCATTGTGTTTAATTGTATTAATTATTAACAGAAAGATTGAAGGAAATTTCTACTTCTCAGGCTTTTTCTTTAGAAACCAATAAAGAATTCAAGGACCTTTTTTGAGGACTACAGAAATCTTTGGGAAAGCAATTTTAAAAGCAATAATATTTTTAAGATAAAGGCAGAATGGGAAAATCAATTTCTAAAATGGTAATATTTCCCTTATGGAAAGAATCCAAAATTAGTAAGCTGGTGTAGCCTCAGAAAGTAGGTTAAAAATACTTTCAGGCTTTTCACTCCTTGCATTTATTAATCCCTATGAAGTTAATGCATTTGTACTGAGACTTCTGCAGAAGCTGAAGTGTTTGATTTATGTTGAATAAATGTATTTTATTTGTTGAAAATGAATCCATTAAAAATTTCTCCTTTTATTGCTTAAGGAATTTCTTCTCCCCAGTTTAAAACAGCCATGACAAAAATTAAGTAAAAACAACATGAATATGCTGCCACTGACAGTAAGTACAGAAACAAGAGAACTGACATGGTTTATTTTCTCACTCTGCCACCAGGCCTGCTTGTGACACAAACAGTGGTGTATGGACATCAGAAGATTAACCATGAAGGGGTGAATAAGGTGAAGTCGCATGTGTTTGGTTAGAAAAGCTCTCATCTGTGCCATCATGTGAAATTCTGTTGTTAAAGTCAGTCCACGAAACAATTCCAATAGCAGTCCATACCTTCTTTTTTTTTCCTTAATATAGTTCTTATATAGAATGACTCCCTGCTTTGGAGAATCTCCTATTTCACTCCAGTAACATCCTTCATACAGTATATATATTTATGCCTCATTTTTTTATATTACACCAACTTAAGATGAGGTTGAACCCCTTTATGGAAACTCCAGGTATGACACATGACTGGTCATAGATTATATATGTAATAAAACTGACAAAATTACGAGGCAAAACAATTTCCATTTGTATTAAAAAAGCAAATACATCTTTTAGATTTTGCTTCCAAGTATATTGCTTCTCAACATATTGGAACGATGTGGACCTTGAGTTTATCTCATAGCCCAGGCTGGGATTAAGCCAATTTGTGTGATTTAACAAGATGAAGTTAACTACAGAAAAAAACATCTTGGTCTATAACTAGGGTTTGTAGAGCTTATGTTTTAATTATAGTTCTTCTAAAGTTTCTAGAGGCTACAGTGGCAGAATTAATTAATTCAAATGCACCTAAAAGTAGCATAATGACAGATTGTGTCTGAAGAATCCTGAATGATCAATCAGAAATCTTTAAACTCTCAGTTACCTTAGCTCTGATCAATTAAAGCGATGACAGCTGTAACACCACCACATTAATGCCACCAGACAGAGCACTCAACAACTAAGAGGGGAAAAGGGAAGCAGCAACCCGTCTTTGTCATTTTGAAGGGCTTAGTTGTAGATGGGACGTATAGAAAAATACTAGTACACTGTATACACTCTGACCTCTGTGCAGAATGGACCTGAATTAACATTCACTGTAATTTTCAGGATTTAGTGTTGCTGGCATAATATTTATAACAAATATCACTGCAATAAGGACAACTTGGTTTCTGGAATAGACTCTTTCCAAAGAGACTCAACTCATCCTCTTTTAGGAGGTATTTGGTATACTCCAAGCTTGGGATATAGTGAGGTCATTCCAGCACTTATATACAAATTTCTGTTACTTCCATTTTGCTTTAATATTTGTGGTTATCAGTGCCACATAGGAAAAAAAAAGTCATTGATTACCTAGGATTAATTCCAAAAAGCAGACAAAGCAGAATAGAAATCATCAGTATTCACAATAATATTCCTTAAATGTCTGGCAGGAAAGAGAAGTTCTCTTCACAAGAAAAATGTGGACAGTAATACCTTTCATAAGGAATGTCATAAACTTCCCTGAAACCTCAGGAGACAGAACTAACCTAATATTCACCTTCTGCAATGAGTTTGGAAGTGACAGCCCTATTAGCAAACTAATTAGCAATCCATTTTACATGGCCAAATTAATTTTCATGCCTTAATTATAAACCCTTCATGAACCTAAAACTTTCAGATGCTCCATTTTTAATAAGAAATGTTACCTTTAAACCCATCATAGTGAACGACAAATTTAAATTTCTACAGTGAGTGATGCTTTAAAATATATTAATGATTATATTACCATACTCCTTTTAAATAATAAAATACCAACCAAATGCATTCTTCACTGCTTTTATATTAGAGTGCAAATACAATTATACTTTAATACAAGTATGCAATTCAATTTTTGCAAGTACACATTGCTCTGGAATCTGCTTGTAATAAGAGGCGACTGGATTGTCAGGATATTACTTTCAGTACTGCAAGCATTGTTCATTCAGCACAGTCTCATGAGGGATATGTCCAGCTAGAAAATAATGTAGACAAGTCAGAGTGGACCTGTAAAGCCAAATAGTTAGTGATAAGGATTTAATGTCCACACTATACTCACTCCAGTAGTGGTGGGGTTTGCTTTTTAAACTTTGGGCTAACTAGTTTGGCCTGAATGAATGATGATTTGCATCTGAAGCTGCTCCTGGACCACATCTCTCAGATCAGTTTCATCCAAAAGAAAGCCGAAAAGGATACTGAAAGGATCAACTGGAACTGCTTCAAAGTGTGAACCAAAGCATAAATCGGGAACGAGCAGATTTGCCTCAAACCAAGATCTTGATCCAGACATAAATTGGACATACCCTTGAGATCAACAAATTGACATTTTGTCCAGAGACTTTTTGTTGAAATCTGATAATAAAATGGAAATTTCACACTTGTTACTGCTGAAACCAAAATCTCTGAAACCTCTGAGGACACCAACTGCTCTGTAGAATCAAATAATCAAACCATTCTGATCCATAACCTTTGATCTGGAAAAGAAAAGGATTTGACTTCAAATGAAGGGGGAAGGAGCCCCAACAGACAGACCCCTCAACCTCTTACAGATTCTTAAATGAATGAGCAGTAATAGACTCCCTTTCAAGATAGAAATTCCAACAGTATGGGAGCACAAAATATCCACTGAAATTGCCTCTTGCATATCACTATCATCCTCTGAAGAAAAGTTATCTCTGTGATGGTCTTTCCTAATTCACTCTAAGAGAACAGAGACCTTTGTGATTGGCAATGGACAATTTAGATAAGGTATAGGTCATACTGCCTGGAAGAAGGAAGCAAGAAAAAGCACTGAAATAACAGCACAAAGCGACAAAAGGCACAAGAAAATGCAAAGAAAATAGACCATGGAATGCCCAGGTCAATTGACTCAGTAGGTCGAAGATAAAGATAGATTTGGCCTTGGTCCAGTTCCTCCCTCAGTACTCCAGACTGAGCTAACAAGAAGAGCCCTTAGACTTTCCATTTGTTTCACTACCAGCTTACCACCAGACCCACTTCCTTTGACTGTCCCTCACAGCCAAAACAGACAGCTCTATCTACAGCCTCTTCTTGCCTATCTGCTCCTTCCCTGTGGGAGGTTCCTCCAAGCGAATTCATATCAAAGCCTAGGGACTATTTCATTCTTACAGGCAGCATGGTTAGAACCATGATAAATTTGGTATAGTTCTTCACTAGGCCTAATGCCCTAAAGTCTTTGGACAAGTTGGGGAGATGTCTATTTCAAACCTTGTTCATCATTTCCTTTCCTTTGTACATTCTTGGCAAGACTGCCAACACAGTTCAGAAGATTCAGGCAGGTAAGAGCCATTGTTTGCTTACAGTTGTCTAGGAATGTATTAAAGAAAGACATTGGTCCATAGCCTTAAAGGAAATATATGAATGCAATAGATCCTCTGTTCTCAACTCAAATAACAGCCTGATGCTGGGTGAAGAATACTTCTTTAGGACAGTCAACTGTGTTATGACTCAGCCTGTCACCAGTGCAGAGTAAGATGGGCTCTCCCAGCAAGCCCAGGAGACAGCTGTATCACAGACAGCTGCATGTGTGCATATCCCATTCTTCATCCCCAACAGCAGAGTACAGCTGTCCACTCTTTGATCCAGACAGCATTCTTCTGCCCCACGCAGAGCCTTCATCCCCATTTAGAGAGCTTATTTTACTGTCCTTAGAAGAAAAGCTTTCTTGTTCCTTCTTTTTCTAAGCTGAAAAATGGCCACTTTTTTGCAGGTACACAGAGAAAAACTTGCTTACAAATTTCAGTTGATGATTCCATGAAGTCAGCAAAAGATTTTGAAATTTCAAAACCTGCTGCCTGTGAACTACATGTAAGAAAAATCTGATTTTGTAATCTTAGTCCTCAGAAGTTGTGTCTTGGAAGAATGAGCAATAGAATACAAGTCTTTTTTCACACTTGAAAAATTTTACTTTTCCTTCTCTCAGTCAGCTTCCTCAGTTAGAAATCTGTTAAACATGAAACTGCACATACGAATGTTTTGATATTAATGTTTCTCTTGTGATTTTTCACCTCCTAGCTTATAACTTAGAGAAAGTTAGAATTTTGTAAAATATTTTGCAGTTACTTATTAATTGCTTACCAGGTCAATGTTTCAATCAACAGTTTTGCATTATTTAGCAGCCATAGTTTAGTATGCCTGAAAGGTAGACCTCATATTTCAGAGTGCTAATTCTACATTTTAGTAAACTATAATTATTCATGCAGCCTTAAAGATCTTGACCTTTTCAAGTGGATCTAGGTTTCCTGAGTGACCTCTAGATTTCTCTCTCCCTGGCTTAAGACAAATGACAGAGGTCACTGACATGCAAGTGCATCTTGATGAGCCTGAAAGGCAAAGTTAAGAGCTGGACTTAAACTCTGTCCTAACCAAGGTTTCCCCCTTTGTTGTGAAGAACATGAGAATAGTTTTAATAAAGACCAGTAAAAAAGCAGAAATGTTGATAGTAAAGTTAACTTTGATGTAATTTTGTAGCCCTGTTATTTTCCATCATGTTGTAAAAATATAAAACTGAAAAACTGGTCTGAGAGTCTTACAGCTGCTATGGATACATGGCTGTGGCAATGATGTGTTTCTTTCCTGATGAACAAGCAATATAAATATATCTGTTATTTACAAGTATGTTGCTTCATCTATCAAGGCTGCACAGAACAGACTGTACTAAGTAGGTAAGTGAAGCATGACAGAGAGTGATAAAAATGAAAAATTACTCCCACTTCAGCTATGCTAATTCTGAGCCATGTTTACAATGTTTACAACCCCTTTTAAGGTAATGCCTCCAAGAATACAGCTTTAATGAAAATTGCATCAGAATATTCAAATTAAAGTATGCCTTTTCAGCTTATTTCAATCAAATAAAAGGAATTCAAAAGCCCAACTCAAAACAAAAAATTAAAAGCTCAAAGGATTTTAAATGCTCAACTCAATAATATAAAGTACTAATTTACCTGAGAGGAAAAGGTTTGCATGATTACAAAGCCACAGTTCTGTGACATTAGTTGTATAATGAGAATGACTCTTTGAAGTCAGTACTACAAGTGAAAATCTTTTGATAATTACCCAACAATGGCATGCAATAAGTTTCAGTATTTCCTTGCATTTAGCTCCTTCAGCTCCTTGCAAAGAGATGGGTTCCTCTGGAGGGCAATTTAAAGCAGGAGTCTGATTAAAATGCTTTTAAAAATTGCCTGGAGGAGCTTAAATACCTTCTTTTACAATAAGAACACTAGTCCAACATCTTTCATGCCAGGGTTTGGCAGCATGAATAACCCCAGGCTTTCCCTAGGTATACTTGCACGTTAATTGTTGATAGGCAGAAGCAGCTGCCATCTTAAACATCCTTGATTTAACTAAGGAAGTAGAGACCAAGATTTGTGCCAAAAGCAAACCTTCCAGTAAAATAGGATGTTCTGTCCTGACATTTTATGATGCAATAGGGGGATATTGAAAGGTATTAAAAACTAGGCTACACAGCAAGTCTTCACTGCAAGCACTGGTCCTGTGGTTGCAATAGATTATAGGGTTATAGAAACAGATTACTTCTTGGTCTTTGGTGGATTTTCCCTTCACCAAGAAGACTCGTGTCTGCCCCACCCACTTGGGATTAATGAATGGCATCAGCTTCATGCAGGGAGGAAGAACAGATCTGAAGTTCCCAGTGTGGTCCCCTTCTGCCAAAGACCAGGACAAAATGAGAGCTGGAGGACCTGTGTACTTCTGCTACGATGCAACACACTCAGAAATGGAATTATACTTTTACGTGGAAATTCAGTATCAACCCTATTTTCCCATTGCTGTAATGACAAATATCTGCCTTTTTTTACAAAAGAGAATGTCATGGGTTAGCAAGCATAGTCCCAGAAGTGATGTTCTTGCAAAGGGGTGCTTACAGCTTCCTCTGTAAGCTTCTCTCTGACTGAGAAAAACTTCCTTCAGACAGGCAGACACTGAGGTATGCAGTCTGCTCCAACCCTTTGGTCCAAGAGAGAAGGGTTTCCTCTACTGGAAAAGATGAGAACCTGAGGGAGTGCTTTCTGTGGGGCACGCCTGCCACATGATGAGAAAGGAGTGGGTGGATTTCTGACAAAATTATTGAAAAAGGAACTGCTACACTTGTTAGCTATGTGTACATACTCTGCTCCTGCAATTTTCTCTAACTTTATGATTCTGTCTCATTCATGTTAACAAAAATATTTCATTACTATTATTTAGTAAAGATTTTCTGACTCATAAGGAAATACCAGTGGGCTTCACCAACTTTCACACACTTACCAGAAGGGGCTTAAGTTTATAACATTACTTCTTTGTGCAATTCAGAACTATTAAATTCAGGCAGGTTTTCCAAACCCAGCAGATGGGTGACATTTTGGGGAAAGAAAATGTGGATTCAGTGTAGAAGATTTAAAGCGGGGGGAGGGTTCTTGGAGGAGGAGGAAATATTACATCCCTTTTAGTATTTCTTTTATTCATATTAATTTTTAAGGTACAATATATTTTTATTGTTTCCTTATAATATGGGGAGGAAGCAGACTTTACAGAGAGCAAAGCTTTGTGGAATAATCCAAATTCCATTGCAATTTGGGGTGTGGCATGTAGCGTATCTGTCAAATCATACAGAATGTCTTTCAAAGACACTGAAATTTTTATTGTTCTCTATGAGTTCACTCACCTAGGAATTAGGCCTCATGCTTTTACCATTCCTGGGTTCTCTTCTTAAATCAGTCCCTAGGATTCAGTGCATACTGCCAAAACTTTGTTTTTTCTATCCAGAACACAAAAAGTGATAGGCAAGAAAAATTTTATTCTTAGCTAAGAAATTATTTTTATTATTGTTATATTGATTTAAAATCAATTATAAGAGAAAAGAATTATAACAAAATCTGTGTGCATAGCTCCATTTTCTAAAGCATTTACTACAAATGAAGTTTATGTAAGTAACTCTACAGAGATTCTTATCTTGGACAGGTTTCAGCTGAAAAGTTGCCTTTTCTTTAAGCCTATCACTTCTTTTTCAATTGTTGGGTTTGGTCTTTCTATTTAAACCAGATCTGTGGAGGAGATCTAGACAAAATCAGCAGTGTTCATTATCCTTACGTTGGTGACTTCTCTGGACAATAGCTCAGAAGACAAAAAGTACTCAAGGTCGTTCCCTAACAATTCTTAGGTACCACTAAACATTTCATAGAGTCTTGAATATCTCCTTCACTATACAAGTATTTCAATCTAGTATTCACTTTGTATCAAGCAGAGGACCCCAGTGACAAATAAAAACAATTCCATAGGGACAAAAAAGAACAAAAAGCAGGCACTGAAGAAGCAAAAGTGAATGAGTTGTTTTGAAGGTATTTTATATAGATGGTATATTTCATATCAATGCAATCTATAATGATTTGCAAGATCTATTAAGTTTAGTAAATCTAGTGGATTTGTTACTATAAATAAGTTTTCTTTTGGCATATTCCATCCAAACCAATAAAGTTTATTAGAAATGGGCAACTCACTCTACCTACATAATTTTTTAGACTCTGCCATTACAAACTTTGCTTCAATTACATAAAAAACTAAGATTAAATTATAGCTTATTTCATTGTTTATTTTGTACATAATTAAGACATTAAGCATATTACAGTGGTTGGAGTCATGAAGGCATTGGTATGCTGTCAAACATTCCCATTCTTCAGAGACATCACATGCTTCAATAGCCCCACCTGTACAGACAGACAATGCCTTAAAAAATTGTTGGCCATACACAATGCCAGCACCATCTCTCGGTGAGTTGGCAGTAATTTCTTGTCACCCTCACTTTTCTTGGCTTCATAGACTTAACAACGGCAGATGAGTGGGGCCTGGGATGAGGTCGTTCGCAGAGGTCACAAACAATGAATCACACAATACATAAAGATGAATTAATTGCTGGACTGAAATTTGTGGATATCTAAGAATTGATAACTACAACATGACCTAAATTTTTAAAAGAAGACAGATCTCCATTCCAATGCAAACTAGGTTCTTCAATAGAAGAATTTTCTAAATCTGAAAACCATTATTTTGAAGGAGACTAATCAAGCAAAGATATGACTGCATGTAAGTAGCTACTAAAGAGAGATATTCAATGAAGATAGGAGATTAAAAATATTTTAAATTATATATATTTTGATATAGCAAATGAAAAAGGAGTAAAATGTTTAGGGAACTTAATCTCTGGGAAAAGTCATAGCTAGTAGGTAAAGCAAATGAGAATGAAAGCTTTTTAAAGTATACTTAGAGCAAAATATATTGTAATAATCGTATAGTCTCACCATTAGGTTTTGATATTCACTACAAAGTGGAAAAGTAAAGTGTTTCTTAAGCTTTATGATGTGTGTTTAAAAGGAAAGCAGGATGAGGTATTCCAAAGAAGATCCTGGATGTACATACAGACAGGGGAATGAGATGCTGGAAAGCAGTAATGTGGAACGGGAGCTGGGTGTCCTGAGCAGTAACAAATGGAACATGAGCCAGCAGTGCCCTGGCAGCCAGGAGGGCCAACCCTGTCCTGGGGTGCATCAGGCACAGCATCGCCAGTCAGGCAAGGGAGGGGATTGTCCCTCTCTGCTCTGCACTGGGATGACCTCACCTCAAGTCAGGTGTGCAGTTTCAGTCACTGCAATGTAAAAAGGGCATTAAGTAATTAGAGAGTGTCCAAAGGAGGGCAATGAAGATGGTGCTGAAGGGCCTGGAGGGGAAGCAGTATGAGGAGCAGCTGAGGTCACTTAATCTGTTCAGGCTGGAGAAAACTGAGGGGAGACCTCATCGCAGTCTACGACTTCCTTGTAAGGGAAGGCACTGAACTCCTCCCTGTGTGACCAGTGACAGGACGCAAGGAAACAGCCTGAAGTTGTGTCAGAGGAGGTTTAAGTTGGATGTTACGAAGGGGTTCTTCACCCAGAAGGTGTTCGGGCACTGGAACAGGCTCCCCAGGGAAGTGGTGACAACACCAGCCTGACAGAGTTCAAGAAGCATTTGGACAATGCTCTCAGGTACATGTGACTCTTGGGGTGTTCTGTGCAGGGCCAGGAGTTGGACTTCAAAGATCCTTGTGGGTCCCTTTCAACTCAGAATATTCTGTCTTTCAGTGAAGTGGTTTACAGTTTGATTTACAGTGCACTAGTAATAGGAAATGTCAAACAGCCCTGTGAAGTTTAGACACTTTTAAAATTGAACCCTTGGTAATTTACACCTCAAAACACCTGGATGAGCATATTTCTGGTTTCAGAATTGCAGGAACATTCAAGAAGCTGGAAAGGATGCTGCTGCTCTGCTGATACTCAACAAGAGTAATGGCAGGTAATTACAGGCTTGGTAGCTTGCCAATAAACCTAAAAAAAAAAAAGTTGATATGAAATTCAATTAATAAATACAGAATAATAATTTATGACAGCCAAAATAATTTTACAGAATATATGTTTCATCAAACAAATTAATAATTTTTGTGTGAGACTACAAGAATGAAAAAGAAAACTGGATAGATACAGTAGCCTGGAAAGATATTTGAACCTCCATTAACTATCAGTGATCTTGTTTAAGAACTAACACCACAAAAGATCAATCTGTTTTACATGACAGAAACTGAGAACTGTTCAATAGTTACATACCAGAAAGCAGCTGCTTTTGTCCTTCGTCTTATAACTCAATATATTGGCAGCATTCTTCAGGGTTTTTGTTTTCAGGCTTCATGTTATTCACAAGAATAATTAAGATTCAAATGTAGATATACAACTACTTATCATGAAAGTGTGGCTGCCCCCCACTAAATAGCAATAGCATCATTGTCATCAAGCTTCTTTCCTATTTGATCACTCACAAAACAAATGCATTTACAAGTATAGGAAACATTTATGTCAAAAAAATCGCAGAAATGGCAACCATGCTCGGAATAAATAGGATACCAAAACAATTTTTTCCAAATAATGGGTCAGGAATAACTCACCTAGAGTTTCTAATGGGAATGTCAGAGTCTCACAAATAACAGAATAGTGGTCTGTAAAGTTCCTTAGAAATTAGAAAATGAGACAGAAATAAATTGCTAGTTTTTCTCATTAGTCATAAATGAAATTCACAGGGATCTTTACTGAGCCCATTTCCTCTCTTATATATGCATTTTAAAAACTGGAAAAGAAGATGAAGCCTCATGTGAGGCAGTTTGCTGATGAAATGTGTAATCCAGCGTATGAAAGGTGAGGGCTGGCTGCCAAGACCTCACAGTAACAAACATGAGGCCCAATGAAATGTAATGTGTATAAACATAAGGCAAGGTACCAAAGTAGTTAAACCAAAAAACATCAAATTGTTGGGGTGACCCAGCCCACTGCGGGGCTGGAGCTGCGTGATGCCAATCAATCCCAGCCCCTCCCCTGGATCGAGTTTCCCAAAGAGCAGACTCAGAGGGTGGGTTGATGGGTGGCTCAGAAGCCTAAGCTGCACCCTCCCTGGGCAGTGCCCGGGTCCAAGCCACCTCCCCCGGTTCGGGAAAATTCTCGGTTACTCGGTTGTTCATTGGTTCTTTGTTATAACTCCACCTCTCGGTTTCCCCCAGTGGTTCTTGTTAAATTGTATCCTCCCCCTGGCTTGTAACTCATTGGTTGTTTTCCCCTTTCCCTGGGGTTTTCGAATTCCCTATAAAACAGGACAAGCCTCAGGGGATTATCCCATCACACCCCATCCCATTCCATGCCTTCCCAGCTTGTTCGGGCTGCGAAACTTCTAGCAATAAACCTGTTAGAAGCCAGACCAGAACAGCCTCTCTCTTCCTTTGTCTCTGAGCTAACATGAGCCGATACCATTGGCTCCTGCCGTGTTCCCTCTGCCGAGCGAGGCTCGCTGCCAAGCCAGCGAGCTAGCCCAGCCAGCAGCTCTTTTCCTGATGCAGAAGTCGCTTCTGAGACGGGCAGAAGAACACAGCTGGACTCTCTCTGACCTGGGGCACACCAGAGCTCATGCCTCGAGCAGCAAGAACTGTGTTATCAAATAAAACAGACAACAGGAGCTTTCGACATGAGCAATACTATATACTTTTAATTCTGCCGCCTTAATTTTTTTTCTATGCAGAAAGCTTTGTTTCCAACATTTTCCAAATTCAAGCTGAGACAAGAAAAAAATCCTGAAAACTTTCAGCCAGAAGGATTATTCTATGCTAGAAGTACAAAAACCTGAAAATGGGGAGTGTATCAGGAAGTTCTGAACAGTATGAACAGAAGTTTTCTGGTATTACCTCTGCTCTGTTGAATGTTAGTGATATCTTGCCCATCATCCCAGTATTTCTTGGAGATTGTCTTCTTCTACTAGCTCAGAGTGCCCAAACAGTTTAACAATGTGAGGTGAGCTCTAATTTTTCCACCAACCTCATTCACTTTATTGCATCTTTAAACGGCTGTATAAAGAATGTTCATTCAAACTTTTTAGAAGTTTTCTACAATTCCCATTCACGTTCAGACCTGTTGCTCTGAAGACAGGCTTGTTTTCTTTCCTTTAAATCCTAGCATAGTAATATGAAGTGACAAACATCACCATTTTGAACTACAATTACTATGTCCTGAATCTCCTAGTCAAAAAACTAAATTAAATTTCCTTCATAATAGATATAGTCAGACAGATTGACAAAACAAATGAAGCAGTAAACTGATGCTGAGTATTTAACTTGAACTGCTGGGAGGTACCCACGGTTCTGGAAAAACTGATGATTTACTATGTTGATAGAAAAAAATGGAACACGTGGATTAGAATGTAAGTCACAATACCAGGTCTACTAAAAGGAAAGAATAACTGCAAATGCTTTGGATACTAAAGTGAGAAAGACAATTTGCAATATAACATGAGTCACCTTGGACAGAGTATTAGAACAACTGCAAGAGCTACAGCGTGAAGCAAAGCTATCAAATAGCTGTCACCTGAAAAATAATGTTTGGCAAGAGCTACCATGAACAGCATATTAAACCTGAGCTGGCATTGTAAAATGGTAAAGCAAAACACAAGCACAATTGTATAGGAAACATGGAGAAGGCAAAGAATTTATTGTTTCAATATGGGCACATGAACATTAGAAAAACTGTCAACACATTAAACCCACAGACCAATTTCTTACCACCCTACCACAGAGGTTGGGCCATAAAAACTTCTGTCACACAAACAAGTCAAACATGATGGTACACAGATATTAACAAGACTTCTGATCAGAAATCTGTTGCAAAGACTGCAACTAACAAGCCAATGAGGTCATCAGCACAGGCCCGAAGTGTAGAGACAACTCCATCCAGATATCTCAGCATACTAAACTCATGGAAGAGGAGCAGCCACAGCAGAAACAAGTGAGAGGAAGTTAATGCTAAACTCTGATATGAATAGTCATGTAGCTACAAAATAAATTTGGTTAAGACTAATCTGGATTTCTCTACTTCACTTTGCACTGATTTGCATGAGCTCAACCTTCTGAAGTTGTCGGTCAGCTGAGAAAAAATTTCAGGGACACATGGAAGGACGGATGCAAATGGAAGGAAATATTTTTTCTCTATTAAGCAAGGAACCCAGCTTAATTCCACCTTCCCAACCTTTCACTACCTGTTAAACCAAATGGAAAATCTTGAGGAAAAGCAACAAAAATGACTGCACCAGCAATTTATAAGGCTGAAGCCCTTTCTCCATAGAAAAGCAGAATCACTGGAATTGTTCAAGCTAAGAGACAGTTAGTATTGATTTCATCACCACATGCTTAGGGAAGAAGAGTGGCTCTGCAGGTTTTCCCCCTATAGATATCCACAGCAGAGAATGAGAGTCAGGTGACAGGAAGAAAAGACCTGTCTCAAGATCCTTGGTGCTTGAAAAAAAATGTGACAGAGGGAAGAAGAATTGAAAATTTTGTGAAAAGTTTAGGTTGCCTCCTGACTGCAATGTTCTGGAGGTACTGAAGCATTAGAAACTGAGAAGGTTCATAAAATCAGGCCTGTAGTCTGCTTTTTTTCCCCACTTACCACAGTTGGCTACACCTGTTTTCCCAGTAAAAATTAATCGCAATTAACATGGCGCAGTGCAAGGATTCAAGAGGGAGCATCTCTCAAGGCAGAGATGGGAGGGAGCAGAAATTAATCAACAGAGCTAGTATTGGTACACGTATCTAAGTACACTTCTGTAGCTCTGTAGTTCTCTTTTCATGTGCCTCCCACTGACCCCTCTCTATGCAGGCACCTGTCTGTACAGGTAGCTCTTGCTAATTTAATTGTTGTCTCCAAATAGGTAATACTGTGGGACATGAAACACATGAAACACAACCTGGCTTCGGCTCTGTGTTTCAAAAATGAAAACGTCAATTATAATAAGATATTTAATTCTTTAAAAAAGTGTCATAGCATCTTTTGTGTGGAGATCAAGCATATTTTGTGTTAGTGGTAAGGGATTGTGTTGCAAGGTGCTAGGCAATTTCAGCTCTACCTGTCTTCAATGCTGTAAAAGACCTCAGCACTTACAAGGAAGTTCTTCGCACTTCACAAGGATTGGGACAGAGTGAGAACATGAGGCAATAGTTTGCTTTCTAGTATTTTAGGTCTGACTCACCCAGATTTGACATTTACAGCCTTATTAAAATATGAATATCTTCGAGAGTAATTAAGAGAGCCAGTCTAAAAGAGCTATTTATATCAAAGAGAAAAGAAATAACTTTGTGTTGACTGTCTAAAAAAAAAGCATGACAAAGCCTAATTACATTTATTCAAAATCTAGCCCAAATAAAATGTCAAGATGATGGCTCTCTTTCAAATTTAAAACTGTATAGGAAACATACAGGGAAACAGACTGTAATAGATATAACCAAATCCAAGTCTGTATTAAATGAAAACCTGTTACAAAAAGAAAGCAAATCACTTTCATAAAAGTAACATCATGATAAATCAGAAGAAAATAAACATCATCTTCTTGCCTTTAAGAGGACACTTTAATTCAGTTTCACTGGCTAAAGAGGAGTACAGGGACATGAGGAGTGAGGGATAAGGCAGTGGGGAGAATTTCTTAGAAATTATTAACCTTCTTAAACAGCATGGGTTTAAATGGCAGCAGAAGCACATTAACCTAGGTTTTCAGTCAAATTCAGCTTCTCAGGTTCACTCTCAAGATTCCG
The DNA here is from genome assembly GCF_017639235.1 of Corvus kubaryi. Taxonomy (NCBI): domain Eukaryota; kingdom Metazoa; phylum Chordata; class Aves; order Passeriformes; family Corvidae; genus Corvus; species Corvus kubaryi. Next base: position 13,192,816 of record NW_024582054.1, read on the forward strand.
TGAAGAACCAAAGCTCAAGCTGTTAACTGAAGCAAGAAGCCAAATTGCTGTCTCTTCCCTGAAGTAAAGATTTATTGCCCAAATGATTTCCACTAGTGACGCAAAGAAGAACAAGGGCAAATGAATGAAAAGAGCCCATAAGAAAGTGTTCAGAACAGAAATCTTGAGTGAAGAGAGAGTGATAGCTATAGGAAAAAAAAGCAGAATTTAAGAACAGCTCCTTAACTGGTTCTCAAGTCTCACATATACCTTCGCCTTACTTAATCTCCTACCAGCTAATTTCATCTCTGAATCAATTTCTGCCTGTCCTTATTTCTCTCTCCACTCCCTTCTCCATTGGCAACTGGGTTCAATTTCACAGTTCATAACACTGGCAGTCTCCGAACTCTTTGTGGTTTACCCTTTAGAGGCCCTCAACCATTTCATGTACCACAAATGAACACAGGACCTCCTCAGGGATCAATCCTGCTATCCTTCAGCTGAGAACTCTCCCCATGGAAGAAGTCATGTTGCCTGTTTATCCAGAGAAAGATTACAATGCCAACAAAAATAACTTCAGTGTCATCATTAAAACATGCTCTAATTAGGACTAAAAGAAGTAAATCAAAAGTCATTATAAAGCTGCTTCTTTCTACATACTCTACATGAGTCATCAAAAACATACAAGCATGTTGAATACCAGTATTCAGATAGCATCTCTGCAACATGACATAGTACAGGGAAGTTTTATTAAAACAAGGAACTTGAGATCTCTGTCCAATTCTAATTACAAGCTCACACTTAAGTTCTGTAACTGCCAGATGTCAAGTCAGAGCTGCCAAAGTGAAGCAGAACAGATGGCATAGACCCGTTTAAGGCTCTGAGTTTTGAGAATGGGTTTAGGGGATTGCATAGAGGGATTTTTCTTGTGCCAAATAAAGTACTAGGGGATTTTTCAGCATCTATAGGAAAAAGTAATTTCAGGACAAATAAAAGACAATCCAAAGTCTAGAGCAAAATTAGCAGATACTTAAACTCCAATAAATTTTTTCTCTAGTGGGAATTTTTATGATAAATCCTCCTTTCTGAATTATTTGTTGGTTTTATTATAAAAAAAATTTGTAAAACCTCAAGTCATTCCATAATATCTCTTCAATACTACAAAAAGAAAAACCATATGAAGAAGTGCTGTAATACTGCAAATGAATCTTGGCTCTGAGTGCAGCTGAGAAATGTCAGACTAAAAACTAAAGAAGTTAAATAAACGAAAATAATTTCCTTTTCCCAGTGCCTGTGGTAGCATTCACATAAAAATCTTACACCTGGTCTTCTATTAGAAAGTTAAAGGATTTTCATCATGGGCAAAGTGACAAAATAGAACTGTTTACCACTGACTCAAGTCCAAAGGAGGAGAAGTTTTAGGTATTTGCCCTCTGAAATCACCAAATTCTTCTTTGCTTAGAAACAAAATCCAGAGTGATACTAAGGATCTAATTCTTCTGTTTTAATGGGAACTGCAGATGATCAACACATCTTAAGGCTGTGTTGTAAGTGACTGTTGAAGAGCCCTTCATACTCTAATTCAGAAGTGACAAGTACTAAGGATGGCTTTTGACACAGGAACAACTTCAGTCCAAGAAACTGCTGTATTGGGTTTGCATGGCAAGGTTTGGGGGCGGGGATGTGAAAGCTAGAGGGATGGCTTCCATAAGAAGCTGCTAGAAGCTTCCTCCATGTCCAGTACAGCCAATGCCAGCCAGCTCCAAAACAGACCCTTCAATGGCCAAGGGCAAGCCCATCAGCAAAGGCAGTAAACCCTCTGTGATAACTTATTTATGAAGGAAAAAAGTTATTGTACAGAAGTAATTGTAGCCAGAGAAGAGAATATGTGGGAGGAACAGGTCTGCAGACACCAAAGTCAGTGAAGAAGGAGCAGATGAAGCTGGAGCGGCAATTCCCCTGCAGATTAATGAAGACCATGGTGGGGCAGGCTGTCCCCCTGCAACCCATGGAGATCTGTGCAGCCTGCGGAAGAGCCCCAGGCTGAAGTAGATAGATGTCCAAAAGAAGGCTGTGACTCTGTGGGAAGCCCACACTGGAGCAGGTTCCTGGTAGGACCTTTGGACCCGTGGAGAAAGGAGTCCACGCTGGAGCAGGTTTGCTGGTAGGACTTGTAATCCTGTTGAGCCCCATGCTGAAGCAGTTGTGAAGAACTATAGCCCATGGGAAGGACTCATGTTGGAGAAGTCTGTGGAGGACTGTATCTCATGGGATGGATCCTATTTTTGAGCAGGGGAAAGACTTCTTTCCCTGAAGAGGAAGAAGCAGCAGAAAAAATGTGATGAACTGACCCACATTCTCATCCCCCCTCCACCACTGAAGGAGAAGAGGGGGAAGGAAATAGAGAATCAGGAATAAAGTTAAGCCTGGAAAGAGGGAGAGATCAGAAAAAGGTGGGTTTAAGATTTGTTTTACTTCTCATTATCCTACTCTCATTTTGATTGGTAATAAATTTAATTAATTTCCTCAAGTTGAGTATGACTTGCTCATGACAGTTTGTGATCTCTCCCTGCCCTAATCTCAACTCATGGGCCTTTTGTTACATTTTCTCTTCCCTTCTCTTCCATCCAGTTGAGGAGGGAAGAGAGACAGTGGGTTTGCTGGACACCTGGCATCCAGCTGGAGTCAACCTACCACCAGTGTGAGAGTAGGAGGCCCATCATGTGCCAGTGTGGTGCTGTTCTAGACAGTGCCTGCTTACAAACATGGTAGCCAACAAGATCATACCATTTTCCCTAAACACAGTTCCTTCCATTTGAAACTTGTTTCCTTTGAGACCCTTTATATCTTTTCATGTCTGTATCATTGCCATACTGCAGTACTTAACTGCTCAGCCATCTTCCCAGAACAATGCTTGAAAATGGCTGTTTTCCCTTATGAGTCTGTGCAACATCAAGTGCTCAATGTTGCAAACCACACAGCAAGGCAGGGGCAGATGACAAAAAACATACTCCTAAGTGTATTGAAGAATAGGTCAGTAAACTCATATAACATGCTGCGAAAGAATTTAGAGGAAGGATGCACTATATTACTGAAAATAAAACCCTAGGCCTAGTTTTCTCCTGCTCAGCTTTCAATATTTTACTTGGAAACCTGGCTGCCTTATATCCTATTACTATATTTTGCAACCATTCAATCCCTCTGTATAATCCAGTGCAATTCAGAGAACAAGAAGCCATAGAAAGGAAATCCCTCTTCTCAAGAGGGTTTGATTTTAATCCCTTCTTGCAAAGAAGGCATCTATGTACAACTCACATTCTAGGCAAATTCTTCAGCTCTTGCACTCATTCACTTATTCTTTAATAAAACAATTTTAAAACTTCAAACATCCCTTCCACTTTTATTCCCCAACCTCAATCTAATTGTGAGAAAAGGGCACGTGCTCTAGACTGGGAATACAAAAGAATGGGTTGGATCACAAGAAAGAAGTAGAGAGTTATGCAATAGAAATACAAAAAGAGAAAATATTTATTATTATTATTATTGCTGTTGTTGTTGTTATTATTATTATTATTATTATTATTATTATTATTGCCTTTAACAGGGAATAAGTCAGTGAGCCAGGCTGAGGAGCTTCTCAAGCAATCAGCCTCCACTCATGGTTTTCTGCTGTAATTGGTGAAACAGATTTATTTAGGTTCACTAATTTATATCCTCTTCATTATTATTTTAGACCTTGTAGAACTTAGGCCTAAAATGGAGAAGTTTTCCTTTAAAACTGGGGATAGGGAAATCAGGGAGGGTGGTTAACAATGATATATCAAATTGCTGAAACACAGAGATTAAACAATGAAAATACAATCTCTGGAGAAAAAAAGATGAAGGTAGGAGAAGAGGGGAATAAATTAGCTAAATAAATTAGCTCTAAAGGGAGATCTTTTTGCAAAGTAGCTAACTCGTCTGGCATTTTATTTACTAAACTATCAGGCTACAAAGACTATCACACACTTACCAGCTATATACATCTCAATAACACAATCCTTTCTCACTGAGATTTCCAAACCCTTTAAATTTTCCTTTCTTCAATGTCTGAAAGTTATTATTTTTAAACAAGTGAAGCAGCTCAAAAAATATATTTATCTCTGCAAAAATACTGTTTATGAAAATGTGAGATTACTGTTATGAAAATATGATCTTTCAGAGTAGTTACCATTGAAATACGCTTAGACCTGAAACTCAACATCAACTTTCAACCTGTGCATAATGAAGGAACCAAATATACCATCCAGACACCTAGAGGGAAAAAAGAAGAGAGTTGCACAGAAATGCAGGAGGAGAGGAAGTGTACTTCACTAAGATCTGAAGATAATTATTCCCTTTTTTTTTCCTGTCCTACCAATAAATGGAGTTCCAGGAGAAGGAAAAGGTTGTTGGCCTTATGCTCCTTCTCACACCATAAGGAACTTAAGTTTTTTCTCCATAGGTGCTCAACTTCTTCCATGCTGTAGACCAAATTTGCCATGTTTCTGCACTTTAGAGAGCCAATTGCACCATACTGCATCAGCCTAAAAAAAAAAGTCAGTAAGAGGAAAGCCAGTTGCTCTGCACTAGGCTTATGAGCTGTTCCTCTCACTTATGGCAAGACTCATTTACCCCATGTCTTTTCCCATCTGGCGCAACCTAATTGTACCTTATTACCTCATTTTCCTATCTTCTCCCCAAATCTCATTTACAAATCTACTTTGCTCTTGGCCTTTCTCTTCTTCAGTTTCTCACCTGAATCTTTCAAAGATTTGAATCTGCAGAGCCTTCTACAACAGAGTGGAGTTATTGAAGGAAGGGTGAACAGCATCGAGCAGACTGTTCTCCAAGAGTGTATAGGATCCATTCATAACTCCTGTTTTTAATCTGAGTTCCCCTCAAAGTGGTGTATTTGCACACTGTTCTCATTCTCAGAGCATACATCTAAGGTCTCAGCCCAGTCCTAGACTGAATCTCACAAGAGTCAGCTGGAATATCTCATCTGCCTTAACCATTAAAAACAAAGTTATCAGTAAATAACCAAAAAACCTATTTCATTCTTAAAACCTCTCAGATTTACAGGAGACTTGGATATAGTTAGACTCTACTACAACAAGGGGGAAAAAATGTCAAGGCAAAACACGTCATTTTGTAATAACCGTTCAGCATGAAGTTTCTGTTTGTAGAAGATTTTTTCCTCAAATAAAATACATAATGAGGTTGCTGGTAGTTTTCTCCCAGTTTTGCACTGATTAGCTGTCTTGAAGATACTGAAGATATTCCTGATCCAGAAATATTAATCTCTGCACGGGAATAACTTCATCCAAAGTAACAGTTCTTTATTTCTAAAGTCACTTTTATATTCAAGTTTTTGTAACATAGTAGCCAAAACCAGGAGCAATTAGATCCATAAATGGGAAATTCAGTAAGTAGCTTAAGATTTTACAGATTCTAAAGTAGTCAATACAGTTTCTCCAAAACAAATGTTCACTGAAGGCTAGGATGAATCCCGCAAGATAATGCAAAGTAGTTTAACTAAATCTGCCATTTGCTTTCCTGGTCTCTCACTCAGTTGATGCTTCTGCTGGCAGAACAGTGCAACTGTGAAAAGTCCTCTCTAACACAAAATTTCCAGTCTGCATCCAGAAAAATATCACATTTTGGTTTGTCATGTTATATGATTCCAATAACTGAATATTGCGGTGCTTTTTCTTTTTCAGTCAAATTACTTTTTTTTCATGATGTCAATAGTCAATTACTCTAATTTTGTCAAAAATATGGTAGGAATGATTCAATGAAAGAAAAAATCATACAGAAGTGAAAGTATTAAAAAAATATAAAAACTGTTTAAGAGTTGTCTCGGCCTCCCCTTTTCCTCCACCAATAAGACAAGTGGGTCACAGCAAGTGAAAGTGGAAAAAAACAGTTTATTAACAAAAAAAACAGGGTAGAACAAAAAAACCCCCTCAAAATACAACAAATTCCTGGAGCAGGAACAGACACATGGCTCGGACCAGCCAGGGCCACCCGCAGGCTCCCCAGACCAGCGAAGAGGGAAGGGAAGCAGTGAGGCAAGGGGAAGGAAAGGGAAAAAAAGAACAAGAAAAACCAACAGAACCTTCTCCCAGCTAGCCAGAACACTAAAGAAACCCAAAAAAGCAACACAGCGCTCCCGGCGCGCTCCCTCCCGAGCCCTGTCAAGCCTCCAGAGCCGCCGAGCCATTGGGCGCAGCCGTTCAACCGCCCCGCACTCGGTCCCGTGGCCCCACCCCCAGGGTCCATCTTAAAGAAACAGCATCCTCAGGCATTGAGCCGGCAGTTAAGGAATAAAGGGGCTTCATAACGTCACCCCAAGACAAGAGTGATCGTTAAGAAACATGCACTATGATTTTCTAAACTCTAATGAAATTAACATTTTCCCTTGAAACTTGATCTAACATATACATGTCTTCCTGCATTAAGCTAGAAGTTGTTGTTCACTTTAAATTACGAAACAGAGGCACTTTCTGCTGAAAACAAAATGTGACCTTTTTCAGTTTTACTGGTTGCCTTGGAAGAGAAATAAAATGTCACTGCGTCTCATGAAATTTGCTGGTAACTCATGTGAATCAGAAAGATATTTCTTTCTCTCAGTGGGAGACTGAGGTCTACGCAACCTGCAGTAGACAAAAAAAAAACCCGACCTTTGTTTTAGTTAGAAAACAAAGTTGTTTGGATGCCGGGTGAAAAAAAAGAAGCGAAGAACTGGTTTTGAGTGCCTTTCAAAAACACCAAAAAAATGAAAGCCTCTCAAAACACCCAACAAAAACCCCCAGAAATAAAATTTACAACTTTCAATTAGCTTCTACAAGTTACAGACTACTTAGTTCAGGGATAAGTTCTACCCCATATCTGCCCAAGTTTTAGCTCATTATTCCAGCATCTCCTGTTGAGGGCTACATTTGACTCCTGCTTGTTAAAACCTAGCAGGAAGCAGACAGGAGCACAGCAGAAATCAGCATCTCAAAACTGGTTTCAAGCAGGAAAGTCAAATAGATTCATATATTTTCATAAACAAATTCTTTGTTGTGTTTGCAATGAAAATTTCTGACACCACCATATTCTTAATGTAGATTTTACTCTGTGAAAAGATCCACATAAAATCAATAACAATTGCCAGTAGTTACTATCAAGTGACTCTTTCTGGATTTTATTCCTTCATTATTTCCACTAGGTACTCCAAGAAACAAAAGGTCAAGGTATCAATATCCTCCTGCAACACCAAGATGGAATTAAAGGAAAAAAGCAGAACCATGATCTTGAAGGCATGATCCATAAAGGCTGAAACTCACAAAAAAAATACGTTTATCTCCCTTTCTTTCCTTCAAGAAAATTTTTTATTCAACTATCTTTTCTAGTTATAGGGAAATTGCAAATCTACAGCATTCAATTTATTTAGACTTAAAGTTTTCATCCTGATTCCATTTCTCAAAACTGAAAATTTTCTATCTCCACATTGGATAATTTTTTCCCACCAAATGGTGGAGTGTATGCTATTCTGTTCAGTGGAGTGTATTCAGCAGTTCCATTCTACTACATTGACATTGCTGTCAAAGTTAAAAAGTTTTACAGTTAAAAAATAAAGAAAAAAGAGAAAATGTGATGATTCTGGATTTTGTCTATTTAATTTAGTGAGGAAGGAAAAAACCAAAATTATTTTTAAAATTACATATAAAGCCCTTTTATTTTCCCTCACAAGGAGTTTCAGAGAGGGAGACACAAGCTCTCTTTAGAAAATGTGATCAGCTCTGAACAGAAAGTTTAGATCCCCTCTCTGGAATATGCTGAGCAAATATTTCTCTGTACCACCTAGGATCCAACAGACACAGTCCTCCTTAGTGATATTTCTATTTAAATTTTCTGGCTGGAGGGTGCACAAAGAGGTTGATTAGTTTTTCAGCTTTTTTTGTTCAGCAATCTTTTTATTCTTCTGCTGACCTATGTCAAGACAGTGCCACATGAAAAATGCTGGAAAAATCCAGTCTTGCCCTAAAAGAGCCCATGTGCCTAATGGCAGAGCACACACCATGCAGAGATGGTCACAAGAGTCCAGTTGCAGCAGCATTCCCTTTTGCAACACACCATGTCTGGTTACAACCTTCTCTTGCTCAGCTTGAAAGCGCACTGCGTCCCCATGTGCAGAAACATTATGCTCTCCCTAAGGCTTTACTGTGAAGTTCCTATTGCTGCATGTGGATTTTGGCATGGGAAAAGTATAACAGCCATGGTGAGCCCATACCTGAAATCTAATTCCTTGCACCTCACTTTGCATAAGCTCCACTGACTGTTTGACATGATAAATGTGATGTGTTAAACATTTGTTAAAGGTTTGTAGGACCAAGGACACTGAACTACAACTGAGTGACTAGTCCTCTGACCCTTAGCCTCTCTTGTATGAGGGTTTAATTTAAAAATTTCGGTGTTGCAAAGAAAAATGAAAGGGTTTTGCCAGTCCTTTATTTCTGATTTTTTTCAGAGCTTTGTATTAAGTGGTAAGTGCAGTTCCTACCATAAAAACCTGTGTATCATGCTGCTTTATATTACAAGTAAAAGTAATTTTTTCCAATGTAAATTCCATGTGTTCTAGAAAGGCAGGCAATGGGCACACCAGCAAATTATTCTTGACAGATTACAATCCTGGGCAGTCCTAACCACAACCTATACTTACAGATTTGTGAGCATTTCTAGAGAATTAGCAATAAAATAACTAGCATAAATCTTAAACTAATGGTTTACCTACATTGCACACTAGCATATAGCTCGAGATCTCCAAACAAGCTCTCAATAAGCTAGTTTAGTCAGTATCAGATACAGCCTAAGCATCTTGAAGCAGAGTAAATTAGCTCCCAGGAGCTCTGTGCTTCCACTTAGCATGAGCTTTAGTATAGAGATTTACCCCTGGTTTAACACCTGTGCTTGCAGTTTGTACCTGTTTTTTTAAAGGATAATGAATTTTAGGTGTAGGCTTTGTCTTTCTTTAAGATCATGTAGATGGCCAAAATAGCAAACAAAAACGGTTTTAAACCCATCAGACATCTTACCACTGCTGAAGGTCACATTACCAATGAGTAAGAGACAGGAAAAACATCATAAAGTTATGTGTGGTCACATTACTCTTCTGTTGACTTTGATTTGTTTGCAAGAATGATTTACAAAACTGTTAGGAGCTGCATATATTAACCAAACAATCCCATTACAGCTTTCATAATGCTAACTAGTTATCACTAGCAGTAATAACGCAGTTAATGAACAAATCATGATTAAGTATCAATGTGTCACTAGACAATATTAATTCAACCCAATCACTTGTTCTTAAGCATTTTTAGTTCAGAAGCAACGTAGCTGGAAATACATTGACTGGTATCATTGTGTTCACCCTTCTCTTCAGATAAATATCTCTGCAAATTTTCTATTTTTCCCATTAGTCTATCAAATCATTCAGTATCAAAAGCTTTTCTCTTACTAGCAATTATATTTCTTATGATAAAATCTGTTTTTATAGTGGAAATGCTTTTGTTCTCTGTAATTTAGAAGACCCATCCCTAAACATCTGCAATGAGAAGGATAATGCAACTAAATTAGTGGCAGCTGTAATCCTTAGCACAGCAAAGATTATCTTAGCCTCTCTGTCAGAATTTCAACCCCTTTTTATCTAATTGTTTGTTCTTCTTGCATTGTCCCTTCAGCATAACAATTGAATGCTGCATTCTCCTAGGCACTCTGCTCAAGAGTTGATTGTGTGCAGATGCTTTATTTGGGAGAAAAAAGGGAATAAACCTTGAGAAATGTGTTGGTTTCACTTATTCGCAGAGTATTACACTAGGATACAGTATGGATCACTTGCCTTCAATAACAATGCCCTTTTATACATTGGTGTGAATCATTACTAGAAGAAGATCAGAATTTATCACCCTCTAGCTGCAGCCCCCCTTTCCCCTTTTTTATTTCCTAAACTGCAGCTAATCAGTTGGGATCAGATCATCCCTTATTTTAAGGCAGTACCCTGAACTACAGATATATTCCTGTGATATTATGAATGTACCCTACCATCTTAACACCTCCTCAGGCGCATTCCTGGCTTCAATTTTAATATGTGGCATGATCCAGTGTTTAGCCTACACACACACCCACTGCACACCTTTCTAAAATAAATGGAAGTTCTATTGGAAAAGAGTAGTTTTCCACTACACTGTGTGGTAAGAGCAACAGACCCCCAGATGAAAGGCTTCTCAGAACCAGACCTGCAAATAAAAGAGGCCTTTTTTACTCTTACAGCTAGTAAGTTTTTCTTAGCTTGTGAGAGCTTAAATCACAAGAACCCACAATTTTTGCTTCACAATTCTCAGTTTATCTGCTTAATACTACTGCCAGAGCCTTCACTGACTGCAGAGAGTCTACATCAAAAAGGGAGCAGAAGCCATAGGACTTACACTACAAACTGGTCTTAAAATTTTTAGCCTTTGCTTACAGCCCTTGTGCACTATGTTGTGGAAATACACTTTAATAAATGTTTTTTCTGCTACTGTCTCTCCTTTCGAACAAAATCAGTTAAATTAATAAGTATGGAAATAATAAGTATGGAATAATAAGTATTTTCCAAAGAAATGGAAAAATGAGGTGAATGCTATAGATTAGTCCATACTTCCTTTCACTTAGAAGGTATAAAGAGAAAAAGAAATGCAGCACATATTTGAAACTATCTCTTGTAAGTTGTGCTTTACAGGCATATCTGTAACAGCTGTATAATTATACTGTCTGTAAAATTAAGTTCCTTCATGGCATACTTCCCAAACCAGCAATTTTGCATCAACATTTGATGAATTAGCATATGCTGGATCCATACACACTCTCAGAAACAGGTATTGTGCTTCTGCTAGTAAGTAACAAAAGCCAGTTACCTGGAACACTTACCAGCTACAGGCTGTCCGGTCTGAGGACATTCACTCTGTTTTAGACTCACAGCAAAGACCACAGATTACAACCCCTTCAACATTTTCCCTGGCCACAGATTTCACAAGTACCAGTCAGGTAGTGGGTGTGCTCAGTCCTGAGCTAGAAGCCTTGATCCTCTCAGCCGTACAGCCTGGAACACATGAGACTTGCTACTCAAGCTCTTTGCTGTATCTCACCTTCTGCCCTGCACTAGCCAGCACAGTTGGAGCAAGAATATCACACACCAGTCTCTGGTATTTAACACAATTACCTTCATCTTGGCCTAGCATCTATTTAAGTATGGAAAACATGAGACAAAAACAGCAAGACGCTATTTAACTTTGACATCAAACAGGAAATACTTCTACAAAAACAAGCATATAGGATCTAAAATTTATGTTGAACCAAATGAGAATGAAACAACTCCAAGACAGGGATACAGAAAAGTAGGTAACAAACGAGAAAAACACAAACACAGAGAGTGCTAACACTTGAACAACACCAAAAATCTGTTTCTAGTGAACAGTAAACACATATATATAAATGTGTGCAAGAGCGTGTGTGTATTATATGTATATTATAGATATATATGTATATATGTGTACATATAAAAAGATATATGATGTGTGTGTATATATATATACACACACATATATATATAAAAATACAGGAGGGCCACCCTTGCCCTGAGGGAATCAGGCACAGCATCACCTGTTGGTCAAAAGGAGGGGATTTTCCTGCTCTGCTCTGCATTGGTGCAGCCTCATCTCAAGTCCTGTGAGCAGTTTTGGACACCACAAAATAAGAAAGACATTAAGCTATTAGAGAGTGTCCAAAGGAGGGCCAAGAGGATGGTGGAGGGTCTGGAGGAGAAGCTGTATGAGGAGTGGCTGAGGTTACTTGGTTTGTTCAGCCTGGAGGAAAGGCTCACAAGGGGAAGTGGAGGGGCAGGTACCAATCTGTTCACTCTCATGACCAGTTAAAGACTTGAGGGAATGGCACGAAGCTGAGTCTGGAGGTTTACAATGGATATGAGGAAAAAGGTTTTTCACCTGAAGGGTGGCTGAGGACTGGAACAGGCTCTCTAGGGAAGTGGTCACAGCACCAAGCCTGTCAGAGTTCAAAAGGCATTTGGGAATTGCTCTCAGGCACATGATGTGATTTTTGGGGTGTCCTGTGCAGAGCCAGGAGTTGGATATCGATGATCCTGATGGGTCCCTTTCAGCTCAGTATATTCTATGATTCTATGATGTACTTTTGCAGGCAGATGTATTATAGCATGTCTTGGATCTGGTCCATACAAAGTCAGACTTTTGAAGTGTATCTTCACCTGAGAGTTGCTCTTTCTAGTTTTATTCGGTTGTTGTTCTTTACTAGTCTAGTTTTATGGTTCACTTGAGTGCTTGCCAATAAATATATCTTATGGGGCATCTGGTGTCATGGCTTGCATCTGACATAATCAGAACATCTCAAATGCTGGCTTCAAAATGCATTTCTTTTTATTTGGATAAGAATTACAAAAAAGGATAGGCAAGAGCAAGCTTTTTACTTCTGAATTTCTAGTTTCAATTTTCTAGATTACTCCCCAAACCTGTCAGCAAGAGCTGCAGTGATAAATCACAATGAGGAGGGATGGTCTTCAATCTTTGCATGTATTCCTTTTAAAGACTGTATGACTACATCTGGTCAAGAGGATGGACATACTGAAAGCAGTCCTTCATCTGCTCCTGCTTTTTAATGTTGCTTTTATACTGAAAAGAAAGGTAGAAAAATTACTAGGAGGCCTCCTTTTGAAGACTACTATGTTAGCAGATGGAGATATGTAGAAAGGGTCTATTCCCTCTGCCCATATGGGAACACAGCTCGCACACCTGTATGCCAGAAGGGTCATAAGCAGCTGTATCTGCTAACATACCCGTAACTGCTGTACACTACCCTAAAACCAAGCCAGCCCAAGGACTAGCAAATTCAGAGCAGTTTAAGACAGTACACTTCAGAAGGATACTGTGGAAGAGCACTGGAGTGTATTTATAGTTTTCACCTCTGTCATTGAACAGAAATTGTACTGAATCAAGTTCTTAGAATCAAACACCCAAAGATTTATCTTTATTTCGTCTTCAAGTGAACTAATACAGATAGAGTGAGACTATTATTTTTGAATAGCAACATCTGCACAGGAATTAAAGGTGATTTTAAGTAGCCCACTTTGAATTAACTTATTTACTTATTCCAAAATAATTTCTATAAATGCTCTGTTGCATAAAAGCCTTTAGACACATGCTTGATGCTGACTGATTTCATCTGGACTCTAGCTGATTTGGCGAAACTGTCTTAATTACTTATCATTGGGTAAGAGTAAGGGAAGGGAACTCAGATTCTCAAGTACAGCAGAGGCATATGAGAAAGGATGTAACAAAAGCAGCAGAGCAGCTCACCCTATAAGAGGTTACAAGCTACAACTGGTATCATGAAAAAGGGGTCTCACTACACCAAAAGTTTTGTGCGTTCATGGCTTGCCTTGCCCATTCCCTCCACAGCATTGCCATCCACCTCCCTGAAAGGCACAGAGCCATCACAAAAACAAGACCCACTCATCCCTAATCATTACTATATTAGACATGTTTCACATGTTTCACTACAGAAAACAGTCTGAATGGATGTTCCTGATAGTTTTTTGCTTAAGTAAAGCCAGGAGACAAGAACTAGACCCTCCTCTTTTTCGGAGATCACATCAGGAAGAATTGAACCACAAATAACATAATAACGTATCTTCTTTCCTGAGTAAAATGGGGAATAAAGCCACACACAAATTTTATTTGACTTGCATTGGGTAAACCAATTTTTGTTATAAGTTTTTGGTGTAGGTTTGTGTTGCATGTTTTATTTAGTACCATGTACATTCTAACAGACAGAAAAATAAGCACAACATTCCCCCCAGAAAATCCCAGAACTTCAAGACAGGATATGCCTCACAACAGCTGGAGTTCCTAGCAACTATTTTGTTTCACCAAGAAATCAGATGGGATATTCTATATTCACGGGGCTTGTAACATCACTGCATGGATGTGCCTATTGTATCCCAGTTGTGTTATACTACTTTTGCCTCCTGTGACAAAAGAGTCAGCAGCACTATACCTTATTATTGCATTTCAAAACAGTCTGAGCATGTCAAAAGTCATGTCTGAAGTAGAACAGCCTTGAAGTATTTGGACAACAAGGAAAATGGAAAGGTCAAAAGTCTTTTACAAAACAGTAAAAGTCAATCATCTTTGGACACAAAGTTGATTGCCCTTGGGCAACACAAAGGAAGCCCAGAAACAGTGTGCTTGGTTTGTTATTCCTCTTCATTGAGCTCTGCTACTGCAGGACTCGAGAGTCAAGTTCAAAAGGAAATAAAATATATTAAAAAAAGCCCCAACAATAAACACCAAAACCACCCACTTTTTATTGACAGTAACCTTCAATTATATTTAAAGCAGAAACAAGAAAGAAGGAGACTGGTGAAAAAAAGCCCTCCCACTACAGAACATAACACTGATAGATCATTTTATTTTCATAGAATCAAAGGATCATTTAGGTTGGAAAACACCTTTAAGATCATTAAATCCATCTGTTAATCTAATACTGCCAGGTCCACCACTAAATCGTGTCCCCAACGGCCTCATCTACATATCTTTTAAATACCTTCAGGACTGGTGACTCAGTCACTTCCTTGGGCAGCAGTTCCAATGCTTGATAACCTTTCTGTGAAAAAATTTTATCCTAATATCCAATCTAAACCTCACCTGGTACAACTTGAGGCCATTTCCTCTCTAGATCTCTTTCCTAACCATTTTCACATAGTTTGTATTCTCAGCATCATGAATCATAACTCGGATAACTAATATTGACGCCAGTAACATTGTTTGAAAACAGTGCAAAAATTCTGATATCAGGGTTCCTTTAAGAAATTCAGAAACTTCTTATTTTTCCCAACCCCTGAGTCAGATGCAGTAATGTAATAGATTTCAGTATTTGTTTCAGTATTACACAGAGATAAACAGCTGTGCTGAAGCTATGCATTTTGGCATGCCCTTCAGATTTTTCATTCAAACTAGGCAACCAGAAAGACGTAATTATGGTAGGTAATTTGTCTTAAAAAAGAACCAGCTAACTTTTATAAGTAGGAGTGTCATGGAGCAAGTTGAAGATCATTAGAAACATGATCCTATTAGAACAACAACAATACAGGTCTCTCTAACAATTCTCTGATGTTACAAGTGGAAGGTGAAAGTGTGATAACCAGAACACATTTATTAGTCATGTTTGAATATTTGCAGTTGCTGAAAGTTTCAGAACCAGTATCTTTAAAAAGATGGGTTTCTCTTTCAGCTTCTCTTTTTTACAAATCTTTAGCTAATCAGAAAAAAATTATGAAAGAAGAGCTTTCAATAAGTTTCAGATCCTGTCCCTTGATCACCTTCTGGTGTTTCTGTTCAAGTCTGCTTGTATAATCCTTGGGCACACTGTGTGTGATATACACCAGTCTTGAAAGTTCTGTCCTTCTCATCAAAGCAAGTAATAAGAGGTTAATTGACCTATCACTCCCACCGGCTTCTTTGTTCACTGAAGCTGTATATATATTCTGCCATGTCTAAATTTAACACTGAATTTATGTTTTATTGCTGTTTGTTGTTTGTCTAAGTTGATGAAAATGAAATAAATTGCTCAGTCAGTAAAAATCATGTAGAATTAAAAAAAAAACTCCTCTATGATTTGTAATACAACTTATGTAATGACTGTGGAGTTCTATTAACAGCTATGAAATCCAGGATTTATGCTTTGTTTACAATCTCTATCTCCCATCTAACGTGAGTCAGAACTCATTAAACATTAACCCATTTATTAAATTACATCTTTACTATAAAAGTGACTTTTTTCTCCCAGAAAAATAAACAAACAAAAACAAAACAAAATAAAAAAACCTGTCTAGATATTGCTGTGATTAGCCAGAAGTTAATATGTGAGACAAAAAAGGTTGAACAGTGTTTTCCTCTACGCAGTTAAAACAGAAACTGTCCCATCTAACTCACCAGAGATGAGGATGCCATAAATATCAGGCTTGAGTTCAGAGCATCCAAGGCAGAGTTCACTTCACTCACATATAAAAAGCCCAACACATCTATACAAGGAATAGAGCCAAGATGTAAGAAGTTCCCCCCCAGAAAGCCATCTCCATCTTTTAGTCGGTTAGACTCTGCTTTGGACACAGGAAGATAAAGGTGTAATCAGCTTTTATTGATCCAGACACCTGCAATACAACACGGCAAGCAGCTTGTGACCTACTGCATCTCCTGAGTCACAGCTCAAAGTCCCAGATGTGTAGAAACAATAGAAGTAATGAAAAATAATTATTCTGCAAAAGTCAGTTGCAGGAAGAGTTATGGTATTTCTGTGCCACCCAAACATCCCTTCAGTCCCAAGACTACCCAGATGGTCAGACAGACATGCCTCCATCTTACAGGGCTCCCTTAGTGCATAATCGAGAGCACATAGAGTAACACAAAGACACAAGTCTTGGGAGGCCCAGTGTATATTGTACCAAATCCCAGACAGTGTCATTCATCCACAGATACAGGTGGTTTTGCCAGAAATTTAATTGAGACAGGACAGTTTTCTGTAAACTGGTGATGGTGGTAGCTTTGAACAGGAGAGCTACATGACAGGCTGTGCAGTGACTTGTCTCAAGGAAAAATGTACCCAAAAAAAAAAATCAGCGTTCTGGCTTTGGGGCACTAAGGCTCAGAATGGGACATTCTCCCAAGCCTGTGTCCCAACAAAAGTTCACTTTCATCCACTGGAAGAGCAACTTCCACAGAGTATGTCTTATAGAAATAAGATCTGCCTGTTCATCCCCACTAGCTGCCGCCTACTCTCTCTGGCGGTTTGCCTGTCAGTGAGAGTTTTTTCTTTTCTCCCTGTTGACAGAAAAAAATCTTCTCTATTACTTCATCTGTCTCAGGCAGAGAGACACCTCTGGTGTCTCTGGTCTTGTCTCCTTTCTCTCAGCCTTGGAAAACTATCTCTTACCTTCAGCTATGTGGCATTTGAGAGGTTGATGGATAATTTATCTTCTTGATCATCAGAATATTGTATTTTATCTAACCAAAATGGATAATTTCTTTGAACACCAGAGCTTGCCAGCATCTGCAATAATGAGAACTTTCTAGTTTGCACACTCAGACAGTCAGGTGGGGTAACTGTCATAGTGAGCTCAGGGCATGTTGGATGGCTACTCTCTTAAACTCCATTTCACATTAATGTATATGTAGCCACAGCTTTAAAGAGTACATGGTCAAGGTAAGTATTGATAGTTCTATCAGGAGTGACGTAGATGCTGAAGACAGGCAAACAATTAATAAATTGCATGCAGATCCATTAGTACTAGAGGACACCCCCCTGGCCTGTGTCCTCAGTCAGCAAAGTGAAGAAAGTGCCTACCCACAAAACCCAAGTGAATGGATGCAACAGACTGGGCATCTGTGACAGGTTAAGACCAGGAACAGCAAGGGAAAAAATTGTACATGATACTCCCAAGTAAATAAGCAAGACTGAGGTCAGCTACTACGAGTCAGTGAAATGTCCCTCCCCTGACATTCTGAGAAGATAGACAGTGAACATGATAGGAAATTGAAAGCACCTTGATCTTCAATAGTTAGGGCCGACTCGACCACTTTATGAGTCTAAGAATCTGTTTCTTTAACTCAGAAGCCCCCATTCAATAAATGCTGCTTCTCAGTGAGTGTCCAGCACACTAAATGTTAACAGCGTTAGTGTCTTGTTAAGGAAGATATGCAATTTTCCTATCTGGAGTTTCCTTATTGTTGGAGCATACAATATTACAAAGGCAAGGGTGGGTGGACTTGTACTGATTAATTGAATTAATTTCCGGTTTAATTAAAATACATTATGTACTACATATTTTATTGCAGAACTACAGAATGACATGCCCTCAACAAACACATTTCTATTATAAGATTTCCTTCAATTAGAACCAGCACAGAGAGCTTCTGAACGCAATGTACAGCCAGATAGGACTTGCTGGGAGGAAGAGAGGGAGAAAGCCAGCATGAAAGGCACTGTGCCTGGCACACTATGGATGATCCAGTGTGCCTCTGGCTTCAGGAAGAAAACCAAAGAATGGGTGGTTCTTCATTGTAGGACTGACTTACAGCAGAAGCCAGTACCATGCTGCTTACTGGTCCCTCTGCCAGCCTGCTGGCAGCCTTGTGGCGGACATGGACAAGACATTAGGGTGCTGGCTGCCTCCTGACTACCAGATAATCTGAATCTAAAATCATGACCTCACCCATGGGCCTTGTCTTTATTTTGAGTACCACCTATGCCAAGGTGAAATAGTCACTCTAGCCTTATGCTAAAACTGTACTAATTCCTCATTATCAGATTTGAACCCTTCACTGTTCCAGCTCCCCCAAAAAGCAGATGTCCAGTTTTACTGCAAGGTGGTTTCACATTCATGACTTCTGTCATAGCACGTACATATTGAATTCATGGCTCTGTTCTACATCCACATTAGCAGCATTAGCATCCTCACCATATCTGAACTTTGGAGAACTGCTTCCCCCTCCCAACTCTCTGTCCTCTGGGGATCATTTTTGTTGTTGAACCGGTTGGATGCAGGCAAGAAAACAAGATTTGAAAAGAAAATCATGGTAATTGTACAGATTGCTAGAAGTTGAAAGCAGGAAGAGCTGAACATCATTGCTCCCCAGAATTTAAACACGGGCACAAATGCTCTATCTGTGTAATTGCAGAGCAGTTACAGGCACACAGGTAATAGACCAGGTGGTCTGAGCAACGTGGGAGGGCAAATGGAGACCTGCAAAAGCATCATGCAATGAAGGCAAATATAAACTTGCAATAATAAATCACAAGATGGAGTTAACTGCTACTTCCAAGCAACAGAGTATGGCATCACTAATGAGTGAATTTCCCAGTGAAGGTAAGATTTTTATATTCAAATAAATTCAGCAGAGGATAAGTTCTACTCTGTAACAAAGCCCTTACACTAGAGGTAGCATGCCAAAGCTAAACAACTGTGAATCTCACCCTGAAATTTTTAGTGGAGAGATTCTACAATCTTTTGACATTCAACATATATTCATTTCTAATTTTAGAGATGTTAAAGAAGTATCTTCTATATATCATAACGTGACAGCTGTGCAGGTGGAAAGATGAGCCATAGAAATATTATTTTTAAATTTTGGATTTCCATCTAAGTACTAAAAGCTTGACCCTCCATAACCTCACATGCTAACCCATGACAATACTGTAATCATGTATATGGGTATTCAACTGAAATGCTACCCAATTCTACCAGATACTCTCTTCCCACAGAGATGCAAACTACTGTTAAAGCAGGAGACAAGGAAGAATTAGGGCCCTGTATACTTGAGTGCCTGTATTGAGAACATATCCAGAACTGTTTCTGCTTTCACAAAATATTTGGGATTTTATTTCCTTTCAAGATCCATCATGTGATATTTGAAAATCTGAATGTAATTACTGAAGCAATACGCCATCTGAAATTTAAGAACAATAAAATTTGGAAGAGTTGATGCTGGTCTTTCTTTCACCTAAGCTGTTAAAGAAGCAGTAATTAACACCATGTTGGCATATCTAAATCACAAAAGCACATCCTATAAGAACAGCAAAACTTTGACTTCCTCCCCTTAAATCAGCGCTTGCAGTGCTTATCTTTTAAAGGCAGACTGCCCAGAAGGGAGGACCAACAGAGTAAGTGCTGAGACAACAGGAACAACTGTAAGAACAGTATGCAAATTTGCACAAAGACCTCTTCTTCAGTAGTGGGACAAATTCAATTCAGCTGCTGATTATGTAGCCGAGCAGATCATATTTGATACTTATTATTACATAACGGAATGCACAGGAGAAAATAACTCTGAGGCATATAAAGCATTAGATCTGAATGGTAATCCAGAAGGTGGGTGGATTGCAAACCAGAGCTCTGCACTAGCAGCAGGATATAACATTTCTCTGCTCTTTTTTCTCTTCTTTTTCAGCTTCCATATCCTTAAATGTTTACTTCAATTTGCATTTCTGACCCAAGGCATCTCCCTCAAGCTTGCAAAAAAGTAAACTGCCAGGCAGGCAAAAAAAGACAGTCAGATTTAGGCAAACTTTGCCTTATGAAGCTAGATCTCCTGAAGTTTTGCTTTACATTATGTCTTTCATCCACAAAGCAGCTATTCCACGTAGAGTCCCGTCAGAGAGAGAACAGCTGTCTTCTCTAAAACAAGAGGAGCTTCCTCCAGTATCTACTCATTGCCAACTATCCCATGGTTGCTGCTTTTTGACTGTAACTCAAAACTACCTTTCTAATATTCAGTTTTGGTTCGATTTCAATTCAAAGGGCCATAGCTGTCCTGCAGACTACCATATTGTGTAGGGATCTTGGCAAGCTTGAAATGAGAAAGCCTGAGTATGAGAGTCTGCCCAGACATGGACACATGATGCTCAGCACAGGATAATTTATCCCACTTCCAAGAAAAGTAAATTACCCATGGTAAGCCTTCTGTTGCTGCAGCAAGATTTCTACCGATACCCAAGTTTCCTCATTTAAAGCTAGGGTGGGAATCTATAAACGATACTGAAAGTTGCACAGTCTCAAACTCAGATGCATTTTCCTTGGATGGATATCAACAGTACCTAACTGCCACAGGAAAACAAAAAGGCAGAAGAAATCTTGCATCATTAACTATTCAAATCTTTAGCAATTCTTTGGCATACTTAAGCCAGGTCACTCAAAGAACTCATGCAATGAATGGCAATTTTGCTGTTGAGGTGTTAAACACAAAGCAGCTGTTAAAAACCAAAACCACAAGCAGGTTTCAACACTGCTGTCTTCTTGGGGAAGAAAACTGATGAGAGTACTTAATGAATTTACTTTGTCTTTCAAGATTGAACTCTCCTTCTAAAGTCTGCCCACCTCAATGTGATATTTAAAAAGTAAAAGGACTCTCACCAAACATGTTTTTCAATCATGCAGCCTTACGATGCTACATGTGGTGGCTGAGGAAGGTATTTTTATGCAACGGCATACATACACATGCATGTATATCTCTCTATCCCATACAAAAACATATATATTTATACAATGAAAGAGACTGTAGTTGTATCCATAAAGACCAGCTGCCACAGAAGTCAGTGACAAATGCTGCAAATGGCACAAAACCAACTGTAGTGATAAGTGAGCAACTAGCTGCATATTGATGCCAGAATTCAAGAATACCTTTCTATAAAGGTGGTTTCCATTGCATTTTGTATTTTTAAAGACAAAAAGTTATCTTGTCAGTTTGCTCAGATCTTGCAAGTTCTACTATGCATTAGAAAGGATATGTTCTCAAACACTAATCACCCACATTCTCAACAGCAAGACATTTTTCAGAATAAGATAGTGTCATCCTCATTAAAGAAAATACCAGTGACTGCAAAGTTCTGGGGACATTAATCATGTACAGTATTATGCAAGGTACTGTAATGTCTGCATTTTATATTATTTAGAAGTTCTTCAAAAACTGATTGGGATTTTCAGATTTTGCTCAAATCTGATCTCTCCAAACGAAAATAATTATACCACTCACTTTATTCATAAAATAAGTAAAGGATTAGACCTCTTGAAAAATACTGTAGAGCATTTCCTGAATAGAGAAAGTACAATCATGTTGACATTTGTTACTGTCAATGTAGACTGTTAGAATACCCACAGCCATTTAATTACATCATAGCTAGAAATACTTTGAAAAACAGATTCCTACTTTCAATATTCTGGTATGGTAAGACAAACATAGGCCACATTTTTTAGGCGTAACAAATGTTGCATCTCCACTGTTTTGATGATTTCAGTAATCAGGTAGTTAACCAAGAAGAGTTATTCAAGAAGTTGGATCAGCTTGAGTTACTTTTGGAGAATTAGAGCCAAAGACCACGGGTGACTGTAATCATGCAGCAAAATTGAGGCTATGTTTTCTTTTGGTGCTTTTCTACAGCTTCTTCTTCAAGAAGATTAAAAGCATGAAGAAAAACTCCTGAACAGGAAATCTTCAGCAGAAACTTTAAACAGAACTACTTGGAAACAGTTGAAAAGCCACAGCATGGAAAAAAGAGATTTTGCAGAGAAGCAGATTGTAACTGGGCAGCAAGGACCTGCCTAAGCCAAATTTAGATAAGGCTGTGTGCATCTAAGGATTCATTGTTTTAATCTTTTTGCTTGCAAAACTCCTATGGAAAAACAAATAACACGTTGCTCTGTGTAAGCAGTTCCCTGTGACTGTACGTGGTGGTTTGTGACAGCTCTGCATGTAGAGCTATTGTTCTGACCAGTAAAAAGCAGATCAAGCAGCTCAGGAACAAAAGAAGTCAGCCACAGGAACCCCTTGGGCATAAGGGCTTACCTAGGCCTGATGCTAAAAGGACATACTCGGAGAAGAGAGAAAAGGTAGTTTCACCTGATCTGCTTTACTGCTTTACTAAAAGACAGACCCATGAGCACCATGGGAAACTTTATGGGCAGCAAAGGTTAATTAAATTTCTTTTTTCTTTCAGACCATTCCTTATGAAAGTTCCCTTCCACAAAGTAAATCCTTCTTTTGCCCTTAAATGAAGGATCACATTTCTAGTCAACCATGAGATCAGATTTTCTTGCTGTTCTTCTCCCAGTCAATGGCCTGGAGGTACAGAAAGCTCCAACAGCATCACTCTTTTCCCCTGTTTTGAAGACACCAATATCAAGATCAAGAATAAACACAGCAGGACCAGAAATAAAGGCAACCATTGCACAAGTGGCACTTCCCTGGTGGAAGTTTCCATCACACTACACCAGGAGCTCCTTCCTTCATACATAGCCTGCTGCTACATGTGAAACACAAAATTGTGTAGGATTGGAGAGCTGTGGTCTCTTAGTCTTCTTAAATTTGAAGTATTTACTGTCACTACTTGGACTAAACAGCAGTGATTTGCAAGGTAACAAAAAACACTGAACCATTTGCACTCGTATCTCTCCTGGCAATCACAAGTTTGGATTAATAACTTGACAATTCCAAGTATCGTGTTACAAGCAAGAGCTGTGGGTGTTCATCACTGCTAGCAATGAGGTGAGTTTTAATATCATCTGTTCAAGATCATAACCTTTGGAATATTTGAGAAAATAATTCAGTCCAGAATTGTAACACAGCTAATGCAATGCAAGCAAATCCAAGGGATATGTCTTATGCAGGCAATTCTAAGTGATGTGATGTCTTACTGCTACACCCATGCAACTGACTTATCAGAACTTGGGAGGGACTAACACGTAGCTAGTAATGACACAAACAAGAAATGTCTGTAGTCCAAAGGACTAATTAAAGTCTTGTTTGGCTAATAAGGGAATTACCCAAATATAGGAAATGTACAAATAAAACATTTAAAGATAACATATATATTCATAGCATGAATGCTTCTAGTGCATAATACTACATACAAAAGGCAAAATATCATTGTGTGCTACAAGGAAAGACCTTGGATTCATGCTGCTGCAGCCTATTGCTGCTGTGTGGCCACCACTGTATCAATTGTGACTTTTACTCTCTCCCACACTCCCTCAAGAGGAGGACAAATAGCAACCGGAGTCCTTGCAGTGCTGGAACAGGTCACTGGAGCACAAGAGTCAGCAAGAGAAAAATCCCCGCAGGAGCCATCTGCAAAAAGGAACACTTCATGCTGGGGTGTGGTCAGCATGACCGGCAAGCCACCTCTCCTGTGAACTACCGGAGCAATGGTGGGTTGGGGAGAATAAAAACAGACCAGCAGCCTAAACAATCCCTCTGTGGGGAGACAGGAAGGAATACTCTGCAGCTTTTCAAATGCAGGTCTGTTCCTATAATAGCAGCTGAATTGTGACAAAGAGGTCTCTGCCAGTGCACAACAACATATATTTTCTGGAAATCCTTTGGGGTTTCAAAAACTAGTCTAACATCAATCTGGATATTTTCCTATAGAAATATGAAAAACTTAAAGGAGAGGATGATCAGGATGTAGTTATTTAAATGAACATATAAGTAAGGGGAAAAAAAAAAAAACAATGGTATTGCTTGACATCCTTTTTCTTAAATTAGAAAAAAAATATGTAAACCCATCTAAGAACAGCTTAATCTTAGCCTGGAAGGATAGTGCCCTCTGGTGATAAAATGCCCTAATATTTGAAAGTATGACGTGGATTTTTTAATTACAACCCTTCTAAGCAGCTGCACTAGGCTACTCAGTTGCCAAAGATTTGATTTTGAAATACATTTAATTAAGAATCTTTCATCTGTAGCAAATAAATCTGATTCTGTGTGATTGAAAAAATCTAACAAATTAACATTTCCTGACCTAATACAGATAGCTGCTGACCAATTCTGCTGCTCTGCAATTCTCAATATTCATTAAGGTTCACAAAAATTTTATAGACACAAGAGGTACATACTTTCTGGTTGTGCCTTTTAAGAAGAAACAGAGGTTTAACGCTCAGTCATTGAACTGCTCCGGTTCCCTGTAAGTTCATCTAGTTAACTACAGGAAAGAAAATAAGGATGTGTTCATATTTGTTCCTATTTACAAAAAAATATGCTACATCCATAATGTGTTCCACTAAATATCTCACTAATTCTTTCAAGTACAAGTAAGTATGTAAATTTGAGTTAAAAAAAAAAAGCAAATATTCATAAATTGAGGAATCTTGTCTATTTCTGACCAAAGTCAACACAGGCAACATTCTACTCACCCATGACAAAGGAGCACAGTGCCAAAAGGAAGAGAACGGTAGGGACCTCAGTTTCTCCTTGTAGAGGTTCCTGCAGTCACCTGCTATTCCTTATATTGCTACATCTTATTTCCACATTATAGCAATATTATAAATGGGTGTGCTAAATGAGGTATGTTTAATATCTTTGCTAGGTTGTAGGGTTGAAGTTTAGAAGAATCCTGATTAATCCTTGTTCCCTATTAGCCTTTTTTACCAAGATGAGAAGATTTTTGTGGCCAGGTTTGTTTTACTAGCAATCATTATACTTACAAATATTGGAAAAACTTACATAACCTTCTGGTAAGGCTGAAGATTAAAAACATTAGAAAAAGAAAGAACACGCACAAGTGGAAAGAAGCTAATGAAATTCTTCTTACCGAGTTGATATCTTCAGTCTATAAAGATTGGAGGGGGAAACTAATTCATCATACTGAGGCTCCCAGATCCTAGTGCCATGGGAGCATCTGCTAGGAAGGCTAGTAAGAAAAACACCATTTGAAGTCTTTATACAAAGAAGCAGCAGCAGTTAAGACACAATTATATGAATGCTGGTGTGAACCTGCCTGTGCTCACAAAGAGGGAAGCTGTGTGATGGAGAAATCCCATAGTCTCTGCCAGATACATTTCTAATCACTAGCTTTGTCTCATACTGAATATTTCCAGGCATTCAGGCTGAAGTTCCTTAGAGATTATTTTGTTAATGTTTTTCCATAGCTGTGTGCCCAGAACAAGAACCCTCCTTGAGGAAGATATTAAAGTAAGCTAATTCTGCCTTGGAAAAGGGTGGAAGCGTGACAGTGAATAACAGGAAGGCCCTGAAGAACTGAACCATGCTGCCAAGGCAATTGAAGGAAGTATTATCCACCTTCCCACACACTGCACCAACAGCAGCAGTTGCCCTTAAACTGCTCAAGGACTACATGCTGCCTGCACCAGGAATTTTTGCTTTGCCACATGATTAAGTGACCCAGACAACTCCCTGTGTCTAAACTGTATCACTGTTGCATGTGTCGATGTAACAATGCAATAAATTGTGAAGAATGCCCCCGAAGCCAGAATATATTCAAGGTTTTAAGTAGCTCCCCTCACAACAACATCTGAGAAAAAAAGCCAACTGCATATGACCACTGAAATGAAAGAAGGTTCAGTCTCATTTCCCTTTTCAATACAAGTCTATCCAAATATTTGAGCAGATGTATCTGTCCAATTGCCTTTAAGAGGTCTATATTTTATCATGGGTTTAGTTTCGAGAATTTGAAAATAGGGGTAGTAAAAAAGCCAATTTGATCTAAATCTATGGTAGGGAACAAGTTTAAAGTGGTATTCATGTTCTATTTATGGTTTATACAAAATTAAACCCTTATTATTTCATTATATGACTTTCTGTACATTGCCTTTCAAAATTTAAGCAGTGATTATGCTGTGGAAGTGCACATAGAATGCAACTTAGAAGTTAAAAATAAGTTGCCAATAGAAACATTTATATTATCCCCGAGCAGAAAATTATTTAAGTGAAATCTGCTTCCATTTAGTAAGTATTTCTTAAAAGTGATCTTTGTGAAGCAAGACCCAGTTCTACAAATTAGTCTGCAGAACTGTCTTAGATGTTTGCACTTTTTTTCTGACAAAAATAATTGGGTAAGATGCTTATGATGTTGAGCAGTCAGGATCATAATGTTAAAAGCTTTAACTAGGCATTTAAATTTTACATGAGCATTTGAAATTATCAAAATTTGTTAATGTTAAAAAGATCAAGCATTATTTACTGAATTTCTCATTGAAATAACAGCAACTACCAGAAAGAACAGTATTTGAAATTAAAATCAAGTCGGCAAGATCATATACTAAGCACCAGAGCTACCATAAAGAGTTTTATGTTGTCTACCAGCCATTTTGCTCTAGAGAGACTTGCTACATACATGGCACTTCTGAAGATTAGACATCTGCTTGCATATACAAGTCTTAATTTTGGAGTAGTTTGGGCATATGGAGCAGCCGCCATTGCCAGAATCAAGCTAGCTACTCCTAGGAAAAATAACCATCTTTCCTTCCTCCCCCATTTCCAGCAGCAGAAACAAAGCTCTGTGTGGGTCATATCCTTGCTCCTCTTCCCATACCAAGAGTAGCAAGGGTTAGATCAGGCTTCAGCCTTCAGCTTTGATACATAGTATTATAAAGTCTTCCACTGACCTTGTTATTCCTACTGTCCAACTTCCCTTTCCAGTTTCCAGTTATTCATCAGCCCTTGTATATTCTAAACAGTTAATAGTGAAAAGCTATCAACCTGAAAAGAAGAGCGGATCCCCAAAATTAAGACTCAAGAGTGCACAAGAGAACAAAGCTCATGTACCTTGATCTCACAATGTAGACAACCTATGTAAACAGGAGTTATTAACACTTTAAGTAGCATTGTTGTATATTTTATGAAGAAATTCTTTGAAATGAGGCTTTTAAGGGGAAGAAGAGTGCTGTCAGCAAATAGATGAGAGTACCTCAAGGGTACTTATAGAGACGAGTATTTATAGAGACAAACTTCTTTCTGTGGGATCAGCTTCTGCAAGATTAGGAATAAAGAGCAGAGGAGTACCATACCTGAAGCAGTCCAAGAAGTTTGCTTTGAAAGTGATACATCACTGGCAGGGTTGTTTAAAGTTACTTTTTTATTTGTTACATCATTATCATCATTATTTGTGGTGGAATCACCATCCCTGGAAACGTTTAAAAAAACTTGTGAATGGGGCACTTGCAGACATGGTTTAGTGGTGAACATGGTAGTTCTGGGTTAATGGTTGGGCACAATGATCTCAGAGTTTTTTTCCAAATGTAGCAATTCTATGGTTATTATTCCACTCAATATAACATTTGAATACATTTCAGCTCTTTAGGAATCCAAACACACAGAAATAATGGGGACAGTTGCCTCTGATTTCAACCATCAAAAGAAAATTGCCTCAGATACTGTAAGATTTGCTAAAGTACTAAGCTTCCTATTGACAAGATAGAATAAAAAGGAGTTTCAGGTGAATGGATAGATTATCAGTTAAAACATGGAGCTTCTAAAAATACAGAGGAAAAAAAGATAGTAACAGGTTAAAATGCTTAAAAGACTGCATTGTATGTTGTGTTCTTCAATATTTTATTATCCATCGCTGCTCCTGCAAAATATATGAATGAAGGACATATAGATTTTTTTCCTCCCATTAAAATCCACTAACAGAGCAGCTCCATTTCTTTTCATATTTGTTATCCTATTTAATATTCTTACTTTAACCGGTATGATTTACCCTGTCTCAGCATATCAAAGATTTCAGCAATATAGGACGCATTCCTTTGGACATGAATGAGATTCCTGGAAAAACTGAAGGCTGGAAATGATCACAGAAATACAGTCTGTCTGATGCGTTAATTTAAAAATTGCTACAATCTGCTACATAGCATAACTCAATAGCAAAGGAGATCAAGGAAGAACTTCCTTCTTTAAAAGTTTTGTTGATTTGGAGGTGGAGGATGGGGAAGGAACTGCTGTCAAATTGCAGACTACTCTGGTGTAGTCTCCAAGGGTGTCATAAGATACTAATAATAATTCCGGAAGATCAAAAAGTTTTGAAATGTTTATAAGCACTACTTTTGAAAGCTTAGCTGATGCCTCAAACTTTTAGCACCTGTCAACTCAAGCACATTAGAGCAGAAGGTGGCACCGGTGTAATACACAGTAATAACAGTGGGGAGTGGGAGCCTCCAGAATATCACGGAGGAGAACCAAGTGAACAAGGTTACTATCACAGATAGGAACTGAACATGAGAAGAGGGCACCTAGACATTTGTAGCAAAATAAAAACAGTGAATAAGTCGGTTCCACATGAAGGAGACATAATTGAGTGTGACTAATTTTTAGGTGCTCTCTTAATATTTTGTTAATTTGTGTGTGGTTTGTTCGAATTTACAAGTATTGTTTGTTTTGGTCATTAAGGAGAACAAGTGTTGCAGGAAGAAGCACTGCAAAGTCTTCAAACTGGTCCAAGAGGAAAACACTAGGCTGCATGGCCAAGGAAAACATGACACAGGATGGAGGATAGAAATAAAGGAATTATAATAAATAGAATTGTCAGGGTGATCAACAGCCCAGGACAGAAATGGACAGCATGATGTGGGAGCAGCAAAAGAAGGGCAAAAAAGGGAAAAGGAGGGGAAAAAAGGTATTTTTAATTATAACTAATTACTAATGCAACTAAAATTTTTCTCCACAAATGGAAACATTCTTCAGCATCTCTTGGATGAAACTGCTTCTTTGGGACTGCAAGACTTGTTCTCTCTTTTAAGTGTCTGGCATACAACTCACGTCAGCCCTCTGAATCAATCTTCAAATCTGTAGAATCCATCACAATTGTTAAAAGACTTCTAGATAGAAAGCACTAAGTCAGTGTGTATCATGTGCAGATTACCACCAGCAATCTGTCCACTGTCTTACTACCTTGAACTGCGCCCAGAAAAATATATTTTACCTGGATCAGAGTTACTACACATCATCATCATTCCAATCTGGAGCTTTTTCATGCTTTAGTAACCATACTTGAGGTTAAGGATGTAATCATTTGTTGAGGTTTTATTAAATTTTCACTTTGTTTTGTTTACCTGGCACCAACATTAGGTTGCTTATATCTATGTTGGTTTTTAAATACCATTGAAGATTATCATATCATTACATTGGATAATTTTACTTAGTTTAGCTGGAGTGCAGTGCAGTTTGCATGTAATACTATAACCATTACTGCAACAGTAGTCAACATTAATTTCAAATCTCCTCTTTAAGGGACATTGCATAAGCAAAACTTACACTTCTTTTACAGTAACATGTGAACTTTATCTCAGACAAAGCAGAAAATATTAAACCTTTTTAAAGGCTAAATACTGCTCCAAGCAATTCTGCAGAAACTATTATTATGAATAACTTAAATTAAAAAATAGTATTTTATTATTTCTGACAGTGAAACAGCAAGAAACTTATGCCAGCCTGGTTTTCTTCTCTGAGACTGTTTCATAATAGGCTAGCAATATTTACAAATTCTCTTGTCATAAAAAGAGCATATGAGCAATGATTTAATTGCTGAGAGACAGTATGTTCACATATGCTCTGGACCAAAACTGAGCTGTTTTTCCACAAGAGACTATCACCATCAGTTTTCTGTAGCATACACACACACAAAATGCCAAAGTCTACTCTTCTTAATATGAGGCCAGTGGAAAGAGCTTATTTGTACTTTGCACTACAGCTTTCACTAGTCAAAAGAAATCTTAACTATGTTCTTTTTAGTCACTTACTTGTCTGGACGGCACTAATTGAGAGTATATGTATAGAACAAGAATAGAAAAGCAGATCACTTTTATTAAAAAACATGTTATATTCTTGCAAATATCAAAACTCTCCCTGCATAAATGAATCTCAGTGGCTATGCAAAAAGACACAGATTGCCAAGAAAACTTCAGAAAGGGTCTCTATGCATGGAGATGTACAAAGTCATTGCTCATCTCCTGCATCCACAGCTGCTCAGCAGATGCCTAGCAGGAGGCACTAGGCTGCTATTCTTCAGCTGTAGGAAGCATATGCAGAGAGGACCTGCAACTGATAAAAAGCCAAAAAGCACTTTTTAGACCTAGCCACACTAGTTCTTCCTAGTGACAGCTACCTGCATATTTCAAACCTGTCCCTTCCTCTTGCTATGCTTTGTGCAGTTTCCTTCCTTTTGTCTTGTACCCCTACCCTTTCCCAGGACTTTCTCAGTCTTTGGCATAGCAGACCACTTACCTTGTGAGTAACCTCAGGGTTTATTGTGTTTTTAATTCAGCAAATAGTCTCCCTCCACATTCAGGAAATCAGATGCTTTGTGTCACAGCGTTCCTCTTGCTCAGTCGTATCAGGATGCTCTGACCTCAGCAGCACTATCTGGCTATGTCCAGCATCCAGGGGAAACAAGGAAGTAAGCTTCATTGTCCAGTCTTAGCAGCAACTATTCATTGCCTCAGTAACAGCAAAGGTACCTTCTGTATTTGCCAAGTCCTGATTCAAAAATCCAGACTGCTGAAACTGTCAGAAGTATTAGAGAGCAGGTAACTACTCTTTCCTCCCTCCTGATCCCAAAAGCTATTTCCACCTCTTCCCAACAGCCTAGATCTTTAGAAAGGGCAAGCAGGAAAATCCAGTGGTTTCGGTACCCTTTTTTCCGGCAAGAGGTGTTTCCCCATCTGTTCTGTAAAGAAAGGAGAGAGACCACATGGATGTACTGCCCAAGCCATCTGCACTGCAGGTCTGGGTGCAAGAGTTTCAAGCTGAAGGAGGCTCAAGGTTCTTCTCTCTTGCCCACATACTTTCCTGAAATGCAAATTTCCCCATTTTGGATTTGGGCTCGGAGAATAGGGTCATAATGTAAATTTGGGGCTGTAAGCAAAAAAGGTAAAAGTTTGCTAGCATAAAGCTCAACTTTTCAGGAAGCATTTGATTGATGTACACAGAAAGGTACATGCAGATATAGGCTTTACATATGTTCTGAGGAATTTCTACTATTTTCTTATAGGATAAAGCACACAAAGGATGTAGATTATTAGGAAATACACCACCTGGCTGTAACATCCCTGCACTCTGTTTGCCTTAATCTGGAAGACACAATTGTATCTGTGACAGCAGTGTTTAGAAAGAATTTCCTTCTATCACTGGCTCTATAAACCAGGACAGGGTGAATTTTGGTAGTTTTTTAACATTTTCCTTCATTTTCTTTCACTTCAATTCATTAAATGGAGACTAATTGAATCACCAAAACCCACCCCTTGCTCCCAGGAGCAAGGGTCTGTAGGAACATAGTAAGTTTAATGATATCATTTTGGTTCTCAAGCCAGACACTTTAGCACTGTATTTAATAGAATTTGAGAAATCTTTCTAATGTTGATTTTCACAATTGCTCATCTCTTAATTTCTAGAGTCCTGTGGAAAATCTTGATGAGATTTGAAAAACTATGCAAAAATTCTACATTTCTGTTGTTTATTTAAATCTACTGTTGGATAACCCTTATGCTCAACAGTGGATGATTTTTGTTTTTACATCTTCGAAACATTCTGAATTTTTTAATCCCTTTTATGTGTCTACCTCCTCTCTCTTCCACTCTGAATATCTCCATGCTATTTAAACTTTTCTCATGAGAAGAGGGGACTTGAATCGTATGATGGAACAGACACAATTTTACAAAAAAACATAATAGTAACCTCAGATTTTCTGTTTGCTTCTTTCCTACTATTCCCTAGTACTTCATAGTACAAAAAAATAGCGATGGTAAGATCTTTACTGGATAGTAATAGGTAGATTAGTAATAGATCACTTTCTGACCCATGCACAGAAAGCGATGATTACACAAAAGCTGAGACTTTTGAGTCGCCTTTCATCTGACTGCTTTGATAATCTAGAGTCATTGCTAAATTTTGCCACATCATTACTCAGCTCCCAGGATTATATATGAGTAGAATGAAATTATTATGTACATATACTGATCTTTCCTACACTCTACTTCCATTCTCCTCTACATTGTTAAAAATGTCTCTGTTTCTCCCTTTTCCTCCCTCTTTATTAATTTCGTTCTTTAAAGCTCTTAAATAATCTAAAGACACCGTAGAACAAAAGGGAATTTTTCTCACAGAATAAGAGTTGACTGAAAAACAGGCACAGAAGGACTGGCATAAACAGATGGAGTTTTTGCTACAAGTATCTGGATGTCCTCTGAGTAGTGGGCTTCCAGCAGTTTGCTTTCTTGGGTCTGGCCCGTCCCTCAAAAGTACACTCAAACACTTTAACCCACCAAAACCTTCTGCTGTGCTTCCTTTCTTTTTTTCTGTGAGCCCTCTTTAAGAGCCTCTTCTGTTAATTTGTCTGATTGCTGTACCCCTTCCTGATGAGTT
This sequence comes from Corvus kubaryi, assembly GCF_017639235.1. NCBI lineage: Eukaryota > Metazoa > Chordata > Aves > Passeriformes > Corvidae > Corvus > Corvus kubaryi. The sequence goes on from NW_024582054.1 coordinate 13,225,566, forward strand.
GACGGTATTATTTGGTATTTTTGTCTTCCCCCACCCCCCCATCCCCACCCCCCAAAAATGCAGAGAACTCATTTCCTTTGTGTTTTCATTACTAATCACAATGGAACAATCATCAAGACTAAATTATCTCTATTGTCCTGCCTGATGAGTACACACTTGAACTATTGCTAGTCAGGGGAAGCATATCCATAGTACAGCAATTTTCATAGCAACAACTATGTAAAAACAACAACATTCACAGGAGTAAAGTTTCCTTTTACATTTTAAAAATTGATTGTTTACTTCTACCTAACCCTATTATGTCATTTTTCATCATTGATTTTTTAGGAATCACTGGAGTACAATAATAAGTAATTCAGAGTATCTGTTCAACTCACAATTGAAAATCCTAAAACAGATATTGAAAGAAAGTTGTCTTCTGTGGCACACCAACATTGAATTTCTACTTCAAAGCCAAGAGTGGAATAAGAAAAGTATTATTTGTAGCAGTCAATGATATTAAACCAGAACATATCAAGATATATAAAGGCCTCAGAAAGCCCTGAAGCTATTTGTTAATAATATAATTTTCACAGTTTGGAACAGAATAACTACATTTTACTGGCAATATTATTCTTAGATTTGCAATTCATGGGACTCTGAACACCTTAACTGAAACCACACACTCCTATTCTTGTGCGTTTGTTCCCATCTGGGTATTGCAGAGATGGTAACTTCTGGAAAAACTTGCTCAGGGTTTCCAACTGAAGGTCCCATTTTCAATGCTGATAAGCTTCCTGATCTCTAGAAGTCTGGACTAAAATTTCCTGTGCCAAAGTTGCCTTGGAACATAAGGAAGAACTTTTTTACTGCCTAAATGAGTGCACACTGGAACAGGTTGTCAAAGAAGTTGTGAAGTCTCCCTCACTGAAGATATTCAAGAACTGTTTGGAATACACGATCCTGTGCCATGTGCTCTAGGATGACCCTGCTTGAACAGGGAGGTTGAACCAGATGACCCCCTGTGGTCCCTTCCAACCTTACCCATTCTGTGATTCTGTGATTTACTTTTGTGATTTTCCATTATACTATTAGCTTTTTGGGAAAGCAAAATAAAAAGAAAACGAAAAACACTACAGGATAGCTAGAGTTTCACAATTAAGTTTTCATTAATGCCATTAATGTTACGCTCTTCAAGTTACACATTGCTGTCTTTGCCTAATCTGACTAGCACCATGTGTACACACACAACAATAAACCAGTTTCAACAAACAGACATCCACATGTTTTCTCTCTCATATGATAAAATAGCACTGTCAGTTGCTATGATAAAAAGTCTTTTTCCTTATTATATTAACTTTTTTCATGTGTGCCTCATTATTTCTTCATGTTGATTACTTAGTGGAAGAGTTGGATTCTATTTAAGGCTATGGAAAAGGTCACGGACAAAAGGGAACTCGAGTCTCTGTTTGCCATTTTAAAAGAAAACTACCGCACTTGTGTTAATATTTGCTTTCACTTACAGCAGGTATACTTTGGCTATCTGAATAGCAAATCGTGGTGGGTGGTGTGAATGAAAAAGTACTGAGGTGAAGTTATTGATCTCAGGAGAAAGATGTAGACATGTAACAACTGATTCTTTTTCAACAGAAATCTCTGAAAATATTTGGGATTTTCTTGTTATGGTTAAAAGCTGTTCAGCTACCCAAAATTTTCAGCTACCCACTGCAGAGAAGAGAAACGGCATTATTTGTATCTGATATTCAGAGAAGCAAAATAAGTAATCAGAACATGCAAGTTAAAAGAAAAGACTATTATAATAATTGAAACTGAATACAAAGTAAAAATTACTACAAACAAAATATTTCTTTCTATAAAAACAGAGTTACGTGGGCAGAGGACATGAATGACTTCTGGGTTTGGTCAGCTGGTTGATTACTTTTGGTGGGAGGAGTGAAAACATTGTGAGAAGAATTTTTGTTTTAATTCCACAGTCTTAATTCACCAGACAGTCATTTTTAAATGCAAATATTACCACTGCTTTCAAGGAATGGTGTCAAACCAGGTTTTCTAAGAGGTAATAAAGGTCACTCTTTGAGCTTTGCTGCCTGGATCCATTAATAACATTCCAAAAAACAGTATATTTTATATTGTGAAAAATTATTTTTTGAGAGGCAATATTTCATAACTTGCAGAAGTGTTTGCTTGCTACTTGCGAGGTTTGTACAGACTGTAAAAAGGATTCAGTCAGGTCAGGATCATCCAAAGTAGGCCCTGACAGATACAGCATTACTTACATTGCCTGTTCGGCCTTGACATCTGCCTTGGTTGTCAGAAGTAACCAATGCAATATATCCCTTCCAGCATGATATTATCTCTTTCCTCAAAATCATTCATCTTTTTGCCATCTTCCCCATCTTGTAAGTGGGAGCCAAAAGAGAAATTAAACACAGGAAAATCAAGACTTTCTCTGCTTCCAGGTAGGAGAAAGGCTGTAAGCAAAATGGAAAGTGCCCTGACGGTATATGCAAAAGACTATACTAAAAATGCAATTATGCTCCACGTAGCAGAAAAATGGCAGGAAGTTACATTTTGGAAAAGTTGATACAGGATGGCATTTCCTCCCACACAACTTTGGTACCAATATGGTAATGGTGTGTATTTGACAATAGTCTGCTCCAGCTTCTGCATCTGTGACAGCCAAGGCATGAAACAGCATTTAAAATAGCATTTGCTTATTATTTTAAAGTAGTATCTAAGTTCATAGCTGCTATGGTATTAAAATATGACTCAGATAATCATTAGTTACTGTTCAACCCAAGAAAGCAGTTAAACTGGAGTTACTTATATAAAAATGGAATCCTAATGCATATTAAATTCTGCTTTTAGATGTGTTGTCTAAACACAGACATCCTGGGAACAATGCTTCATACATGTCAACACATCAGGAATGGTAAGAAAGCTTGCTATGTCTGAAGATTGCAAGTCATGGTCTCTTGATGGGATTAAGGTAGGTGTTATTTTGCTTTCTTTAAATTAGATTAACTTCCATTTTGCTTTTATAAGCTTTTAAATATCTATAAATGCAGCTAGGTTCAGCTGTTCACTGCAGATTGACTTATTCAGTCCAATTACTTCTTCTCTTATGTTATATGAAAGCATTACTCATAAGTTCAATTTTACTGCATGACTGATCTAAAAATATACCTGCATCTCCAGTACATTTTACACACTGAATGAACAGATGAACAACACCATCCATTTTCACAAAGGTATTGTCTTTGAGAAAATTGTACAGTTCAGTCCACAGAATTAAAAAATTAAGTTGTACTAAGCAATTAGAAAGTGCATAGACGGTTTGGAACTCTGCAGAGATTGAGAACATAGAAAGCAGTTAACAAAAGTTTCAGACCGGAACTACCAGCCAGGGAACAACATGACACAGGGTGGTAGGGGAAAATTAAGTGTTCAGGATTGTTTCAGAGACTGCTTCCAGTGACTCTTTTGGCAAGAAGAGAATAGTTTCTCTGTATTAGTCCTCAGTGCCTCTGAGTTCACCTGGAACAGGGCACATTTTCTGTAACCTGCCCAGAACACACTCTGTTTCCTTTCCCATGGCCTCCCCCAGAAGCACATCATCAAAATGTGCCCTACCCATTCAGTAGAGTACTCTGGGGAGCAGGACATGAATGAGGACAAAGTATCCATACCCAAAGAGAGCAAATAAAATGACCAAGTTTCTGTATTGCCCCTTACTTTCTCCATTCCTGATAACTTTTGAATTGACTGCTTTCACAAGGTATACTTTTCATTATATTCATATCCACATAGGCAAAATGTGCAGGCCTAAGCCACAGAGAGGGAGAAGGGGTACAAAGGGAGAAACATCTTCATGTATTTGTCAGTATCTTCTCTTAGTTGACCATTCTAACAATGAACATCACTGGTTTGAAACATTTCAGGATTATTAGTAGATTAGGGATAAGAATAACCTATTTCCAAGATTCATGGCACAATAGATTGTACAATTCTGCTCCCTTTAATAGCTCACAACTTTTATCACTAAGATTTTTCTTCTTTCTATGACTATTTCCAAAACAGTTTTCATCTTCCTTACTGTATTGCTGCTTATTTTATTGCTTTCATTTCGATTTTCTCCCTTGCACTAAGATTCCAACACAGAGATTACATAGCCATTCATATGTTCAGTAGGGCTAAACAATTACTGGACAAATCCCAAACCATCTTACTGCCTGAGGGCTGAGAAAAGGAGTTTTCACATGTCTGCAAGACTCTTCTTGGATTGGAATTATTGACCCTGAGAAAGCTCACATCATCATCTTTTGCTGCTTGCTAATTTCACTGTTCATTTCCAATCAGCATGTTCCATATTGAACTAATTACACTCAAGAAAGATATTAGTTCTACAGTCATCTGTTCAGTCTCAGAAACTTCAATTACTTGCACTCGTCACAAACAACTTTGGCCCATTTTTTATATCACTGAAAAAAAAATTCTTAAGAGTTTCACTCTCCTTTCAAGAGGAGAAAACAGGAAAGAATGAAAAAACAACCTTGTAGTACAAACTACTGCAGTACCAAAGCACTGCATTGTGGTGTTCATTGCACCACCCTAGGAAAGGAATAGTGCGGCAAGTGTATAATAAACAATTGAAGCTTCTTTCTTCTTCAAGCTAAAATTATTTCTTGCCTGACATCTTTATAAAATAAAGTATATAAGTTGAAGTTAGGACTGTGATTTCCCAAGCACAAATCCTGAAGTCGGACAGAACCCCAGTTTCATATTACAGCTGTGTGTTCCAGGTTGCAGGAAGCTCAGATTCATGGCCCCAGGATCACTGCTATTTGTAAAGTTTAAAACAGAAACCAGATCTTCCCACCCTCTGCCCTGAGCTTGCCCTGCAAGAACAGTGTATTCCCAGATGGGTACAGGAAAAGTTTCAATCATGAATACTGCCTGACTCAAGAAGAATTTTGAACATTTGCAGTGTTACCAAGCACCACTTCCTTTTTCAACCAAGTAATTTCATAGAATAATGGAATCATTTAGGTTGGCAAAGAACTTTAAGATCATCAACCATTAACCTAGCACTGCCAAGTCCACCACTGAACCAAGTCCTTAAGTGCTACAACTACAGGGGATGGTGACTCCACTACTTACCTGGGCTACCTGTTCCAGAGGCTGAAAAATCTTTCAGTGAAGAAATTTTTCCTAATATCCAGTCTAAGCTTCCCTTGGTTTAGATATGGAAGGCAGAATGGTAATGTGTCACAGCTAGTAATGATAGATTTACAAACTGGTAAGAAAACTAAACGTATTAAAAACAAACGTAAAGAAGCACTGGGCTGATATTTTGACTACCTGATGATGTGCAGACACAGGAAAAATACATCATATTTTAAAACTGAGTTTTCACCTCTAGATTTATTAATAATTTCTTTTAAAAGCATCCTACAGATTATGCTATTTATAAACCATCATCAATATAAAGAAGAGATTGTTTAGGAGATGCTATCATACTACTGTAGTATTTTTTCTTTCTAAACACATGAATCATAAGCCTTTCTCAGTCTTTTTCAGTGTAAAAGTAGTAACCAAGGATCATCGCATTCTTTCAAAGATTGCTGAAAGGTCTGAACATGAAGAAAATCTTTTGACAACCCTTGTAAAGTGGCCCCAGAATTCCCAAAATATTTCTTTTAACAGGGATCGAACATTGTATCTGTGCAAGTCAATGGATACCTAAGGACACAACCATTCAGCCTGGTACGTGCATTGCAATTCAGACTTCCAACCCTTTTTATGGCCTTCATCTTTCAATACAGTCAATACACTTAAATATTCTATCTGCTGTTGCAGTGTAATTTTTATGTGTTGACTTTCTTGTTCTCTGTGACATTTGCTTTTCCCTTCCTTTATATATTCTTCCTCTGTCAGCCTAAGGCCTCCTTCACATAGCTGCCTCTTTCACTATGCCATTAAACCACTTTTTCCTGTGGTTCATTGATTTTAATTCTTTCCAGCCAGTAACTGCATATTTCTATTTTATATGAGATACTGTCCACAAAATGGATTCCTGATTACATTTTCTGCTGAAAAAGAAAGTAGATTCTCCTTAGTTCTAATCCATTTTTTCTTTTAATATAGCTGAAAATTGGGCCCTATATTCATATTTTCCCCTGAGATAATACTTCAATATTTCATGATGTAGTTGACTTGAATTTTGGGGTTTCTTTGTTTAGATTGGTCACAGTAAATATCATTGTACATAAAATGTTCAGAGACTGAACTGACTACTAGAAGTCACAATGGTTTCTTTTAATGTCTTCCAGCATAACAAGGGGGCACATTGAAATAGTAGAACAAATGCAAGCAAGGAGCTTTACTGAGCAAATATCCATGATTATTGTAACTTATCTGATCCAAACAAACCAAAGTAACGAAGATATGTGGGTTGATTTTACTGAAGATAAGACATAACAAAGTCTGGTATCTTTGTTTAGAAGAAACATACAAAATCCTGTTTCTTCAGAGTGCCAGAGAACTCAAAAGGAAACATAGGAAACATGTCTTCAGCTTTTTTCCATTGGTCAGTACCTAAGCCTTGACATTGAAATCCAATGTTTCTCTCAGAGGTTCTGTATTCTGTAGGTATATTTTAAATTTTATCCTTTCCTTTGTCTTTCCACACTTTCTTACACCTCTACAGCAAGGTTCCTCTGCCTATATGGTCCCACTTTCTGAAGGGGACCACAACTAAGCAGTGGCACATGTAATTTAAGGTGAAACTTGATTCTGTTTAAGGAAAAGTAGGTTTTCCCCATCGTAACTGGCAAAAGATAGCATTTGCATATGCTGAATTTAATATCTTTTGCCCAAAACAAACAAAAAAACCCTCTAATAACAATTTGGGATTTCTAAGTTAGACTTATAAGTGAGGACAACAAAGCTTTTAGACTTAGTATGAAACAGTGCAAGTAGAGGAAGATGAAAAGTTCAGCTGCATCATCTGCCATTTACTCTAGTTCCAAACTCATGACTTAGCTATTATTAGTACCTCAGCACAGAACAGCTAACCATAAGTCTTATTGCTTGCATTGCAGTAGGAGCATGGACTTTTTGCTGCCACTGTGAAGTAATGGGATCACTGTTGCACTGTATGTTCTGATTCAAGGATGACAAGACTGATATTTAGAAGTACGTTAGCCTAGAGCCACAACCCAACTCTTTCTGAAAAACGTGCATTCCATGTTTGGTACCATGAAGTTTCCTGCAGTTGTAAGCTATTAAAGATCCGTGTAAAAGTTTCTTTTAGCAAAATACCTTGAAGTCACTTGAAAAATGCATATGGTTTCCTTTAATTATTGCAACCATTAGTAAAACATATATGAATTCCCACTTATCAGCTCTACAGCAATAGCAGATGTTTTAGTCATTAAACTGCGAGTCAAATATTTGTCAGTTGTTAAGCTACTGATCCTTGACATTTACCAGGGCCATCCAGGACTCTCTAGTCCTCTTCTATCCAACCATTAGGTTCTGAGAACACTTAAGATCAAGTTTTTCCAATGTATGGCCTTGGGTATAGGGAAGACAGACTAACCCTCAAGCTTTCTGAGTTGAGATCATTGACAAGCACTCTTTCCACCTAAAAAAAAAGGCAGATATAATTAGTTTTTAAAGTAGCATTCTATTTAAGAAAAAATGGTGCACATGCAATCTGAGCAGGTTCTGAAGTTATCAGTTCAAACCAATATCAAGCCAAAATATCCTGTTTCAATGGTAAAATGTTCCATTCATTTATCCTCCCAGACTTTCAGTTATTAATCTTTTAGAATAAAAAATCAATTTCAGGGAGAACTGAGAAGACAATGACACTAATTGTTATATCCTGTAGTTGTTCAGCCTTGTAAATAGTTCTTCTCTGAGAAGGAATCAGAATGACACAACTTGCCGTAACACAGCTAAACTCTTCGACAGATAACTCACCATGCCATAAGAATGAAGAAATTCAAGTCATGCATTTACTAATTTTCCCAGAGTTAAAGAAGCAACAAGAGTGTGAAATAAAAAACTAAAGTAAGATATCAAAACTCTCCTAGAATATTTTTTCCCTAATACCAAATACTATCACAGATATGATGCAATTTCAGAAGTTCTGTTGCTTTCAGTTTCCATTACGATTTTGGGCAATTTCAGTTATTGCCAACTTCTTTGGTTTAACACATAATTTTCATCATGAGTATCATTGTACAGCTTTGGAAATATGCAATATCACAGTTAGAAATCATCAAGTTTTGTTCCCTCTTTCATATCGATACAAGTTTGGTTTTATTAAAAAAAAAAAAGTATCTTCCCCAAGAGAAAGAAAATTGATTTAAGACACAGGCACTCAAGAAAAAAAAAAAGGTTGTAAGGAATCTAGACTACAGAAATAATGATTTCCTATTTTCATAGTTTCTAACTCATTCAGCAGGATTTTCAAACTTTTCGCAGATCCCTGGCCAATGGAAGCTTATGTTATGAATTTAAGGCATGATCTTACAGACTACTTACTCTCCTAATCATCAGATAAATAAATCTGGCCACACACAAAACCCAACCACAGCTACGAGCACTGAGCAACAGAAAAAAGACGGGAGAGCCAAGCAGGATAGAGATCAGTTGTAAATTGACATAAATGGTTTTTGGGAACTCGGGTTAGAGAATTGACACCTTCCCACCATGTTTTTAGAACACTTCTACTTTAGATAGAAAATGCATTCATTATCTATTTGAATTTCTACCTAGGAAACACTAGCAGTGAATTCAGAACTCACTTGATTCCAGGAAGGTCACAGGAGAACTACTAGGAACTTATCAGCTTATTAAACATTCTTGTACCAATAAATTCAATTAACTTCTGTTGTAAGCTGAAACCCTCATGGTGCCTCATCGAGCTTATTCTGCTTTGTTGCACTTTCATTTATAATATGAGGCTATATTTTCATGTCGCAGCTGTGTCTAGAAAGTCCACACAAATGAAAACCTAGCAACGTAAATTTTTTTTTTTAAAAATTTTTTTTTTAAATAAAAAAGCCACCAGATTTCTTGGGGGAATAATTTAGAAAAAAAACCACTGCAATTTCATAGATGTCCTAGCAAATATGAATGACAAGACTCAAAGTAACACATTTCTGCTACAGAGCATGCTATATATTTTGTAGTATTTGTGACTGAATTTTTACAGAGCAAAAACTAAATCATACCCATGAGAAGATGACCCTCCCATTGGCACCTTAGATCAGTTTTCCAATTTCCCCTTTCTCAGCCACTTGATATTTACTGATATTTTACCAGAACCCTTCTAGGTATAGTAAATGTTTGTTTCTATAAAGAAATACATACGAGCAGCACTCCCCAAAAACTAATCAAATCTTGTATTTCTCAACACAGGCTTAGTTTTTCCAACAACCACTGAGCACTTCTGCACCATTACATAGCTGCTTGATACATCACAGCTGAGATTAAAGCCTCAGGAGCTGTGGACCATTTCCAAAGGCCTGATGTCCTTGCAGAGACGTTTTGCAAGTCTGTTTTGGAAGCAGAGCAGAGGTATAAAGTCCGAAAGAAGTGCACAGGACAAGCTCTTCTACAGGACTGCAGCTTGCTGTCAACTTGGCACAATTCTGGCGTATTGGAGCTAGTGTATTCCAGTGAAGTGCACAAACATATTTCAGAGCTGACACACCAATGCCAAGATCCACTCCCAGCTGGCAATGTGGACAGGTTGCACTAGGTTTGGCTTCCTCCCATCCTCTAAGACTATCCCAGACAGCTTCACACCCTAAAGCATACTTGCATGTCCTTGTGCCAAGTCCCAGGTTTTCATGCTACAAAGACATGTCATTTCACAGGTTTTGAATTCATCACTTCTACCCTGAATTATTTTTGAGTGGGACTGAGGCTCTACATGGGGTTTGCAAGAGATTTATGGCAACTACTACAAGTACACTGTGGTACTTGGCCTAGATTCCCTAACACAGTTCCTGGCTCCATTTCACCTGGAACAGAGAGAGGCTCAGATTTCTTCAGCCTTTTAACAGAAAGGCAAGAAAGTCAGCAAGGTGTCCCCCTCTTTCAGAGATGCTCCCCTCATTCCCCACACCAATTTTCTCCTACACCCTCGACATTCATGAAGGACAACAGACTCTGTTTGCTGTCCCTCGTATTGCCTCCTTCTTCATCTGTGTCATGAATTTCTTTGTCAGGTCTCAGGTGAACTGTTGCAGTTTTGCACTGGCCAGTGCAATTGCCTTTACTGCAGTCGTTAGCTCAGCTAGTCATCCCCTAAAGGAACAAAGATACACTTTTGTTTTGTCCTTCTCTACATCGATTGGGTTTTTAGCTGTTGAAGCGCTCCTAAAGGCACATATAACAAACTGAAGTAATCCTCCAAAGCCCTTAAGGCATAATCTCAGCGTATGAAAGAAACTTGCCCATAAGAGAACAGATTCACCACCTGCAAAACAGGCAGCAACACTGCCAAAACAAAAGGATTTGTTGTACCAAAGAAAAAAACATAGAAAACTCCAGTTATATCCTTCTACTGAGATTAAGTACAGCCACTGGTAAACCAATACTTAAAATGCCAACATGAAAAGTGCATAAAAGGTTAGAGTACTCCTTTTACTATGAGGTTTTAAGAGAAACGTTTTTCTTTTCCTCCCACCAGTACCTGATGTCCCAAAATGAAAGGGGATAAAACCCAAACACTCATGGAAAACAAAACATGTCATCCATCTTAAAAAAAAACCCAAAACATAATAAAGCTTGCAAATTAAAGAAAAATGTATTTGGGCAATATGTATTTAGACAAAAACCTCTTCAGTGTTAGCCTAGAATAGAAGTCTTAGAAGCTCTCCTCCACCCAGCACCAGCTAACAGCATAAGATTTCCTGGACTCCAGACAGATATCTCTGACTGGTCACAGGGGATGTGGGGGAGATGTACTCACTTCACCACTTCTAGCAGAGCTGACTGAACCTGGCACAGCAGCATTACTGGGGCATTGACTAATTGAAACAAATTAATATTGATTTTATTCCATTTTTCACAGCTCCACTCAAGATCTTGTTTCCGTAGGTTCTGCAAGTACACAACTCTGCCTTCTAAATTAAGCAGCTTTATACCATTGTCCTGTAATAATACAGGTTCTTAACACTGGTCCCTGTAAAAGGCAGAAGGACCAATCACAGAATCATTTAGGTTGGAAAAGATGTCTCAGATCATCAAGTCCAATCTTTGATTACTACCTTGATGGCACTAAGTGCCACATCCAGTCATTTCCTGAACACCTCTGGGGATGGTGATTCCACCACCTGCCTGGCCAGTCCATTCCAATGTTTAACAATTTTTTCCATAAAGAAATTTTTCTTGATTCCAAACTGTACCTCCCCTGGCACAGCTTGAGGCTATGTCCTGTCATCCTGTTGCTAATGTGCAACTAAATGCCAGGAGAGGATTAGGGATGGCCAGAAAACATAAACCAGTCCATTTTAATGGCAAGTCAGAGGGCAGCTGGTAAAGGATGCAAATGGCAGTCATATCTTATACCCTAGAAATTTGAACCCTAGAGCTCCCCAGCAGCAGCACAGACACATCACTGCTGAGAAGGCAGAGCAGATAAGCCTACATGCTTGTTCTTACGTGGTGCAAATGAATGAGTAGTTACCTTTCTATGGGTGCTTTGACAGAAGAGACCTACCCGCTTCTGACACAAATCACAGAGCACACAGCCATTGCCAAATGCTTACACAACATTATCAGCCTAGTTACGAACAGAAAGGTCGTTTCTGTTTAACAAAGATAAAACCAAAGCTGGTTTTTAAGCATAAGTGAAGGGGAAAGAAGAAACAAATATACCTTTTCTCTTCATGAAACCAGGAAAATAAAAGACATTTGTAACAGCATGATTTATAGATAACTCTTCCTCGCTTTTCTCAGGGGAAGATCAGAAATAGCCACAAATAGGTTTAGAGACAGACTAACCCATTTAAATGTTAAATTGCAATCCAATCTGGCATGAGCTAGAACATTAGTGCCTGGCTTTCCTATCTGTTGACACCCCACACAGCAAAATCTTTCAATTACAATGAAATTGCTTTTCTGCTGGTGATGCAGAAGGGAGTTTGGGTGGAGGTTTCTTCTTATAACTCGGTGCTAAGGTTTTCTATTGGCCTGGGCGTCCCTGAGGAATTAACTTTTCAGTGATCCGCCTCTTCCTTTTCCATTAAGAGTTTTGCTACAGTTGCTACAAAGGCTTGGATAAGCAAGTTTATCACTTGCCTTGCATTGCTCAGGAGTCAGATTCCAGTTCAGAAAGTCTCAAGGGCTTAAGGTAGGTGTACCTGAGGGAATGGCAGACTACTCAACAGGTCTGTCTCTTACGTATTGTTCATAACATCTCATAATACTTGTCTTCCAGGTACTTCACACCCTTAGTCACTTCTGTAGGTCAAACCTTTCTAGCAGGCCCAGTCTCCTGTGATGCACCACAGTGCACTGGAGCACGAGGCGGTGCACAGGTGACAGAGCTCAAGGCTCATCACTCCAAGGGAGAACAGAGATTAGTAAAGAGCACAGGGACATATGTTACCACCCCATAGAAAAACTATGGAATTTTGCGTCATTAACAACTGCATTGCATCTATCCAAAGCCGGTCATTCAATTAAATATGTAATTTCAGGTTTTCCAGAGAGAAGCCTAAATATTTCAGCATAAGTGTCAATGAAGCAAAATTCCTTTAGAGATCATCCCCATACTAATTTTAGAAATTCCTAGCTAGCCAGTGGAGGTCAGGGAAGATAGATTGGTTGTGTTTTCTGGGAGGCTGTAGCTTTCAGCACTAGCTTTCTTAGTAATCTGTGATGAAGCCTCAAATTTAACATTTAATATGGTCTCTAATATTTAGACCACAAGTCATGAATCCTGGCAATGACAAGTGCAGATAAAAATTAGAAAATATAATAAATAATGAGTAGAACATGTAAGCAAAAACTCTGTCACTATGAAGCCAAGAACCTCAGCACATTCCTTAATAGTTTGCTTAAGCAGTTTTATCAAGTGATCTTTTCTGCTTCCAGGGGATGTACTAACTCAGCAATAAGTGGGTGCACGATCAGATGTGATGAAGAACCTACTAGTAAGCCCTAAAAATATGCTCCAACTCTTCCCAACACCATCTGTATTGAGATGGGATTGGTAGTTTTTCAAATATTCTCCCGCCCACATTTCTTCATCAGTTCTCTTAGTGTTTCATATTAAATTTTCCTCCTGTGGCTCTCAAAGTTTAAGCACTCCCCCACTGTCCTTCTGCTTGCCATTTTGCCTGGTGTCACCAGTCTATTAGAGGAAATCTCTCACTTATGGAAATTCTTCTGCTATCAAGTCCCATACTGGTACTTCCCTTCCACCAAAAAACACAACAAAATATGGCTATATTGCATTGATACTTTGCAGCTACCTTGGAAAATCACCCTTAGAAAGAGGTCATGCTAAAAAGTAAATAAATATTAATTAAAATTTAAAAATAACTAACGACATTTCAACATTTTTATATGAGCAGAGAAAAATGAAACACTTCCATTTCTTTTCCTTCAGTTCAAGAGGTTCATCTATCTCTTCTTGTGCCAGCTGCCTTACTTTGAAGTTATACTTGCACACAGAGATTATTTCCACTCTCTTTCCACTTCCCCCTTGGTATTCACTGCTCCCAAAATATTATTAAAACTTTGTATAGCTAAATGCAAACACCTCCCATCCTGGCAGGAAACAGAATCTGTAACTGTCCCAAAGGTTAATAAGCTAGAAATAAAACATTCACACTTCTCATCCACAGAAAGGTCATTTTTCCTCTTAAGAGGAGGTACTGGAACTGGGTGCAGGAGTTAGGGGGGCAAGCAGGGAGTAACCAGTCATGCAGATAAGCAGGGCCAACTGGCCTCCTTTGATAAGGTGGGTGAGGAAATGCTAATTTAAAAACACAAGGTGAATGACAAAACATCTACAAATAAGTTCAAATGCTGGAGGTGCCAAATCTGACCTCACCATCTGGAAGTCTTCCAGCTTCTGAATCAGTCCACAAGGGCCTGTTCAGAATCCTCCTAATGAGCAGTCAACCATCAAAACACACAGATACCAGTTATATCAGGAATACCATAGCAGCAAGGCTTATTCTTTAGAAAAGTGTGTAATACTCTCTGTTTGAAAACTGATGGAAAAACAATTTTTGATTATTTAACTTGATACTCCACTCCATTATATCTGAAATTAATTTATTAAAATAAAAGTCAATGGAATATTTATGAGCATCAGAGAACACTTCCAAAAACAAAAAGTGTTTCTATTTCACTCCTTGTGAATATCCTTAACTAGTGCCAGAAAAAACATACCATTGTGTCAGCCAAAATGAAACTAATTGGAGAATTAAAATCCTTCCTATTACTAGAACAGAATTCATTCTAACATACATCATTTGTCAATTAATTAGCATGGATAAGCCATCACTTACAACACCAAATGACTTGACAAAATAACTTCCCAGTGGGCCTGTCACTGAGCCATCTCCCAACAACTGTAATTAGCTCCAACACACTAGCTTCCATTCAATAGCATAGTTTAGAAATGTCTGACTCTGTGTACTTTGTGACCAAAAGCATGTTCCCATTTCTAAGGATACAAAGAAGGGCTGATAGAAAGAGGAAAAAGAGTGAAAAGAACATTATCAAAGCAGTTCAGTCAATATAGTAAACTTAAAACCTAACCCAGTCTGATCAGCACGTGGGAAGATTGCTGTCTTTTTTTTCTGTAGGAACTGGCACACGGGCAACTGCTGTAGACGAGATATCTTGTATGTTTTTTCTGGTAAAGTTGTTTTACATCTAAGAAATGAGATTTTCCCATATTTCCCATGTGAGAGAATCAGTTCAAGCTACCAAGATGGTCAGAAATCTGTCCTGCATAAGCCAACTGAAAGGAAAAAAACAAACAGTAACTTTTGCAGGGACTTGGCTGAAGAATGAAAGAGTTACAAGGAGAGAAATAATAACTTACTGTTATTTATTGTAACAAGATTATCCTAAATGTAGATGCATTTTTATAATGGAAGTTGCATAATACTGCATTTACCTGAAAATTTTACATGGTCCTGAATTTTTCCTATCTTTGTTGCAGTTTATCATAGGATTAGCTAATGAACAGGTCTGCTTCACTAAAGCTTTAGACTGAAAATTCCACAGAACAGCTTATATACCAGAGATGAGGTCATGAAACAGTTACTGTTGCTATTATAAGCAGTTTCAGAATTACTTGAATATTTTAAGTCATAGCCAGAAATTTGGCGTAAGATTTTGGAATCACGCACAGATATCTATTGTCATGTCACTGAAAACCCTTTGTGGATATTGAGCAGTAATAAAAACGTTGAATAGCAAATCATCTAAGCCTGGGTAGGAAAATAATTGAGTCTGGCGAGCTTAAGAAAAGTGGGCTACATTAGAACACAGTAATTACAGCTTTTCATTTTATCTGCATTAGTGAAACTCTTGCATAATACACCAAGAATAAGACCTTGGGAACATGGAAGCAACAGAGTGCTCCTGGAGGATTTGTTGGTATGGATGAAAACACACCTCGCCTTATCTTGCCTTTGATAGCTAGTGAAAGGAAAAGCTCAGGCTGAATCACAGAATCGGTCAGGTTGGTGTGGATCAGAGTGGGTCATCTGGTCCAGCCTCCCCACTCAAGGAATCCCTGCACAAGTTAAAGTAATCTTAGCATTATTTGAGCTAGCACCAGTAGATGGCATTCCAATTCAAGATCCTTGCCCATAGTGTACAGGAACAAACGTGAACTCCCACTCTCACTCAGCAAAGGTCATCTGGAAAGATGAAATTAATGAGCTGAAGATTGAAACATACTTGGATAGAAAATCTGTTACTCTTACATTTAACTTAAATCCCCATGTATTTGAAAGACGATTTCATGTCTGCTGTTGTACAGCTGTATTTGTAATGAATGTTTTTAAACAAACAATTTTGTTTGTGTGTTTTGAAAGCCATTTTTTTTCTCTTTTATCTCTTTTCTGTTCAAGGTCTTATGCTTCTCCAAGCATACAAAAAAAATCCCACCATAATGACTGAGTTGTTTAGAACTATTTTTTTTCCTTTAACAGGAATGCCTATACAGGTATGACACAATATTTTCAAGCTCTAAGAGGAGTATGGAGATTTCACACATGTCCAGTGCTATATATAGCACATATCCAGTGCTATTTCATTTTATACATGGGTAAGAACCATTAAATCTAAGCAATCATTACCACTGAAACAAGCCAGAAAACACTGGGTTAGCAACATGCACACAGAGTGATTTTGCTACTGCAGTTGAGACAGTAGTCTCATAGACCAAATTGTAAGCAAATCAAAAGTTTCTCAAAACAATTTTAGCAATACAGCTGAAAGTTAAAAAAGAAAAAAGGAACCTAAAATAAATATAAAGCTTGAGGCCTGATTTGGCTAAATTATTATCACAAAACCTATTACCATAACACTATTTATGGCCCATGCAAGAGCTACAGACCCATTTTGAGAACAGACAAGTTAACACTTCAAACCTGTACTCAGTTTATAATCAGTACAGTGCCATCATTTGAGATAGACCCTAACTGCAGTGGACCTACTCTAGACTACCACTTCAAGAAGCAGTGGAATTTAGTCCACTGTCCAAAAAACATCAGAAGGCAACCTTAGTTACTGTGGGTCTGAGGAGAGTTGTGTAATAATCCTATGAGAGCACTGAATTTAGACAGGAAGCTCTACAGAGTATGACAATCAGCTTTGGTTTTGTGCATTTGAAGATCATTACTACACTGCCATATGTTTCAGGCCAGAATATTGAGGTGTCACACTTTCCTCTCAAGAAGGTGGGGAGTATTCTTCTGGGATCAGATTATCTTCATCTTGACATTAAAGCTGTAGTGTTGTGGAAAATGGAGTTTAACAGTGCAGTTTAGTTTTTCTGCTATAAGATACCACCATTAAGATGCCCAAAGACTAATAAAGATTTCTCTCCTCTTGTCAAGTCAAGCATAAAGACCATGCAGTCACATCAGAAATTCCTCAAGGAAAATTACTTGCCAGCGTTAAGTGGCAGCTGCTCCAGTTTTTTTCCTGGCCTGCATCCACACACCGTCCTTTGGTTGACTCAGGAAATACCTACAGTGGCACAGACAAAACTCTCCCTGCATCCTATCACATCATACCATACTCAGAGGAATTTCTTAACAACTGGTCTGCGCAACCAAGCTGGAGGCAGCTTGCCCAAAACACGTGGTGGATTTCTAACCACAGCTGAGATAGTGGACTCTTCATTTCATATGAAATATTATCAGTGTGGTACATTTCCTTAATGAAAAAAGTCACACTATATTTCACTGGGCTATTTCTGTTTCTGCTGCCATCAGCAGCATCTACCACTTGCTATTCCACTTTTTTAGTTGATACGTAATGTTGGTTCCCTTCCACACCGTATGATTATTTTTCACTTGCAGACTTTTTGAGATAGGTAAGGGCTGTTTAAATCTTGCTTAAATCTTGCTTGAAGAGGATTTCAACTAGGATAACACTCCCCAAAAACTTTGGGGAGGGCTGGGGGAAAGAACAAGTAGGGATGCGAATTGTGCAGAAGAGGCAAGAACTTCCCTACCCATCAAAGTTCAGATTTGCAGTTGGACCACCAGAGGCTTCTCGTGACATTTCAGTCTGTTCTCTTGGAGGTTTGCTCTAAGTGCAAACAAGGCTGAAAATGTTCACCACTGCTAACTACAGGCTGTACACTGACATGAGCAAAGAAAATGTCTGAGGAGTTTCATGTCCACAGGGTCTTCTGTGCCTCTTTCAGTGTCACAGTGGGGACAATTACTCCATTCACCCCACACGGTGATTTGAATTTGGACTGTTTTCTGGACTCACATGCATACCAGCAAACTCAAGAACTGAAGAGCAACTGTAACTCAAGGTACATAAAACACATATAAACAATGGCCCTTTTTGCCATTAAGAAGCCCTAGACATCAGAGAGTAGCAAAAGCTTGGATGTTTCCAAAAGTCAGAAAATTTCTAACATTCAAGAAATTTTAAGCCAGCCTCTGTTCTCTTATTTTCTCTGTTCTCCATTTTCAAACTCTGTTGCTAATAAAGCACCATCCATCTTCCATTCTACAAAAATAGTTATTAAACAAAAAGGCATCTAAGACAATCAGTTGCTGGTGTTAAAATAGACATTTTCTGATTCTGAACACTAAGGCTGTTTAAACTGGCAAGCCTCCCAGCCTCCCTGGGTAGATGAAATTACTTGACACATATTTCCCATATATTCATGCATATTTCACTAGGTCCACAGACACTTTTGTTCTCTAGATACCTCAGTCTCACTCCTTGTTCTTGCTATACTTCAATTGTGAACCTGTACCTTTTGTTGTACTCTTTGATGGCAGAGGGGAAAAAATCAATTTTATTCACATTCTGCAGAGCCTTATGATTCTTTTTACACCTCCCTCCTTGTCTACAATGTGTATTAGACTAATAGTCACAGGATTTCTGTAATGTTCAGGTAGCATTAAATTAGATAATGAGAAAACCGATTTGTTTTCCAACATTGATGGTAAAAGTTAGAATTGGTTTATGTTGCAACTCAAGGAAAAAGGGTTGTCAAAGGGTTAGGACTCCTGTCTCTATATCTGCTGTGAAAAGCATTATGAAAACTGATTACTACACGGAGGATAAAAGGAATTCCAAGTGTTATGGCCTAGATAGTAGGAACACCCAGGATGTCACTTGCCACTCAAAACTCAGGCATACCTGTGTCTTCAGCTATGTGTGTGTCCTGACAGTCTGAAGAAGAAAACCATGCCTTTTCCACATTGAAGTATACATAGTCTTCAACCAGAGATGCATGCACAGTTACAGCAACCAGGACTTTGCCATATCAGTCTCAGACCTGAAACTCATTCTAAAACATTATTAATACTCATCTGCATAAAGAGTGACAGACCTTACAGGACTGTGTGAATTCTAAATAACTGTGTTCACAGTCTTTAATCCTGCAGGAACTTTATCAGTCTCCTATGAAGCCCAGCAGAAAATAACAGCATGAATTTAGGGAAAAATTTTGATGTTTCTTATTTAATTTTTGCTTTATTGCGTAAATCCAAATGTTTGGAGTAGTCAAATGCCTGCATAAGAGGATCCAGAAGATTCTTGCTGAGGACCAGCAAACACTTGCAGCTCTGTCAATGTCACTACCTTTTAGGAGCCTAGGCCTAAGACACAGATAAACCAAGCATCATCTGAAAAATAGAATAATGAAGGTCATAATATTATAGGAGATTCAGGATCAGGGTAGTCTGGAGCTGCAACTTCACAAAAGACTTTCTGTGGTGCTACATAGCACGACACCAACATCTGCAGTGGGGCAGGGTTTAGGGTGCACTTGGTCAGCTGTAATTACAGATCAAGTGCTTTAGGAGCAGGGATATTTCAGATACAGCAATGAGACACTGTAGCAGCCACAAAGCTAAGGGCTCAGTAGGCATTTTAATTTTGTCAGTTGTGTTCTTTAGTGACACATCAAAGGTTTAAATTCAACGTAAGATCTCATCAGCATAAAGAGGCAGTATGCACTTAAAATCTTTATTTTAAATGTACCAGAAAGTGACAATATATCAATTGGCAAACAGCAGTAGTAGCATCCACAGTCCAAGAAGAAACAATGGAACAACTATTTGAAAATATAAAGTAAAGCTTACCTCTACTGATTTTGTATCTTCAAGCTTCCTCACTTCAGATACATGACTTGATGTACCAACACCTTTTCACCTCAAGTAAGCTATGCTTCTGTTGACAAACCCTTGATCTCACAAGTCCAGTAGGATTTATAGCACTTCACTACATCTATAAACAGATCTCTTATCATGTTTCCAAAAGAAGTCCAAAGAAACCCACTAAATATCAACATCACTATTACTATTGCTATTTTTGTGATTATTATTATTATCTCTCTTTATTTGACAGACTACCTCTTCTTCCAAGTTCTTCCTAACAAGCTGATTGCTTGAAGCTTTCCATCAGCTTTTTGCTATTTGTTAAAGGCCCCTCCACGCATCTTAAATGCATAGAAGATGAAAAAGGTACCATCTCTTACCCTTAGTAGCTAAAAGGATGCCTGAAGGGACATAAAACACAGATTTTGAAAGAGAATAAATGTTCCTGAGCTTCCAGAGACTGCTGAGTACAGCAGCTGAGAGCATACTCTTAACACCGTAAGGAGGTACTCTGTTCTTCAGATGCATTGTCCAAGACACTAGAGTTGATTCCCTTGTATTCCTGAAGTGGTTAGCTACTCAAGAAAGTCAAAATCAACTTATTTTTTCAATCTCTGAGCAATGTAAGAGAAATTGGGTTCGGTACGTCTCCTGTTAGTGTCAGAAGATGGCAAGATTTTGTCCTTTACATCACTGTCTTTTTGCTGTCTGTCTTTAGCATCACACCTTTTATCAAGAGTAGGATAGATTTTCCCAGAAAGCTGTTAAAAATTTTCTTTACAAAATAGATTACAAACCCATTTAGCTAATTCTTATTAATAGGCCATTTATCTGAGTTTGTTCTTCTCTTCTAGTATGAAGATCATTGGATTTGCTAATACTATTACATTACTAAGTTATCACATCATCACAAAGAGTATCAGTGCTTGTTTTATAATCTTTTTTTAAGAATCTAGTGGGAAAAAAGTCTAATAAAAACATATTGATTTAAAATTATAATGGTGAAAGTATAATGGTTATACTCATACAAGTAATTTATTATCATTTATAAAATACTACAAAAAACAGCCCACCTGTATAGATACCCCCATACTCTTATATTTCATTTACAGAAGATTTTTTTTTAAATTTCATGACTTAAAGGAAAAATGTCTATGACAGATTCTTTCATCTTAATATGCTCAGTCAATAGTCTCTGAATAAATCAGGCACAAATCTTTGCTAACAGAGAAGAAAAAAGAAAACACATTCAAGGTAGTTCATAAAAGTTGCCTATTAAATAGTTAATAAAGATTCAATGGGTGAAATCACCATGAAGAATACTTGTATAATGGGAAGAAGACAATTAAATCACAGGTTTATATCCTTATGTTTACAAATGAGGCAACCTTTCTTAAAAACCTTACGGGAAGCGATCTATCTATATTGTTTCAAACTAAGAATCTCAGTTATCCACCTGTATTTTTATCCAGTTTTGCCATGAGACTGCTCATATTACAGTGTGTGGAATTCAGGCATTAATAGAGGCTTCTGTCTAGTGCATGCTGAAACTACTGAAACCCAAAGGCCTCACTGAAAGTAGCATCCACTCTCACCTTACAGTGACTGCAAAGGAATCCAGCACACCCTTGAGAAGTTAGTACCTGATGGCTTTTAGCAGCAGATCTTCAGTGGTCTGAAGAAAGATTTTAAAATATTTTCCTTTCCTTATCATTATTTGGAGATGAGATTATTACTCTGTCCTAACCTGAAAGCAAGGTAGCATAACAAGAGCCATATTCCCAAGAAAAAACACAACTGCAGAAATGTATTCATGGTTAGTTCTACTTAGACTGAATGTAGCCAAAGTCAGTGGTGACCCAGAATTAAGCTCAGACACTGAACTTTTTACACTATGGGGGTATGACTTTCCAGATCAACATGTTGAATTGGATTGTTTGCATCCTTCCAACTGGGCCTCAGGAGCATACAAGACAATTCTCTTAAGGAGCCAGATTAATATTCAGGAGATGGAAAAGCCATCTCTGGTGATGCCATGTCTTGACATAGGCTCCTGGTTAAGCCTGTTAACCTCTGTATGACTATCTATAAAATAAGGAAGTCAGAAGGAAGCTGCAACACATATATCAATGTTTGTAGTATCTTCAGATGTTGACGTTATTTTCTCTTCACTGAACCGTAAAGTTCCTTCCAACCCTCTATGATTCTATTATTCCATGATAACTGGAAGCTGTAGTCTCACAATGTCTTTCAGCCGGGAGATGAATCTCTAAGAAAGTTCAGGAGCCTCCCTTTTGTCTTTCCAGTGTCATTTGGTGCCTAAGACACAAACTCTCCCAACACTGTAACTAAATGTCATTTACAAGCGAAAACAAAACAGTAAATAAAAAAATACTGAGCCCTAACAGCCCTGATTTTGTGTGTTTATTCCTCTGGTCCTTTTGCTAATCTTACTATCCTGTAACTTCATTTCACTCAAAAGGATTTCTTAAATGAAAATGGCAATAGTGCAAACAATCTAGCAATCAGTCTCTTGCAAAAGATCTCTTGTTTCTGTGAGGACTCAGGCAGAAAGCAGTAGTAATTACTCAGAAAACAACTGTAGTTTTTCCTAACATCTCTATCTTTTTTATTTTATTTAGCCTCACCTAAACTTACAGCTTTTGCTCTTAAAGCACAGGATTACTGCATTACAGAAATAACTGAGCTACTGCCATTTTGCACAACCTATTGGGAAAAATGAAATGTAAATTAAGCCTCTATATAATCAGCTTTTGTCCTAACCAAATTTAGGGTGGGCTTTTTTCCTTCTGCAACAGCTTTTATTGCACAAAATAACAGAGCTATAACAGAGACACATGTAATGAAGGCTTGCGATAGTATTTAGAATATATATTTACTATGAAAGAAAAAGAAAAAAGAAGACTGATGCAACACAGAGGGCAAGACTGTAAGCCCTACCACTCCCTTGTTTAAGCATATACAGCTACCTACAAGCAGGTAAAAGAATATACTTAATAACTATGTCATACACATTTTAAAGATTAAGACTGTTTCAACTCATAGTGGTAAAACTAAACAAAAACAAACCAAACAATCAAACAAAAACCAACAAAACATAAAAAAAACCAACAAACCAAAACCACAAAATCCATCCCTTGAGCAGTTATTCCAATATGGAAGCGCTTTAAAACATTCTGCAATTTGAATTTTGTCATAAAAACCCATTTAATTTAAAGAAATAAAATTAGCACAAGTACACAACTTTTGAAATTAACATGTACTCCTTACTAAAACAAAAACTGTGTCATTAGAGCATTCACAGATGCCCAGTGACAATGTAGTCCCCTTGGCTATTCAGCTAGTCTTAACTAAAGGATTGGTGTGGCTCCCTAAATCAGAAACTTTGAATACAAAGCTTCTCCTCCAATAAAGAACATTCATTAGTACTTTCTCCCAAAATATTTCTGACCAACTGTAATTACACAGACAATAAACCAATCCTATAGTGCAGAGCTTTAGTCCTTTCACCATTTCAGTAAAGCAGTATAGCACCACAACAAATAAACATCCAGATTAGGCCCAGAGACTGCAATGCTAATCTAGTAAAATATTTAGCATCTACAAGCCATCTACAGATTCAGCATCTACAAGCTTGTTATTCTCAAGATAACAAGTTTTGGCCTGTTAGGAAATAAGAACTCAAACTCATAAGCTTTTTCCAGCTCTGCCTTGAGAAAACAGTTTTATATCTTGTCAGATCACAAAAACAAATTTTGCCCAACAAAATTTTGCAGAATTCTGCTGGAAAATTTACCTGCACAGTGCTACCCAGCAAAGTCAACAATATCTCCAAGGGCTTTTCACCTACAGCAGCCTCTGGTACTTGCACACCTGGAAAAGCAGAAAGAAAAATGCATCACTTCATAGATTATGGCCCCAATTACTTGAAATGCTTGAAAGAAGAAAAGTAATCAAGGAGCAACAGATCAGTTGCCCTGACACATCTCTATCTGAGACCTCATGAGTTTTCAGTTGCCTCTATCTTTTATCATTAAAGAATGTAAAGGCAACATAGCATCATTTACCTCTATATTTTTTGTCCATCTGCGTCTATTTCCCACTCATAGCCTGCTTAGCGCAGTAGCTCTAGGCAGGAAAGATGTCTGTAATCCTAGGTGCTTTTATTTTGTTTTTATATGTTTTTTCCTATTTATTGCAAAAGCATCTTAATTCCTGTCATTTATGACTGGTGTAAACCGTAGATAATGGCAATTCAGACCTCCACTGGATGACTCTGCTTTTTTATTTAATTTAAAGATAGGTCATGCTATGTTCCAAAAGCCGTGTACTGAATACACAAGAAAGTAGATGGGTTTGATTTTAATCAGCACCGCACTTCAAGCACGCTCTCATCTAATCCCGTTTGAGGATGCAGTCACACTGAATAATGGAGCTGCACTGAAGGCAGAACAATGCTGCATAAAAATCTGCTCTACTGCTTCAGGCCACAGTTGTGAGCTATTTTACAGCAGTACAAAAACTACAGTGAAGTTAAGCCATTGGGACTTTAGAAAGCAAGAAATTCTCTCCAAATTACTTCCTTTCTTCCTTCTCGGGTTGCAGGATAATGTCAAAAACTGCCCTTGTTTCCAGCAAATAGCAAAATGAGCACTCTTTTCTGTAATAAAAAAATCACTGCTAAGAGTGGAGTTGGGTTCTGTCTGGTGCTTGGGTGAATAATGGTGGCATCAACATGAGGGCGGCACCATATGCAGACCTAGCAGACATGCTCTCTAACCTACCCCTCATTATGAAGTCATGGGGCAGCTTTAAATAAATCCTTCTCAGGTCCTGCTGGTACATTTAAGGGAGTCACCAGGAATGTACAGCCACCCCACGTTTCTTCACACATCTGACATTCACCACATCACCATGCATGTGGCACCTGAGGCCTGGGCGGACTCTCTGGTGACCTCACTCCAGGGGGAAAACAGCTGTGCTGGCCCCTTCCCAGCAAGGAACCCTGTGCCTGGAGATGTGCTCCTAGAGTGCTCAGGGGACCATGTTTAGCCCCTGTCATGGCACCCCAATAGCTTTCCAGCAGGGAGAGTGTTTTTGTGCTGGAGGTGTCCACAGTGGAGTTGAGGACTCGCCTCACAGCAGGAGCGAACGCACCGCAGGGTGTGCTGCAGGAACGGGTTTTCCTGCACTTCATAGGAGACTGAAGAAGCCAAATACCTCAGCTTGTGACAGGATGCCCTGACAAATGCTCCTTCCACTTGAAATTGATGCTAGAGCAGCCAGGCTGTGCTGCCCTCACAGGAGGGAGGAGGGCGGACGGCGAGGACACAGCCAGGCCAGGTGCAGGGCAGGCTCTTGAGCCAATACAAAAAGCAGAAATGAGGTCTTACACCAAACAAATGTCTTAGTGCCTGTTCCCAGAGTTCTGTGGGTTCACAGCTCACTCCCTCCAGCAGATACTTCATGCTGTAAGTCAAGCCTGAGCCTCTACATCTGTAGCCACAGCTCAGGAAATGAGCTAATTCAATCACACAGCGAGAACTGCTGCTTCATGGTGCAGCAGCTCCTGTCTGTAGCCTAACCTTTGCATGCAACAGCTGCTTGGGAAGTGAAATCAAATCCTGCCCTTACCAAAGTCATCGTTGGATGGTCCTGTAGTAGAAGGTAGTTTTACATTGCCTGGTTCTGGGTACGTTTTTTATTATATAATTTTTTCTGTTTTGAATGAAAAGAATAAAAATAAAAAAAAAAGGCAAACAACTTTTCAAGCTATTGACCAAAACACAAGGTCAATATATTCTCACTACTAGTAATGAATCTGAAAAATCATTCAGTGGTCACAAGTTACCACTATAAACTTGTTCCTCTACATTTTTCCTACAGTCAAAACCACCTTTTTTTCACTGCTGAGCCCACTCTCCCTTACTCATGGTATGGAACAAGTCTTGACTTCACACTACTCGATATGCTGACCTTCAATGACTCTTTTTGCCCCCAGAAAAATCTTCAATTCTGTTTGATATGGGAAGAACTTAACAGGGTGTCTATAGTCCTCACATTCATAAAATCTTCTATCCAAATGAAGTTCTTGTGACCTGAGCCTTCCAAGCTAACAATAAAGACTCTGATATTTGTGGAACAAAGGTTTTCTTTTCCCCGATTGTGTGCCTCAAGTAATGTGTGCAAAGATAAAAGCATTGTTTTATCAAAAGCTGAGTCCACCAAAAGCCATGGCTTTATACAGTATGCATGTACAATAAACACATTCCATGGTGTATGACATTAAAGACTTAAAAATATTGAAGTGTGCATTAGCAATCTGAATAAAGATAGGTCAGCTGGATCTGAGCTACATTTTCATCTTGCAAAGGTTACAAGTGAATGTCACGTTAACTACATCTGCATTGCATTAAAGTAAAAACTCCCAATTACTGAATGAAGAAACAGAGGGGAATCATTCAGATTTAAAGTGGCTTCTGCAGGGTAGGATTGTCATAAAAACTAGGTCACGAGATCTGTGAGTTGGCCAATGGTAGAACTTAGTCTAAAAATAATAAATGGATAGATGTACAAAAAAAAATACCCTTGAATTCTAATTAAAGGCTAATTTTGTATACAACCAAAAACTTTGGCAGAAGGCCCAATTGTCAAAGCAAGGGGCAGCTAATGCATTAAAATGAAAAAAAAAAAGACTCCAAAAAGCCAGAAACAAGGACAGGCAGCAAAGGAGGAGTATAAAGTATTGCTTAGGCAGTCAGGGATGGTGTCAGTAAAGACAGAGCACAGCTGACGCTCAAGCTGCCCAGGGGCATAAAAGGTAAAAGGAAAAGAATTCTGTAAGCAGCCTGGTAGCAAACTGAGGTTCAAAGGAAATGTGAAACTGGTATTTAACAGGGAAATACTGAAAGATTTTTTTGCCTCAGTCTTCAAAACATTCCAGACCTCCATACACACCTGCAGTTTGAGGAATGAGGAAACACAGAAGTAAGAGAATTAAGGACTATTTAGAGATATTGGGTATATTCATGGCTACAGAGATAGATGGAACACATGGAAGGACAATTAAAACCTGGGTGATACGATTGTGAAGCCACATCATCGTAAGAACATAAGACAATTCAGGGAAGTCCATGGAAAGGGGCTAAATATTACAGTCATCTTTAAGAAGTCTGCAGAGGATCTGAGGAACTAAATGCTGGACAGCTTCAACTCAGTCCCTAGAAAGACCATGCTGCACAACTCTGAGGATCCATTTCCAAACAACTGAAGGACAAGTAGCCAGCAAGGAAAAGTGTGGATTTACAAAGGGCAGATCAGCCCTGACAATCTGGGCTCTATTTCTCTAATGAAATTACTTGCTATGTGGACAAGGAGAAAGTAGTGAATAGGATATGCACCCCGCAGTGACTCCATGCATCAAAGCCACCAGTTTTATCATTGTAAGAACTTCTCCCATAATACCTACAAGTCACAAGTACCATGCCTCAGCTGCAAAAGAACCTGTAGCTGCTCCAGCCTTCCACAATCATTTGCTTCTCTTTCCTGGCACTTCGAACCTCCTGCATCAGGTTTGCCTGTTTTCACAGAACCATAAAATTGATAAGATTGGAAGGGACCACAGTGGGTTATCTGGTCCAAACTCCCTGCTCAAACAGTCATCCTAGAGCACATGGCACAGGGTTGTGTCCACACAGTTCTCGAATATCTCTGGTGAGAGAGACTCCACACCCTCTCTGGAGAACCTGTTACAGTGCTCAGTCACCCACACATTAAAGAAGTTCCTCCTCATGTTCAGGTGGAACTTCCTGTGCATCAGTTTCTGCCTATTGTCTCCTGTCCTATTGCTCAGCACCACCAAGGGCCCGGATCCACCCTCCCAGGGGTACCAGCCACTCCTCCCAACTTTGTGTCGTCAGTGATCTTGCTGAGAAGGCATCTGCCCCTTCATCCAAGTCACAGATGAACAAGTTAAACAGTATAGGGCCCAGTACTGAACCTTGGGGGACACCAAGGTTGGTGACAAGTCTCCAACTAGACTGTAGTTTTACCTGTTTCATGCCAGGGGACAGCCCCCAGGTGAGTATTCTGCAGAACTGCTTAACTGTACGAGACTTAGGACAGTGATTAGGTGTAATGGTCCTCTTGTTCTCTGACCTAATAATTCTTTTTGTATTCCATGGGGGGTTTTTTCCCCACAAATGAACCTGGAGTTATCAGAAGTGTTCAGCCAATCCTAAAAATCCTAACTTAAGAAAATTTAAGAAGTTTTCTTCTGGTCATTTTAGACCTTCTAGATAATTGTCTTCTTATATTAGTTCAAGTTGAGTAAATATTTTGGGAAGACTGCAACCAGCCCATAGACACAACACATTTCCTTTAGTCAATCACAGCCTGTTTTCCTCTTTTCACAGATATAAAAAAGAGAAATATACATGCAAATCTGTGCCTGTGTATTCAG
This sequence comes from Corvus kubaryi, assembly GCF_017639235.1. Classification (NCBI taxonomy): domain Eukaryota; kingdom Metazoa; phylum Chordata; class Aves; order Passeriformes; family Corvidae; genus Corvus; species Corvus kubaryi. The sequence continues at coordinate 13,253,910 of NW_024582054.1, forward strand.
TTTCTTCTTATTTTGTACACTTGTTAGAAGATGAGGATCAAAACAGGATCATTGTGCTGAATTCCCTCTCTTGTGTTTATTTGTGCACATCTTAAAAGTTCACCTTTTTAAAAGAATAGGCTTTGTTACACCTGGGGAAGTTTCAGTTTTAAATCAGTTTTTTGTAGCTCCTTTTATATCATTTCTTAAAACGTCAAAAATGCTTATGACACATTGTTTACTTTAGAGTGCTGTCATTTTTATCATAAAAGTCCAGACTGAAAAAGGAAAGAAAGAAAATATTACTGTGTTTTCCTAACTGAAGGTGAATTTAACTGAAATTCTACACTGATTGGGCCCATACTTTTATGGATGTGTCCTGGTTTCAGCCAGGATAAAATTAGATGTCTTCTTAGTAGCTGGTACAGTGTTGTGTTTTGCATTCAGTATGAGAATAATGTTTGATAGCACACTGATATTTTAGATGTTGCTAAGTAATGCTTAGCCAAAGTCAAGGACATTTCCTGGTGCACAAGAAGCCAGGAAGGAGCATGGCCAGGACAGCTGACTGAACTGGCCAAGGTGATATCCCATACCATAAAACGCCATGCCCAGTATATAAACTTGGGAAGCTGGCCGGGAGCTGCCAGCTGGTGCTCAGGGATGGACTGGTCATCAGGCAGCAGGTGGTGAGCAACTGCACTGTGCATCACCTGTTGCTCTTGGGTTTTATTCCTTTCTCTCCTTCTCCTTTTCATTACTATTATTATTATTGTTGTTACTGGTTAAAGGAAGATGCTGTCTTTTGAGGCAAGTACCAGTACTTAATGCTAGATAAAGAAAGATAAGCCCTGCCATTTGCATTCCATGTTTTTGTAGGACTGCAGGAGCAGGGCAACTTTCATTTAATTTTTTTTTCAATTATTAAACTGTTCTTATCTCAAACCATGAGATAAACTACCTTTTTCCAATTCTCCTCCGTATCCCATCAGAGGCAGGGTGGGCAGTGAGCAAGCTGCTGAGTGGTACTTAGTTGTTGACTGGAGTGAAACCACAACAGGCTGTAAAAGAGGAACGATCAAAGACACTCGATTACACCAGTAACTAATTGGAACCAGAATCAGACCAGAAGCTTCATGTATCTACTGCCGTCTGGAGGTTTGCTAAAGGTAATGCAGTGATGAAAATACTCTCACTCACTGGGAAGCTGCAAATCCCTACTATTACTTTCTCGGCGGTTGGCCTGCTACTGCAATCCTACAAAAACATGCAATAGCAGCCAGAGTGTGGTGGAAAGGGCTGATCTGTTAGCATTAAGTACTGATACTCATCTCAGAAGATAACATTTTCTTTTAACCAAAGCTCTGATCCTGCAGGAGATTAGCACACACATTTGATCCACACACAGAGCAAAGCAACCACTTATTCCATTGGGATCCAAGTTACAAAAGCAAATTATTCCATTTCTTTGTGAGATTGGAGGCAGAAGCTGTAAAAGTATTCTTTGCTTCTTGCAAGGACATGGGAACTGTCAACTGCAATGTGCAACACAGTATTTCAAATATTACATCTTTTTGATATATATTTCTATCAGCAAATGAAATGGTTGCATCTAAGATTAAGAAGTTGCAGAAATCTGACTAAAACAGATGTCCCATTTATTCTGTTCAACATAATTCCAAGTTATTTCAAGCTCTGCTTTGAATGGCATTATGTCATACATTACCAAATATAGCAACTCAAAAAATAAATCCAGATTTATTTATATACATTACTTAACTAGGACAAAGTATAATTTTTCATACAGATGCTACTGGCCTATTCTGAGGACCTGTCACTTCATGTATTTCAGATACACACAGGGAACAATTTAATTTTTTCTTTAATCTGCTTTCAGTCCACTGATTAAGATGGATTAAGCCTTTGAAAGGGTCCTGCCCATGTGTTATCTTTTCAGTTAAAATCATCTCTCAAAAAATACTCCTTGTGTGTTTATACATGTAGTTTTGCACCATGCCAAAAAGAGCACAGGAAGCAGAGAGCTGCTGGTCCACCTCCTGCAGTTTGTGGGACTATTTCCATTTGGGCTACAATTATGCTGGATAACAGGAGACTGTGCAAGGACCTGTCTTTAAATTTGTAAATTTTCAACTCCTTCTCAAGTCAAAAAAAAGCCCTCTATACAAGATCCTGGGCAACCAGCTGTAGGTGGGCCGGCTTGAACAGGTTGGACAAGGTCTTTTCCAGAGGTGCTTTCCAACCTTCACCTTCCTGTGACTCTGTGAAAAGTAGCATATACAGTAAAAGGACTCTCCATCCTGTAGCAGATCACATGTAATTACCAAATCCATCCTTTTTCTACAGTTATCTATCAGGATTGTATTCTTCCTTTCTCAAGGAAAATTCATTCACATCCCTCAGCCAGAAAGAGGATATTAGGTTAGTAAATCACTTAATCACTTTGATCTGGAAGCTGCAGCCATCACTTTGTGCACTTATGATCAAAAGTATCCTGTCAACATGTGACTAACACATCTCATAAGTACAAAGTAAAGCAATTTCAGTTATTCACAAAGGAAAGGAAGTAACAGCAGAACATTTATGCAGTAAAATTTCAGCACAACCATCTTTTCTTTGTAGTCAGCCAAATTATAAAAATAGCAATCACAGTGCACTTGGCTCCATTTGCTTTTGATGGGCCAAAAATCAGAAAACAGAACTGAGTAAAGATCTTTTTGCCATGAACATACTGTATAACCTATTCTGCAAGGGCTGCAGTAGTCTGCTCCACCACCCATTCATGGCACAGCTGTGCTTCTGGGGCCTTTTTGCCTTCCTTGGAAACAGCCACTAACAACTGCTTGCTCTAGGATGCCAAACTGGTGCTCATAATCAAATGAAAGCTCCAGAGTGTCTCGCTAGCATTTCACATTAAATCAGCTTCCCGATTGGAACATAGCAAGGATTTTTCTGCTCTGGTTAGACTTGCAGGGACCTCCAAGGTACTGCATTTCACATGGCTAACTTGTTCTGTCACCTAGGCATTCCACTTAAAATTCTTTGCTATTGCAGAGAACCCCAGACACTGTCACATGCTTTTGATCTCAGCTGCTTTTTCTGCCATATCACAGAGCAAACTTTATCTTACATTTTTGTGAGAAAAGTTAGTTTTTCAATAGATGTTAAAAACATCTTTTGTGGCTGACATCTTATTCACAGAGGAAACAGCAAAACATAGACCCGCCTGAGCAAAGGCTCTGTTACGCAAGTATGGCTGTGGGGACTTAGCTGATGGCAATCCTTTTTTCCAGACCCATCTGCACTCCAGTGAGAAAACACTAGATATTCTGCAAATGGTTTTAATTTCAAGGAGACTGTGATAAAACCCTCAGCTTCTAAATGATGAAATATGCATTCTTCAGAGTTCTGCAGTAAGTTAGTTTTCTCATTTTCTGCTTTTACAGGGCCAAAAATGAAGAACAGTTCCATTGTCTGGTTCAATGCCATCATTTAAGGGGTGTCATCTCCATTTATCTCCTCCTCTAACAAGTGAGTGGGAGCAAGTCTGAAATGAGAAATTATATCCCCTCATGCTCAAGCACTGCTCACACCACATCTGGGCTATTTCCCCATCAGTGCAGGGTGTAAACCTAGAGAGTAGAAGGAAATATTATAGCAATTTGTGTGGGAGGGTCACATTTTGATCCCAACTAGACTGGCAGCATTGCCTGAAACCATGAGCCACACCAACAGCCCCAGCTTGGCCAGCTGTCAGTGTCTCCCCTTGCAGATTGTCCTTCACATCTGCTCTTGGACAAACAGGAGTTTGTCAGCAGCTGGGCTTCCATGCAGACAGCAACTGTGGTAGCAAGACGAGATCTGAGGGTCATTCACTGCTCTTTTCTTTCTGGCATGCTCTTTTCACAGCATGCCAGAAAAACACAGCCAAGTAGTATTTTGCCCACCTATAAAGTTGCTGTGAGTTTTCTGGAAAAGATTCAATACAAGTCCTTTTAAAAAACAGGGCTAACAAAAGTACACTCAAGGATGAACGAAGACCAGCAGTGCTATAAATTCCTTATAAAACTACTTCATTAGCCAGGTGTGACATGTCTGCAGATTAGGATAGCTCAGTTTAAACTGTTCATGTTTCAATTAGTAATTCAAACTATCCTGCTACGCTGATATATCTAGCAGGAAGAAACATAATAAAAAAGGAAAAAACAACCTGTCCCCCATGGAAGCACTTGCTTCAGATCACACAGGATAGGGCCTTAAAATGTTCACAACAATCCAGAGCCAAGACTCAAACATGTCTGTGCATTTCTGTAGAGAAAACAGCAAAATCCACACCAGTTCATGGTATGCAACTGAAAAGGAGCTCACAGTTGAATGCTAAAAACATAAAATCCTCTTCCTTGGTGCTTATTAAATGCAAGGGCTACTTCATACCAATCTAGTGCCACCTATGTCTCTGCCTAGCTTCAATTTGTCACACATGGCTATGTTCCCTTGCTAAACTTTTACTAATAACCCTATAAAAGCAATGCAGTTCCATATGCTATCTGTAGACTATGAACTCTGGTACATGAGTCACTGGCATCTCTCCTGAGGTTGAAAGGTTGGTAACCACAAAGAGGCGAGTTCTAACCCAGAGGGAAGTACATGTTCAGGGAGTTCAGAGGCTGTCCCAATTTTATTTTGGCCCCACTTCAACAACCATTATGGTTCCAAGTTACCCTGATCACGTAATTTATACACATGCTTTGAAAGTTGTTAATCCCTTGAGTGAGTGGTTGTCTGTTCCCAGTATTCAGGAAGAGAGAATAGGACAGGGTTGCCATGCCAGGACTTTGTGAGACACAGGTTCTTTTTCTAGTAAGGTATATTGGTCTTTGGCCATTCTCTAGCCAGAGAACCATTCCCAAAATGTGCACAGTTCCAATGCATTAAGCTGACTGCAGACCATGACACAACATACGTATTTTTCCCCAGGAAAGCCAAAGAAGAGCCTACTGCTTGTTCCACACACATTAGCTGGCAAGCAAAGTCTTACCCCCCTTCGTGGCTAGTGTACCACACAGCTGGATACCTCCAGGCAGTCATAGAAAAGGATGGAAAGACACACAAAATGGACAATCTGCAGGAACTGGAGACAGCCTCCCTTGTTAAAGTATGCAGTGATTATTTTGCTTAATTTTTGCCAAAAATCAATTTATGGACATTGATCCAATTGTTTATCTTTTAGCATCGCAGTTCTTCCTTCAGACAAAAGCTTACACTATTAGGAACAATCTGCTATTTTAACCAAGATTTCAGATTAAATTCAGAGCAGAGAAACAGCTTCATTAATTTTTCCATCTGTTCTGTTCGGGCTTGTTGGCTTTCATGTAACATTTAACTTTTGTATGAACACAAAATGCCAAAAGCTAAACTGAGCTCAATTCTATTGTGTTTCACAATCTGACAGGAGGTAACATAGTCATTTGCCTCAGACCTGGGTGAACAGGATAGGCCTCTCATCACTGTTCACCAACTATTCTATTCAACCAAGGAAAAGAGGGAACACTGGAAAATGCAATTTTCCTAACATTGATGGCAGCCATAGGCCCACTCATTGATGTCACAGTTCCACAGATCAAGATGTGAAGTTCTAGGAATTTGACAGTATTTTTATTTCTAGGCAAATCCACTTGCCTTTACGCAACTTAACTTCAAATTTTGGTTGAGCTTGTTAAATCTGTGCCTAAACCTGGGAGTTATCCCATCCAAGCATGAGAAGACAGTCTACAGTTAACAATCCACTCCTTTTTATCCCAGAAAAAGGAAATAAAATTATTAACGGTTGGTATTAAAAAAAAAAACAGAAAATGTGAAACAGAGTAGCTAAAAAAATCCCAATCCTAGACTCTCCAAAAAAAGAGATCCTGAAGCTGTATTGTAACAGATTAAATTACTGTCAAGTATTTCCAAAGGTTCTTAACACACTGATTGTTCCAGTCACAGTCCTGTAAAGCAGGGGCAGCCTCTTGGACAAGCCGGGCTATTTATCACAACAGCTTAGAGTCAGCAAAAAACCAAACAGCAGAGGCTTGATGTCTTGCTAGTGAAAGAGCAGAGCACTGTCAAGGATGTTCTGACCTTCCTTCCAGCACACTTAAATACCTGTGTGGATGGCAACAATTCTAGTTTTGAGATCCAGTCAGAAATACTTCAGAGTTTAAAGGTTTTTATATATATTAAATTATCATCCACATTTTAGATGATGGCTTCTATTGCTCAAAATGGCTTGTTTCAAAATAATTAACGACCATTTCTCTTCCTGAATGAAGGGTAGCTCTCACACTTAAAAGGTCCAGGAAACTTTAATCTCTTAAGACACTGACCATAGGAGCTTTGTGTTGTGGGCTGATCTAAACCCATCAATGGCATATATATATATAATAAATGGACTCAAGTTCAGGACTTAAGGCACTGGAAAGAGAAGAAAAATTTAGATGGTTTTGTAGAATGTACAGCTTGTAAAGGCGTGCAGAGAAAAAGGCAGCAGGTTAGAACTAAGCACCTTATAAACCAGGCACTGTATAAGCACTGTCAATCACAACATGCTTTTCTGTATGTCCTAACACCAGACACAAGAATATCAAAGAACACCAACAGCTGTTGCATTGCTATGAGTTCCATCTGATTTTATGATCCTGGCAAACCTTTAACTTCAGAATCTCCCATGTTGCTCTCTGAGACAAATGTATTTCCCATATGGCAATGCTTCAGGCCTGTGTATGTCCAGTGAGGAACTTTAGATCAAGAACAGATCTCGCACTGTTCTAATCACAGCCTGCCTAACAAGGTGGAGAAAGCAGCACCTGTCTGCTTGTTCCCCCACCTCTGACTTTCCAAGGGTAATTTTCAGTCTTTAACTTGCCAGTCCTTAACAGAACAGTCAGCAACTGTTTTATCCCTTATTCTGCAAAAGGCTACATCTTCCAAGTCTTTTTCTCAAAAACATTTGACCAACTCTTCCTCTGATTTCCAATCTGTTTCCAGCCAAAAGCAAATATTCAAAGCAATCATAAATAGACCAACCTTGAGTGTCACAGATATTGGAGATTGGTAGAAACTCTTCACCAAGAAACCCAGTAATACAGACATTAGCAAGGACTTCAAATTGTAGCAATTTATCTTTTTTAAACCACTTTCTCCTGTAGCGCAACCCTACAATGCATTATTTTAAATGTTGATCAATTCTCAGTGAACAAATGGCTTCTGTCCCCTCCTGTAGCTCACCTGACCTATGCCAATGTGCAAGAGATATTAGATTAAATAGATGAATGAGATGTTGCAAGTTACCAGGACTGGATGGCCTTCACTAAGGAGTTCTAAAGGAAGTGAGACATGGAAGGGCAGATGTGCCAGTGAACACTTTTAACTACAATTACAGACAGTCACTGTGCCAGATGACTGGCAGACCACTGGACATTTTGGAAAGGTTTTTCCCTCCTAAGAAGCATGCTGATTCTATCTCACTAACCATAGAGTCTTCAGAATAGGTGAATAAGCAGGAGGATAAAGGTGATACATCAGACATATTTGGATTTCCAAGAAGTCTTCGGCAATGTTAAATACTTGATAAGCTAATGTTGCTAAGAAATTGGATTTTAAAATAGCCATTACAAGGTGAAAGCTGGTTAAAGGGTAGGAATGAAAGCAGAAAAAACCCCATTCATTATCATGACTTGGTGATGACTTGATTTATTAGGCAAACTGTACCTAACTATCAAGTAAACTGGACATATTTGGTGTTACAAGAAAATTTAGGCTGTTTATTAGCTAAAACAAAAGAAAGTCAAAAAGGCTACTGAATTATCACTTTCTAAACTGCCACTAGCATAAACTGTTCAGCACCTCTGGAAGTTAAATTAGTTTGATACCAATTATTACATGAAAAAAAAGGTGAAGTTATTCTAAATTTTATCACTACTACCTTTATTTCCACATTTTATTTCAAGAACTGACATAAACCAGCACAATAAATACAAGAAGTGAGAGAAAAACATGTATTTTATTTGCATTGTGGCAAAAGGAGCTCATCTCATTTAGATCAAAGAAATGGAGAGCAAATGATTCAATCAAGTTTTTAAGAATTTATAGAAAACAGAAAAACCACCCTCATGTCTATCACACCAATAAACAACTGAATTTCGTATGAACTCTCTATTCCTTTAGACTTGGCACAATTTTTTATTGCCCACTACCACACTTCACATCTTTGCTTGTCAAAATGTTGTATTACCTATGTAAACATCTGGTTTATGCGTAAACTTCAACAAGTAAATGGGAAAGCCTACTGATTTATCCACTCCCAAAAAAATCAAGTGTGAACTAAATATCAAATTAATTACATCATATTCTACGTAATACTGTTTCAACAAGAACTACAGCCTGTTGAATTCATAACAAAAAGGATGCAGAAACAAAAAGCAGATGTGCAGTGTCATGCATTAGTGTAATAACATTATAAGGCAACAATAAAAAAGGTAAATTTTATTTTTAAGTATACTCACCAAGACAAAAATCAAGGCTGTACTCTTAGTTCATTTTGGTAGTGTAGGATTTCTTCTTAGCTCAAGCAGAAAGTGTTAACTTTTGAGCATATTCACCTGTTACTGTGTTTGATAATAGATACTTTGGTCACAATACATGTGGATTTAAATTTTGTGCAACAGTGGATTTTATACCTTTTCAGTTCAAATTCTTTATGTTGAAATAAAGAAAAACTCTGTTCCCAAAGAATCAAATAGGGTAAATGGGAAGAAATACTTGAAATTAAATACTCCTAAAATAAACAATACATGAACAATAATATCTCTGCAGGAAATAAAAGTTCATAAGCCTGAATCAAAAGATTGAGTTAATACTATTCTTATATGCTTTTTGTTGTAGCTTTGTTCACTTCATGCTCAAATTGAGTAAGCAAAAGTAATTATATGGCAGTCTGGAAAGCCAGACATCACCAAAGATTTCCTTTATTGTTCAATGGGCCTTTTATGCAGAGCATAATCAACCCCAACCATTTAAACAAGAAACTGAAATCACATCTCGAAGTTGTTGCAAATGATCTCAAAGTAATTTTAGTACCACAGTAACCGAAATGACTGTTTTTTTCCTGAAGTTATTTGCCAATAACTTAATCTACTACCTGTGATTTTTAAAAACTGCAGTTCACATTAAAACATTTGCTGATAACAAAAGCTTTTCTTTGAAAACAACACTGCTTTACATCTAGTCAGGCAGCTTGTGCATATCAGAGCATTCTGTCAAGAGAGACACGGAAAAGGGTAAAGGAGGAAAAAGCTGAAATATGGCCGCAGTTTGTCTGTGCCTTCCACGCACTGCAGAATCTCAGGCAGCACTAGAGACAGCGAGTTTCTTCAGATGATCCATAAATACTTGTAAGCTGACATCATCAGTAAGAATGGGTGCTCCAGACTCCTACAAAATAAGGGAAAAAGGGAGAACTGATTATACACATTGTGAAGAAAAAGCATTTTAAGGCACAGTATGTTCCATTGAATAAACATTTTATAAATTTAGCAAGATCTTAGAAGTGTATCATTGTCGAAATTCTCTGACAAAAAATCCCAGCAGACTGTACATTTACATAAATTTTCATACATTGCATGAATTCCAGCATAAACCACAACTACATTCTCTTACATATTAACACATACAGCAATGACTTGCTGTATCGCAGCGTCTTTACATCAGCCATACACAACTCCAGAGTTTTTTGACAGCTGCCAAATATTAACTTACAAACTTTCCATGGGGCAGTTCCTGCATCATTCCTACCTCAGTAGAGCAAAAGGGAGAGAAACAGTAATATGCAAATGACAACCAACAAATCAGTATCACTCAGTGAAGCTCAGACATATCAAAACGGTGAAAGGAGGAAACAAATCCCCTACGGGTCTGATTTGTCACCAAGGGAAGGTCATCCAGCTTTCCCAAAGAGAGCTGGGCCTATTCTCTCCTGTAGCTCTGTACCACCTCAGAGAAAGACCAAAAGCATCTGAAAGTCACAAGCAATCAGATCACAAAAGATATGAAAAAACCTTTTGGGTGGATTCTTGCAATTTACTTTTTGACCTCAGAAGTATTTTCACAAATCCAAGAATTTCAAAATGGTCATGTTTTAATTACTATTTTTGAACAAATTTACACTCAAACCAGCAGTTGGCAACTCTGCAAATATTACATAGTAACTCCCTTAAGTTTTTTGAGACCAGTCTACCACTACTTCCATTTACAGATGTAAGAAGAATTCCTATAAATCTCAACAATTCAATGTTTTCAAAGGTACTAAGAATCCATATCTCCAAATTAAACCAGAGCTGTCAGAACTCTTGTAAAGTCTTCCAAAAGACAGACATAAAAGTCTTAACAAGGATGCTCAGAACTGGTGCCGTTTCCTGAGAACTGGCCGGAAACAGTTCTCAGTTAACGATCAAGTACAGCAAGATTTCTTGGATCACTACAATACACAGCCACTCTCAGGGAAGGCACACTAAATTATCTATCATCTGATGGCAGCAAGATGAGATTAAAGGATGCTCTACTTCCAAGCCTGCCAAATGCTATGTCTGAGATCTCTTATTTAAGAATCACAGAATCATTTAGGTAGAAAAGACCTCTAAGGTCATTGAGCCCAACCACTAATCCAGCACTGCCAAACCCACTGCTAAACCATGTCCCTAAGTGCCACATCTACACGTCTCTTAAATACTTCCAGGAATGGTGACTCTACCACTTCCCTGGGCAGTCCATTCCAATGCTTGACAATCCTTCCTATGAAGGAATTTTTTCTAATACCCAATCTAAATGTCCTCTGGCATCTTGAGGCCATTTTTTCTTTTCCTATTGCTTGTTACCTGTGAGAAGAGACCAACCCCTATCTGGCTCCTTTGAGGTAGTTGTAGAGAGTGATAAGGTCTCCCCTGAATCTCCTTTTCTCCAAATTAAGCACCCCCAGCTCGCTCACCTGCTCCTCACAAGACTTGTGCTCCAGAGCCTTCACCAGCTCCGTTTCCTTTTGCTGGACACACTCCAGCACCTCAACATCCTTCTTGCAGTGAGAAGCCCAAAACAGAACACAGGACTCAAGGTGTGACCTCACCAGCGCTGAGTACAAGAGGATGATCCCTTCCCTGGTCCTGCTAGACACAATATTCTTGATCCAAGCCAGAGTGCCAGTGGCCTTCTTGGCCACCTGGGCACACACTGGCTCATGTTCAGCAGCTGTCAATCAGCATTCACAGGTCCTTTTTGAAAATTTCAACTGCATCTTCAAACACCAACCACATAATGGAAATGCACAAGAAGTTTATCGTTGTTTTCTGGAAATGCTTTCTACACTAGTAAGGCACCTACCTGCCTGCTAAAGTTTAAAGAAAATCTTTACTTAAAATATTAAAAACCAAACTAGGCAATTCATCACTGCCTGAAATACATTTTCAGTGGTGTGTGGGTGCCCTCTTCAGGTCAATGTGACTTTCAGTGGTTCACAAAATAAAATATGAAACAATCAGGAAGGTCATGAGAAAAAAAGAGCAAGATGCAAAACAGTTTGAAATTTCTCCCAGATATCGCATTTCTCATTTTATAATTAGTACTTGATTCAACTTTTTTCACAAAATCCCTGCAAATACAAGAGTATATTATCTTGAGCACACACACTGCAATGCCCCCGGGTGGTTAATACACCATTTCTTATGTTACCCTAGAACTGAATTCTTTTCAGCATTAAAACAGACAACTATCTTTTGCAAGATGTATCATCTGTCTAGCATGAAAAATTATCTTACAGATCAGTTAAAGAAATTTTTTGTACTTATATTTGGAATACTATTTCATTTGCTTATTAATTAAACAAGCAGCAAACTGTTGTCCTGTACTGCCGGAAATGTGAAAACTTAAAAAAATTCCACGTAACGTTTAGATTAAAAATAAGATCTTCCAAACTACAAGATTTGTGTGTATGTCAAGGGGAAACATGATGAAGAGAAGCACTAATAAACTGCTGGTTAGATTACCAAGTTTGGAAGCAAAAGAATTCAGGATTTGTGTTCAAATTGTGCTGGACCTGACTCAGTACAGAATTTTCAAGTATTTTCACTCTGGAGCTCAGTGCTGTTCACTGCCAGAAGCTTCATTAAACAAATTCATTCCTATGAAAATGTACCCTGATAAAACTTATTGACAAAGATGACTGCCATAAAACTACTACAGAGCTTTCTCACTCATGACTTCAACACTGTACACCATTTAGCAAAGTACTCTAAGAGCACAGTTAATACATAGCTTCAAATGTCTGATGCCATTACACTTGCATGAGAAGATGACACTGCACTAGCACTTACCCACAGCAGTGTTTCTCTTCCCACTATAGAAGCTGAATGTGGAAGGGGAACATGGAACAGAGATGCAACATTCAAGAATACAAGCTGCTACAGAACGTTTAACTTCTGAACATAACTTCCTTCCTAAAGACAAGGCTTGAAATCTGATTCCTGGTCAAACAGGCCACAGAAATTCTGGAAAATGTCAGTACACTGGCACTGGTGTATTTTCCAGTTCTTGCTTCTAACTACCTTCAACACTTATTTCCCCTATTGCAAGAAAGTCCCTTAGCCTTTATGTGTGGTAAGCAGTCTCATTTCCAGTATTTTGAAGGTATTTACAGGGATAAAGCTGTAAAGCTTTATCTAAAGCTCTGTGAGACAGGAGGACAAGGAGGTAACAATACAAGGCTACAACATGCTGACTTGAAGAGGAGGCCACCAGGCAAAGGTCAAGCAGCCTTACTAATGGCTCAGCCAGGTAGAAGAAGAAGAGACACAGAAGTGTTACAGTTCTCTTCTGCCCTCGAGCAATATACGCACATTTTCATCCACAAGACAGCTCAGCCCGGCCAAAGCTACCTAAGCCCTCACTGTCACTTGTTTATTTAAGAAAAAATACACCCACCAATATGAAAATCTTTTATGGCAGCAACAGGGAACCAATCCTATTTGACTACAGCAGGTATAAAATTGGTATGTGAAGTCCTCCATGGTGTGGACAAGAATATGATTCTACCTCTCAGACAGGTTGATGGGTTTTGTTCCCCTCTCCCTCCAAAGCAGGAACACTCTTTGGTAAGGTTTGCTTCTCTGCTACTGAGCAGAATGAAACTAAACTGAATTACTGGTGAAGTTAAGCTTAATGAATTGTAAATTGTAAACTTAGCTTACTCAATCATTGTCTAGCCTTAGTATATTTAGTGCTAAGGCAGTAAGTGCACTTATCAGTGACTATTCCAAATCTTTTTATCTGTTGCCTCAATAAACTCTCTACTTTTGACTTCACAGAACTGTTTCAGTGAAAGTCCTTGGACGGGCTCTATCAGGCAAACATCAAACCCATAGTCTTAAGATAACACTGTCTAATAAATTAGGCTAGACATGAAAGCAGCCTAACAGAAGCTTAAAATAGTAAACCAGATCATTTCTGTCTGAAGAAATAAAGCCCATTTTTCTTAGCTTTTGTAATTTTGGTCACATCAGACCAAAACTGCATTTTTTTTTTAGTTTCAAAACTTCGCATTATTACTTATATGTACATAATGTGCCACTTGCCTTCTGAAATAGGGGGGGAAAATTCATGCATACAAGCTTGATCAGCAGATTCATACTCACCTGTCCCCACGCATACATATTGTTATGAGTCTGAGAGGGATTTACTTTTGAAAGCAGGAAACGAGCCTTTAAAAAATAAAGACAATAAATTAATCTTCTCAAATAGAATTTTCCTGCACTTAGAAAAAAGTTGCGTATGTATGAAATATGTCATTTCTATTATCTGGAGATACAGACATTGCAAACAGCACCTCTGTAAACAAAGCCACTCACTGGACTCCACAGCTGTAATGAAGAACTGCTAGCAACTTTCTGATGCAGCTGAAAACAAGCTTTTGTCTTTTTCAAGCACTAGCAAGCAAATGTGAGTATCAACAAGACATTAATTAGTAAGTTTTAAAAAAATAACACAAAAGAGTAATTCTGGTATTGGTTCAAAGACCCAGACAAGTACTGTATTTTCTGCCCTACACACCTTACTCAAAGAATCAGAGTCCAAGTCAGTACGGTTGAAATAATAATATATAGCAGGATTCATAAATTAGGGGGAAACCTACTCTTAAATATCTTGCTCTATAAAAGCTTTAAAATTCAAAACATTGATTTGCAATTTATGTATATTGTAGCACAGAAATGCATGCTTACTACCAAAAATATCTCCCAACGTAACTAACACATCATTTCCCAGATTATATAATATATACTTCACCATACCTGGCTTCCTCCATGTTCTGTATCAATGTATCTGGGCATTGGAAATCTGGAATGGAGAATTTCTTGGGCATCATCTATTGGAGCTTGTAGCAAGTGGTGGAAATTCTCATACTCTGGCATATCCTGGTACCCCGACTTACGCCACTGCGCTATGGTCTGGGGACAGGGGAAAGACAGAAGCTTAGAACTGATTCGCCCAACTTTCTTAGAGGATACACAGGTCTTTTCAGAGGAGAATGTGCCATTGCTCGCCTCTTTTCTATCACTCATCCCTTTCTGCCCTGTAGTAAGTTAATTTTTAAAAGCCAAGATGTGCAAGTAACATGCCAATAGATTTTTTTTTTCCAAACTCTTAACAATGTGTGGTCCATTCGTATTTACTCTTTTTTGTCATCTTTTATATGCCAAATATTTTGTTTGGAGGAGGTCAATGATATTATTTACACTTCTCATATATCATAGACATGCATATTAGAGAAGTATTTACACTGGTATCTTTCACAGTCTGTAGCACAACCTCTCCACCCTCTAGGAGTGAAGCTGGCTACTCAAGGTCAGCTCACGGATACAGGCAGTTGTTAGGAAAGACCTGGAGGGACCCTCAGCAGGGGTTCCTCCCTCCTCTGCTTGGCAACTGCTTTTAAACTGAAGGTCTCATTCCTGGCTCCTGTCTGAGCCACATGTCTGTACCAGGCCATGTACCTGACTGATGTGGACCCCCACTCAGGGACTTGACCTCATAGCCAGAACTTGGACCTCCCTCATCCCCATCAACTTGTCTGGTGATCTGGACTGAAGGCTTAGTCTGGCTACTGCTCAAACTGCTCTGCTTGCTTTGCTCAGGTACAGTGGGGACAGGTCCTCAGTGATAAGACCCTGCCTGCCTTGCAATGATGCTTGCTCCCTGTTCCCCTTCCCTCAGGGAGCAGCCCACCACTGCTGCTTACTGATAGCACCTTACAAAAATGAGATAACATTCTGCTACTTAAGAAGTGTTGAAGTTTAGTAAATATTTTTATCAGTGCAGCTAGAAGGATATGATCCAGAACAGTATTTTTCAAATTCTCAGCTGCAAACCATTTGCAAAGTAGTAAAAAGCAGTAGCTCAATTCCTCCAGGAAGGCAGAGCACCAGCAAGTCACAAGCACTTTAATTTATATTACTAAGGAATGTCTACCTGCCTAACTGCCAGGTGCAGTTCCACTCCTCCAGGACAGTACAGATAAAGGGTGACTATAGAACTTGCTGTTCTGACTTCCTGTCCCTGAACAACCAACTTAAACCAATCTAAAATAAAGGAGTGAAAAGTGGGGAGGAGGGCGAGGCAGGGTATAACACTCTAAAGTAGGAAAAATATTGATCTAAACAAATACTCTGCATATTGAAGCTAATTAATCTCAAACTCATCATAAGAAACAGGACCAAAACATCAAGTCATGTCAGGTATTTGCATATAGACGTGTTAAACTACCAAACTACAAACACAAACTGGGACTCTGCTGTCAGCCACGCAGAAGAGAGGTCAAGCACTGAGGTCCATTAGAATTGGAGCCTGACTTCTAGTGACTTCCATAATGTAGCACTCCTACAGAAAAAATTTATGTAAGAAATGACAACTCTTACCTCTCCATGATAAATAAGGATTTGGAAAAAGGTGTCCATAAGGAGAATGCGATCTGGTAAAATGCTGCTGCTATCCAGAAGAACAGGCTAAGATTTAAAAATAAATTTAAAAATTATCAATGGATGAACTGAGCAATTAGATGGCATTGCCAGATTTTTTAATCAGTAACTGAATCTTAGGAACTTTTTCAATCACTTACTAAAGCTCTGTATTTGCTCCTTTTCATGTTCCACATCTGCAACCCACACAATCTCATTCTGAAGTTATCCTGCCTGATTCTATATATAAAACTTCATGAAAGTAATAAAAAATGTATTCAAGAGCTGAAACCCCTTTCATTATAATGCACTTTTCTAGTCTTTCAAGTACCTCCCTATTTACCCATACAATGCCATTAATTTGAATTGTATTTCAATGCATAAGGATTCAGCACGTATTCAAATACAAGATTTGGGGTTTGTGAGTTGTTTGGGATTTTTTTTAGTCTTGTTCTTGCAACATATTATTACTGTGCATATATATCCCCCAATACTGTATATAGTAAATACTCATGATTTATGAAATTTAATGTAATATTTAAGGTTTTAAATCACCTTTTTAAGGGTGGAGACACTGTATTGGTGCTATATGATTTAATTGAATCAGTATTACTAGAGATAACAAAAATATCAACTATTCCAAGAATCAAGAAAAAAATATTATTATTCATTCTACACTGAGACATCAGCTCCTGTTTAATCATATTTCTCTTTCAATCACCAATGGAACTACTTGTTTTTCATACATGGGAGAGTGATCTTACACTTGCAAGCTGCTCTTCACAAACCACCTTATTACTTTCATTTAAACGCCACTTCTAAAAGTCTTTTTTTATATCCTCATAAATATACTAAAAAAAAAAAAAATTCCTATAAAAAAGTTAGAAATCCAACCTGCCAAGATCCTTGACTACTACGTTTGTTTTCACTGCCTCATTCTCTTTTAAGTAACAGACAACTTTTGTTATCTGCTGTCTGACACTTCTTCCAGAAGCTTCTTGGAAGACCAGCTTTTTATTTTAGGTTTATACAGAATGTGCCATGACAAGATCACCTGGAAGGTTCTGTACTAAATCTACACATAATGGGAACCATATCAAAATTAGAAACTTTGGATTAAGGTATTAAAATAGAGGAAATTTTGTACATTAAAAAAAAACCTCAACTTTTCTTTCAGGCAACAGCAAAAGTACATTTTTAAATGAAACTATTTTTGTTTACATTTACATTCTAGCACCACAAAACCAAAAAATGCTCTCAAAAACTAAAAAAATAGTACCATCCTTTAGTTTAAAACATAACCTCTTTACAAAGTGACTTTTGTTCTCCAGACTGCTACATCAGAATTCTGAGATACGCCTTGTTCATAGCTGTTTTAAATTAAATGAATGTTCTTTCTCATACAATAAATTTTAAACCAATACATTTTGTAACGTAACAGTGAAGACAGCAATCACCTCTTTCTTAACAAAGCACCTTTTAACCCACTATGGAGTTATTTTACTGATACCTCTGGAGGTCCATTGAAAGAGTAGGCATAAAGAATTGGCTGAACCATGATAAGAGACTGGGTTAGATCCTGACGCATAAAATGATGACGATAGTAGGAGCTCTCATCCGGACTGTTGTTAAAAACTTGTAAGAAAGGAGATCTTCTCAAGTGAAACATGAACTGCAAAACAAGAACCATTGGTTTGAACTTTGACAGATAAAAAGGACAGTTCTACAAGGAGAAAATATTTTCCACAAACTACATGAGACCAATGCCACAACAAAACTGAATTCCAACTCCTTTAACATTTCTAATTTGTATGTGCACCTTTGCCAGTTTTTACACACTCCCATGACAGTAAGAGAGGCATCAGAATGGGGAACCTACAAAGCAGCTTTGAAATCCTTCCTTTACTATAAGTTCTACTGTTCCTATGAGGGAGGTGGATGTTCTGGAATGAAGTAAGTTGCAGCACGTAAACAGAAAAAGAAACATTAACCATAGCAAAGTCAAACTTTGCTAGTAAAAGCATATGATTTCATTGCTGAAACAAATTCTCCACATGCTGACTCAATCTCTACGCAACACCTAACACCTACAGACAGATCAGTAGGTAACTGAAACAGAAATATCATGGGAGTGTATGAAGAGTCCAAAAGTGAAGTGTCTGGAGCTATCAGAATGGAGAAGTTTATCAGAATGGATTATTAGCAAAGAAACTATTCAAAGTTTGATACTGTCAAGGTCAAGTTCACAAAAAAGTGTTTCTTTTCAGTATCATAAATCACATGGGAGAGAAACAACAAAGCAAACCCATTTATTTTCTTATGTTTCCTGAATTTCTTCATTAGAATGTCCCTTTAAAAAGTGCCATTAAATGAATTACAAATTCAGGTGAGATAAGGATTGCATTGTAGGAGAAACAAAAAATTTACACAGTTAGACACTTAACTGTAAGGGCAGAGGACAAAGGGGACACAGCAGCACAGACAACAGAAGTGATTTTCCTAATGTCACATGCCAGACAGTAGTTGGGGGCAGGGGTTCTGTTCATCCTGATATGCCTTATTGTACTCAGTGCTACATGGACTCTTTCTTCACTGAGCATTCTCTTTTATCCCTATAGACAAACCTTCCTATAGACAAACCTTCCTATAGACAAACTTACCTGTGGATAAAGTGAAAATGTTTCTGAAAATCTGAAAGAGCTTGGATCATCCTTGTGATACTCTCCAAATTTCTGACACTGGAGGAAATGAGAAAGAAAATCTATATTAAGAAATATACTTTGCTTGGTCATGCCATTACTGTAAGTTTGGTTTTAAAAGGCACGTGACCTGTACTGCTTACAACTTTGTAAACAAACAGAAACCTAGCAAAAACACTGACACAAGTTCTCTCTTTAACAAGCAACCATTTTCTTGAATACGAGGCTTCAACAACTTTGTGTGTTGGTTGTTTTCCCCTCTAAAATCATTAAGCAGAGTTAGATGATTAAACAGCCCAGAAGACATTGTTAAAAATTAAATAATTAATAAATGCTTACTTACAAATAAAAAATAAAATAAATTTTTAAAAAGCCAAGCAGAAAATTGAACTTTTGAAAATAAAAAAAAATTCCATATGGTTTTTCTAGATACTTTGCCTTTTTTTTCTGCTAAAAATACTTACTCTACAATATCATTATAAGCAGCAGAAAGTAGAGAAAACTTTCATTTCTGCTAATCGCATGTTATAATTTCTCTAAATTCCTCTTAATTATCATGTGCTGAGGAAACATTAAAAAAATCAACCGAAAACACACCTGCTCTTTTTTTAATTTAAAATAGAAAATCTTAGTTAATTCTGTATAGCCTCACGTAGAAATTAAGCATTCCGTTCATTTTTTGCTTTTAAAAGAAACCATCACTGAACAGCAGTCATTTATGTGTCCACAAACAAGAAACCAATCTGACTCTTTCAATACAGCTCGTTTTACCAGTCGTATAAGTTGTCTGTCCAGCCACCTCAGCACATCAGGCCCCTCCTCTGTCTCTGCCCTGTACACTGCCAATCTAGCCATGAGAATTGCAGCAGCTTCCTGGTCAAAAGATGCAGCAATGTTTTGAATCTGGGTCTGTGCATCTGCCCAGCTGCAAAATAAAAATACAAGGATTTGCATCACAGTGAAAGGAAAAAATCCAACCTCAAAATATTCCTTCAAAATTAAGGCAAAGAAAGTTTAACAGTTAGCAGTTTAATAAACTCATGCTGAAGCTTCAAAAAATCTATTGGGTAGATTAAACAAGCAGTCTCCCAGTTAACCATTCTTTAATTAGAAATGTTCCTTATTTGTACAGATATCATGCAACCAGTGAAATAAAATATAATGTCACTAATAGAACAGCTATCATATTTTTTAAATAATTAATTGGTTGTTACAGAAAACACCGTCCATGCATCTAATCGCTATTCCCACATAAGCAATTTTCTTGCACACTTTGCCAGTTCTTTTTAGCTTACAGAGTAAACTATTCATCAGCCGTTTCATCAGTCACCAGGATTTTACTAATACAACTTATTATGTTAACAACACAGCCATATCAACAGTTAGGGCAATGCTTTTTTCAATAAACTGAATTTTCCATCAAATTAACCAAGCAATGATCTCCTTCAATTTAGAGTAAATAAATGTCACTGGACATTGAAAAATGTCTTCAAGATATTAAACATCATTTCCTAAAATTGTGAAGTATATTGAATCAAAGAAACTGCAGGTAAAGGTTATACACAGAATACCAGGTATATACATCCCACTGAACTGCAGTTGGCACTCTCAAGTTAAGTTATGAAGTGATTTTTGCCATTCCAAACATCTCTTCAGTTCAGGCCACAGAATTTCACTCAAAGCTTCCCCTTCGTCTAAAATCACTTGGCTTTCCTCAGAGCACTGCTATAATAACATTATACAGCCACTGTAACCTCTCAGAGAAGAAACAGTCCACAGAACAAAAGAGGCAACTGTCTCAAACAAGAGACTGCTTACAAAATCTACAAAGTAAAAGGCATATCTATCTATCTATCTATATCTGTATCTCCTGACTTTTCAAAAATTATTCACAAGTAAAACATACTTTCTGGCAACTGTGGTCACTCTGATACGTCTCTGTCCACTGGAATGCTGGTACTGAGTCACAAACTGAATTGCACCACGCCCTCCTTGAGGAATGGGAGCATTGTGCTAAGAACAGAAGGAAAATAAATGAAAGGGAATCTCAAGATTTTACAGTACAATTTGAAAACTTGTAACTAATTACTAGAAAATTCTAACATTCTTTGCAATAGGCAGCCCCAGTTATTTAAATGCATTGTCTGGTGTTTTTATTATGCTGAGTACCTTTATTAAACACAGATAATCAACTTGGAGATTGTTAAGGGGCGTTAGAAGCAGTTGCTGGCTTCACCAGATATCCTTAAAGCAACCAATGCTCTCTCCTTACAGAGACAACATTTTCCCAAGGGGCCTTGGAATTCCTGGTTCCATCACATTCTATTTGAACACCATATGATTCACTGGAATTACAGGATAAGAAAACTGATACTAGTCTAAAATGTTGACTAATTAATCTGCAATAGTATTATCAAAACAAAGATTGGAATCCAGGTATAAACTGAAATTTCAAAACTCTGCTCAGTGAAAATACAGATTTACACACTATGTAAGCAACCCAGAAGAGGAGAAGAGTTGAGATCAACTATTACACACCGTGACTAGGCCGGTTTTAGAGCTACTAATAAAACAAGGCAAACATAAATATGCAAAAAAGTAGAATTGAAACTTGGCTAAGGTAAGTTCCAAGTTTTCAAACCTCTGCATAGATAACAAACTATGAAATACAGCATACCAAACATATAGAAACTACAGTCAGCTCAGTTCCTGAGCTGCTTCTTGGAACAAGAAATGGTGTGAGAATGAGTAGCACACTTGCTCCTCATGTTTTCATCCTCTTTTCTAGTAGCCCCCCAGGGAAACAGGAAACCTCTTTTGCCCCTATGCATTTCAATGAAACCAATCTTTGCTTGCAAATATTGAGCAGTACATTAAAATGTAACACTATGTAGTAATTACCTTGTAACTAAACCATCAGAGAAATACTGAAAAGCACTTTTAAATATACCCATTACAACATTTTCATATAATGCAATTAAAATACATTTAATAAGTAACACACTGAAAGAAAAACTTGGAGTTAGAGACTATAAACTCTATCCAAAATAAGTAGGTTCCTCAGTTCTCATTATCACTTACAAGAAGATGATTAGCCCATCATTAAGCAGTTAGTGTCCACCTCTAAACTTTGACAACACAAAATGGCAACATCATTTTTATCCCTGCTACTGTGCTTGGGGAAATCATACAAAAACACAAGCTTCAACAGTCACCTAGAATAAAATTACTGTATTAAGTAGACAAGTAGACAAATATTTATTACCTGGTTTACCACCTCAAAGTACAGTGCAAGTGTTGTAGTAGGATTAAGACCACAAATCTTCCACTGACAAGTGCCTCCTGTTCCAATCTCCTGCAGAAAGATTTTGTAATACTTTTATAAACCAGAAGTATTTCCTGGTTTGTGAAATACAGCATCTAGCCATTATAGGTAACTGTTTGCAACTACTCTGTCACAAGCTTTCTCCCTGGTCACTCTGCCATCTTCTCAGACAAACACTCCTGCAAAGCAACTGCAGTGCTGAATGTAGGAATAATAAAAAAAAGAGACTACTGTTTTAAACAATTAATACATTAGAAAGATCAGGAGCTGGCATTAGAAAAAATTTGAAAATGCAAGAAACCGGAAAAAGTACCAGACTTTGCTTATAGAGTCACAAAAGAGGCAAAAAGCACATGTAAGTGGAATGACTCTTCTAAGGTGCAGCAGTAAAACTGTAAGCAAGCTTACACACTGTATTTCATGTAGTGACACACTCTCTAGTAACTAACAAGGTAACTACACAGATAGCAACGTATTTCAACTGACAATTCCTTTTTGGCATCAAAGCAACATAAATATCCAGCAAAACCAATTAAAGTAATCCATCATCCATAATGGACACAGTGAAGCCAAATAAAACATCTAAGGAAAACTATGCTGACAATATTGCCACTGCACCTGTATTCACTTGAAAGCATTATAGCTAGAGGAATTGTCCAGTTATCACTGAAATGAGCTACATGCACTCTCATTTTATTCATATTCAAATTTTAATTCAGATAATTTCAACAAAAAGGGGGTTGGAATATAAATTAATCTTGATATAACTGTAAAGCAACAGACAATCTCACAACTGAACTTCCTATTACCTTCTATGAAATAGATACATAGCTTAAATGAGATGTACCTTTAACTTATTTTTGGTGTTTTTAACTTTTATTGAAATATATGCAATCTCTTCAGGCAATGAAATGAGAAAAATCAGCACCAGATCACCAAAAAAAAAAAAGGCTGATTATATTGAAATTTTTATATTCACAAAGATCCAAACATAAATAAGTTATGGAATAAATGTGCTTATTAAAGCAGGCCATTTGTGAGCATTTTCAAACTGGGAAGTGCTCTGTTATGCAGATTGTTAGGAACAAAAGTGAGACTTCTCAAACACAAGACATTTTGGTCACTTGCAGGAATTGGGTTTTTTTATTGGTAATCAAAAGTTAATAATACTATCTGATAAGAAAATAAGTGATGATTTAAGTCTAATATAATTTAAAGGCATTACTTCAGGAGCCCACAATGGTTGGATCATCCAATCAATTAATTAAATGTGCATTTGGTGAAACAGCTACAAAAATGGGAAGACAGAGTCAAGATAAAAGGGATGGTTCCAAACTCTTGTGCCTTCCTGTTCTGTCAATTCTTCCTAAAAAATGTATTTTCATGGTTCTCTTTGGATAAAAGGAGACAGCTCTGATTTTAACAATACAGCATGCTAACTCACTATCTACTCAGTTTCTGCTACATCGTCATGTAACTTCTGTATAGTAAGTTTAAAGCAATCAAATTTAAACAATCTAAACAAGTGGACATACCTAAACAAGTAACAAGGGATCTGCAAGGTCTAATACAATCGAATCTGACCTACTAATGAATGCGAGCTTGCATGTATTTAGTTTAAAAATCAGTAAAAAGTGAACATTTTGTTCCATTTATGGAAAAGTTTCAGCCTCTCTTCAAGTCCAGAAATCTAAAATCCTATTTTTTCATAGTAGAATATTACCTTCATTTTTAGCGAAGTTTACTTACATTTTCTGAGACACATGGTCCCTTAGAGTTGAGAGAGACACAGGGTCCAATCGCTCCAGAAATCTTTACTTCTCTTGAAGTCTTCATATTTCAAATAAAAATATACATTAACATGGCATAGCTAAATAATTCGGTCTCATTTTATCATTAGATAATTGAAACCTCAACACAGATTACTGATACCTTTAGGGAAGGTTACACATATAATAAGGCTTGATACATTTGGAGACACTTTTCAGTTTCTACTCTTAATTACGTTTGTTTGCTATACCAATTAGTGTATCTTAAACAACAGCATGAACATAAATTAAAACATCAAGAAAGACTGCTTTATTCATAAACATAAGAGCCTATAAAGTATACTGGGTAATGTTTCCTTTCTAATGAAAGGATTAAAATATTCAAAGGTAAGATTAAAACTGAAGACTAGTAAAATAAGCTTACACACACCTGACAAGGAATTTATATTCTATGTCCTAAACATATTTAGCTAAAAGCAAGATCCAGCTATTTACATTCTTCCAATGTCACTGTCCTGTTTGAAGTGATCTGTATGTCCCTCTAGAACTGGAGTTCCCTTTTTACATTTTCCAGGATCTTTCAACAAAATCCCCATGAATATGTATACAAAAAGAAGAGGGTTCAACTATTTGTCCTAGTAGTAAAAATTTAAACAGAATTTTACCAAATATGAAAATAGTCTCATATCCTTCTACAAAGTGGGACGGTAATATTTTTCAAGAAACATCAAAGAAGACAGTGCCTGAACCTACAGCATATTCAGCTCTAAGCTTCTCACAATGGGGGAGGTAAAAAACGACACTGTTAAAATGCCAGAGTGGATTTTGATAAGGATGGAAAATGAAAGAAAATTTGTCCTGGACTATGCAGAGAAACTGACCTATCTAAAACCAAGAAACCACAGATACCAAAATCTAAGGTCACAGCATTGTGAGTTTCTAATGGAGACATTTATTTTACTTTAGTCTCTCTTTTGGCTGTCACTGAACGCAAGGTGAGAAGGAACTACCAGTATACCTAACTCGCATTTACAGAATCACAGAACTGCAGAAAGATAGTTAGGCAGTAACAGCTATGTACAGGCCAATCTTAATACATCTGTTGAGCATGTTCCTAAAGATTTCCTTAAAAGAGCAAAGATTCCACAGTTTGTAGCAATCCTATTCCACTGTTTCACTAACAGACTGCATTTTTGTATGCTTACCTTTATTTCTAATGTGCCGCCAAATCCCATTTTAAACTGTCCTTGCATATCTTTAGTGAATACTCTCTGAAAAGTTTGTTTGAATAATGATGTATTGAAAGAGTCTCCCATTACCATGTAGCCTCTAGACAACAACAAAAAAACCAAACAAAACTCGTGAGTTAAAATAGATTATTTATACAGCTCATTTTTATTGAAGACTAAAACTGAAGACAGTTCATTGTGAGACATATTTTTACCTTCATAAAACAGACTAATGTTAAATTTGTTACTTGTTAAACTTGCTACAATGTTAAGGATCAAATTTTTAAGTGAGCTTTTTGCCCTATGCATCTTAAGGTCATTACATTATGTAACAAAATCTTTCACTGGGAAAATACTATACTGGACTTTCAACACTAAGGATGTCTCAAGGTCCTGTCACACGGTCAGTTTACTTTTAATATTTATTATTCCAAACTACAGTATTTTGTGTAGTTCACTCATTATTTCAGGGTTAAATCTGTGCTCAAGAAGCATGATTTATTTTTATGCTTAGCAGTACTCTGTGGATGTAACTGCAACAGTTGCTACTTGTCGTGAAATATCATACCCTGCCTTTAGAAAATAGTAATGGGAGATATTATTTTCAGTCATCAAAAAATGTTAATTGAAACCTTTTAGTAGGTCAAACATTACACCCAAAAGAAGTATCCAGGTGGATACTCAAAAATAGAAGAAAATAGACACGGATAGAATCAGAAATTCCTCCCCGTATGCAGGATGTAACCAGAACCAAAATAGAACAGCTGTATGAGAAATAAACAAACTATACATTAAGGCTACAGAAACAGGGTGAGTCACACGAGCAGACAGAAAGAGCAAAACAGTATAAACAAAAACATAACTTGAGTTTGATGCAGAAAAGGAATAGGTGTCAATATGCAGGTGAAGTCAAATTTAAACATAAATAGCCTGAACAGTGAAGGCTCCCAAGCTAAGGCTATATATACAGCTCTGAAGAGAAGCAGTGATTAGCATGACCAAGCTGGCCTGAAACTCAGGAGCTGTACCTGATAGTCATCTAAACCACTAGCTGAACCTATAAACAACAATATATAAAAGAACAGCATAAACAAGACAGAAAGAATAACAGAGGGTTTTGTACCACTCTGAAGAACAAGAAAAATAAGGATGACGGGTCCTTATCGTTACTGAAACCTGCCACTTACACAAATACACACAGAAAAACAGCAACAGCATATCTGATAAATATTCTGTTTAAAAGATATCCATGTTATTCAAGCCTCAAAAAGATCACATTAAAAGAAAACAGCAAACCTGCTTCTGATTAAACCCAGAATTGTGGTGACAGATCTGCCAGAGGCCAAGATATTCCAAAATTCCAGTATAAATGCAACCATCACAATTTATCAGTGTTTATGCTTTTTTTTTAAAACAGCAGAAGGTTTTTTGCAAGTGCTTCCTGTTAAACAACTTAAAAAACTAAAAGACTGCTTCATATACTACTAAAAAACAAATGGACACATACCCAGTGTAGTTGGGACAACACTTCATCTCCAGTAGACCAGTCTGATCCAATGCACATGCATATATGTCAATAACATGACCATTTGTTGCAGCTCGATTAGCCAGGGCTTCAAAATGCTAAATGCAAGATGAAAATACAGTTCATAGCAATTTACAATGTGAACTCTCCTCATCTTCATATTAAATCCTGAACTTACAAAATTTTTCTAAAACATTATCAGACTTTATTCACATAAAAGTATATTTTTTCCTAAAGTTAAAACTAAGACTGGAATTTTCAACACTTGGGGTTTTTTTCTGATCAGCTGAGAGCCCGACTCACACTAAAGAGAACTGTGGTTGCTATTTAAATTAGAAAATTACTTTGATCTTCTTCCTTTTAAACTTTGTAGTTAGTACTAGATCCAGCACAAAACCGAATTTACTATTCTAATCTCAAGTGTCTACAATGAGAGGTGCCTGCAACTGAGCTATTTGTTTAAGATCCCATTATCAGTCAAGATGAATTCAACAGGTTTTGAATGCAGTTCATCAACCCAAATGTACTAAATCAAATTAACTATGACTAAACTCTACAGCCTAATCCTCTCCCAACTAGAGAGTTTTGAGCACCTGCCTTAAAAGCACCAGCTTACAACACTAGATATACCATTTGGTCACAAAAATTTTTTTCTGAATTAAACCAGAGAAACGCTCCAAAGAACTTTAATGTGATCTAGACAAGTCCTAACTCAATATACTGAAATTTCTGAAGAAATTCTTGAGACATACCACTATTCAGAGCCAGCTAAACAAAACCTCACAATTCTCACCTCTTTACAAACTTGCTATAACTAACAGCATTTTACAGTGCCAAGCAATTTAAATGTTCATTTACTGGGAATATGTATGAAATCCCATGATCATCTCTTACCTTAGTACCCTTTTTAACATATTTTGCATTGTCTTTTTCGATGTCATGCCACGATCTTATAGGCAACTTCAATTCATCCCCAACAACCATGCCAGGTCCCTGCGTAGCTGGTCCTCCAATGAACATCATTATGCGGGCACCAGTATTAGGGAAAGTGCACTGCAGGAATTAAAGACAAATAAAACCCTTGAGTTTTGCTACAAGCTGAACAAAATAAATAGATATGTGGGTATTTATCACACTGCTAGGATTGTAACAACAACTGCATTTTTTCACTCCAAAAAGTTAAACCTGCCAATAATTCAATTCTCAATTTTGCCTTATTAAAATGTGTAAATGTCTATGATATTCTATGAACATAAGGGATGATATCCGTCAGAATCATCCTACAAACCTAATACACATCAGTTAGTAAGGTTTTTACATACTGATTGTGGCAGCTTTTCTGCAAGAAAATTATCTACGTTTTAGCACAGCTGTAGTTAAAGCTATTACCTCAAGGAGTCCTACAGCTATAGACAGGGCCACTCCAGAAGAACGTAAGGGCCGTTTTCCTTGTGGAACAGGCCAAGGATCCCGCTGCAGTTCACCCAACAGATCAGTAAGATTCATATCAATTTTCTGCACTGGTTGCAAAAATCTAGAAACAAATACGTGGAAGTAGTTTAGATTTAAATTATTAAATAAAAATTTTATCAATTGCTCACTAGCAATATATTAGACATGTATTTGAAATGTCTAATTCTAGATTCTAGTCTGAATTCAGAACAATGTCTCTGCTTCATCAAAATAAAGCAGTTTGGAATTACTACGTACACACTCAGCTTAAGAAGTTCAGCAAAGAGCTTGCAAAATTGAAACTTGCAGACTTAGAGATACCACCACTATCCAGAAAGAACCCTACCTAGCCAAAAGAACAGAGCAGGTGATGACCTATGAATCTCAAAAAGAAACATATTTCACTACTTCAGTGACAATCAATGATCAGTAAGAAAATTAACATGCAAGATCTCTTTCATGCTGTTGAAGGAAGTCTACATATGCAGCTAATTTTTGCAAGCCAGAGATGGCAAAACTGTCTTTCTTTCTCATAATTTTATAAATTCCTTCTATGTCACAGTGAAATACACAAGAAAATCCTGTAATTTCTGAATGAGAGACCAAAGGGGAGGGAAGAGGACTAGAAGAGGGAGAAAAAGGGAAGGCACAACTGGATATCTGCATAAGAAAGGGGCACTAAAGCATCTATTAACACTTTCCAGCACACCAGTCAACAGAAGCATCATTATTACTATTTATGTATCTATAACATGCCTCTCAAAACACTTCCAAAAATCATCCAGATAGTATTACTATTACCCATTGAGTATTTTCTTCCCAGTATAAATTGTAGGAAAGAACAGCCTACTAGTAAATTTGTGCGACCAAGAACTTTGGCTGTCAGTTTACTGTTTTCATGGTCATAAAACCTAGGTTTTTCAGTACATCAGTGTAGTCAAGGTACATTTTAAGATGTTTAAAGATTACCTGTTAGAAGGTGGTGGCTGCTGCACTTGAGGACCCCGACCAACTTGTGCAACAGCTACTTTTGTAAGCCCCAGCATTTCCTGTAGTCAAATAAATAAGATTTTATTACAAAATTTGTTTACAGACTATCTCACCATTAGCACCTTAATGATTTATTTTTGTTTGCCTCTGTTCATTACCTGAAGCTGTTTTGCAGAGAGGTCCTTTGTTCCTCTGAAGACATAACTTTTGGAAATTCCTTCACAGCCAAGCTCATGAACTTGCACCATTCGGCCAAAGGTAATGAGACCAACTAATGCCGTTGGTGGCAGAAGACTAAGGGACATTTGCATGGATTCCTTCAGAGCTTGCAAGTCTTCATCTTCCATGCATGTATCCACAACATAAAGAAATATCAACGGCATCTGAGGACCACGCTTTGAGAAACACAATTATAATCATATGAAAAACAGTATTTCTGGAGCACTTAAAGGATCAAAAATGAACAAGTAAGATACATCTCATAAAAGTTTTAATTTAAATCATACCAGTAATGTGAATGTTCCATCTAATTTAACTCCCTCTCAATTAGTAATCAGGATCCAGAAAAAAAACCCTACCAAAGGGAACTCTGTACAAAAAGGAAATGCTTACTACAGAAGAAAAGAAAAAGTCCTTTCAGGAGTTGAGATAGTTTTGAAGCATGAGCCAATTACATACCTCTTTTAATATACAACGAGCTTTTACTGCTCCAAGGGAACATAACAATCATAAAGCTATTCACAATTATAAAATATTCTAGCCTGATGACATTCCATGGCATTTCACCTCAGAATTTTTTTCCAGAGACCATCTGTACTTTTTATTCTAGATAAATAATTTTGCTGTACTATGAGCAAACATTCTATTTACTTTGCATTACAAGAGTTGGCAAAAAGTATTCGTTCTTCCTTTGATTAAAATTTGTAAGGCTTCAGTGAGGATTCAGATTACAATTTGTCTCACTGAAGTCTTAAAAATTTTAATCCTCAAAAATGGAATTTGGAGATTAAAAATTTGCAATTGCAAATTTTTGCAATTTAGAGGTTTAGGTCTGTTTTTTATTTCTATAAAAAGCAACCTCTATCCTGAAAAAGGATGAATACTAAAATTCAAACACCTGAATTGAATATGTATTAGCTGTTGTCTCTAAACCAGGCAGCACTAAAACTAACTACTCATCATTCAAATACAAACCTAAATTCAAATGATTAATGAGGGGTGAATGAACAGTCAAATCTGAACGACATTACTTCAGCAAGCAACAGAGGTAAGCAGCCTCCTGACACAAACATCAATTAAACTCATTGTAAAGAAACAGACCTAACAGAAGTATCACCTTTAGAGAACTCTCTTTTTCACTGTTTTTTAAACCAGTCTTATTAGCCATCCCAATGCTCAAATGTTTTCCTTTTCCAGCTGATGGCATCAATGTTCAATCTACTAACAAGCACACATATACTCACAGTCACTAAAGTACAGTGGAGAAGTAAAACCGAAATTTATTCTTTTTGGACACTGCAAGGCAATAGATGTTCAAGATTCTATTTAATGATTTTACCTGTACTACATATTCAATGCTGGAGAATTGAGGCAAAAGTTCAGCTGGCTGATTCATTTCAGATATGCCAGCATAAGTAGGGGGAAACTGCAAATAAAAACACAGAAATTAAATATAAATAAAAGATTACAGTTTCTACAAAAGCGGAAAAAAAAGGACTTCTTTTCAACAGATATTCACTATTGCTGTGATTTTAAAAATCTCAATGCAGTGTCTGAAGATACAGTTGCACACTCCTGCTCTTGCTGTCAATTTCAGTTTGCAAATATAATTTGAAAAATCAAGATTTTCATTTCACCTTGTGAGAAGTATTTTCTATATGTTGAATGTTTTATTTTCTTACCTGGTTTCTCTGGTAACAAAAGTTGCAAGCCCAGAGTTTTGCTCGATAATCCACTTGGCTATAAAAATACAATAGGAAAAGTTTATATAGCATAATCAATTCATTTTCCTCCACTGCCCCTAGAATACTTTTCTTTAAAATTTTAAAAAACACTTTGACTTTGAAAAAGCTTCCTTCTAATATACTTTCTCCTAAATACCCTCATTACAAACTGAAAATAAGTGGAGCATTACACAGATGTATCAGCCAAATTACTGTGTTTAGGGAAAAGGAATGGTCTTCAGGAAAAAGATGCAAATAAGAATGTAAAAATACAGGCTTCACGCCTATCTTAGAGCCTTTAGCAAATCTCTTTAACTCTGCTTTCGTATTTTTCATATTTTTCTGCCTCTGTCTATTAGTTTTCATGGTGTGGGACTATCCTGAATATACACTATGCCCTAAAAAAACAGGTTCCAACATAACAGTTCTCTATAACAAGAACAACATTGTTTTCAATTGATGAGTCTACCTCCTTTTGCCTACATTTTTATTAGTATTCAGATAGTTTAAATAAAAAATGTAAATTCTATCTTCATGCCACAGAGATATCTCAACAAAGTCCTAACGACATCTTAAGGGAAAGTCAACTTAATAGTTCTCAATATGCACTTCCTGCTATTACATCTTCTCCTGTCTACAAGAGCAAATCTTCAGATAAGTCCCAGCATGCTGTAAACAAAACACAGATCTATTGCTATCTAATTATCTTTACCAGTTATACAGGCTGCAAATTACCTAGCCCAAAGTGCCACAAAGGCTTCAAAAGTCTCCCCAAATTGAGTCTCCAATCACCCTTTCAGGGGGAAATAAAATCCAGTCATGACTTGCATACACAATACAGAAAAAATGTACACAGTTCCCTGTAATGTTGGCATCTGTCTGACCCTTTACAAGTTTGTCTTCTCACTGGTTTTCTTCCAGTCCTCAATAAAAGATAATGCTTCTGAAAAAGTTAACTGCAACTAGCCACTGCAGCTGTTTAATACTGAAACACAATTATACATCTGCTCTGAAGTTGTTTTTTCTCCCAAGCAGGGACAAGTTATTCGTAACATTAAATTTGCATCTACATCTGATGTTCTCTGACATCATATCTAATCTCTATCATTCAGGACCCTTCCCATGCCTATCAAACTCCAACTTAGAAATCATTCTGTTTCTTTTCCATACTTCTATGACAGGAATGACATATGAAACACCTCCTCTGCTTCCAACCCAAACTTACCCATGACTAGTCCACAATCATTTGAGCTTGTGCCAATATCACTCTTAAGCTTAAACAGTTTTCCACCCTCTTTTGTGCCTACTTCTGATGTTATCTGTCTATCACCTTCTGCTTTGGTAAATTAAACCAGATAACCTGCTTTGGTCCACAAATGAACTAAGGTCAGTAATAAATGTAGTTTATTTCACTTGGAAATTAAACTATATCAGGGTCCAACTGTTCAAAAGATACAGTATTGTAACTTTTTACCCAAGTCATTTTCAAGAGGCAAAATGAAAGAGTATACTAACTCCCAAGATGTATAGTTCCAGAAAAATAACATACCTAATCAATAGTAAGAACATTGAAACTACTCACTAAATGAAAGCTATGTTTTAGGTATATATGTTACATATGCAAATCTATGTGCAGAACCTTCTAAGATCTGTAAGTCTGTGCTGTATAATGATGTGAGGAGTACTTGAATTTCCATATGCCAGATCTTTCACACAGTTCAGCTATCACTGTTCTCAAGATTCTAAGGCCAAGTACTGGAGTAACACATGCATTAGGTTTACCATAAGGGATTCAGAACAGCTCGGCACGTGGTCCTACTGCACAACACTGGCTCATACTGGATAGGAGGCAAGTCTGGCCGTTCCTTCAGTGGCGTGAAGAGGGCAGCCACCGGGACTACCATTCTTGTAGCTTCAAGACGACTTGAAGGCCAAACATTCCAGCTGAATCTAACTCCATCTCTGTCCTCATTCTGCTGGATAAATTCCAGGAAGGTTGTCATGGTCAACTTCTCCCTTTATCACTAAAATAAAATCATAACTGTTAACAGAATGTTGACATGCAAATATTTTTATCCACTAAATGCTGAATGCACTTAATGACAGTCACACATTCAAATACTGTAACTGAGTTACAGTCAATAAAACACTGAGAAACACTGAGAAGAGCTTCTTAAATCCTAAAAGCAATGAGCAGAATTCTAAGAGAAAACAAAATTTGCTTTCTAACTTTATTTTTGGTATCTCATGATGCAGTCTACATGCAAACATAAAGAAATAACAACATGATATTCCTACAGCAAAGCTAGCAAATAACTTTGTAAGAAATACAAGTGCCATATTCCAATACATTATCTACAAAGAAGCACTTTTCAACAATTCTTTGAATTCAAATTTACCATTTTGGGCATTGACCTAAGGCTTTCAAAATTTTCTGCTACGATTATTTACAAGCTGGAGGATGGGGGAGCACAGACACATCTGAAAAGCTCAACAGGTACCTGCGAATATCTGGGAAAGTTAGCAAGGAGCGCTCCCTCCCCCCAATCCCAAACTCCTCAGCTATAGACACACTGCTCCTGACTATCTGCTGCATGCTAGTACCTTTTATAGTACACATAGCACAGGTTTTTCCAAGAACTACAATATCTAAACTCACACCGCTTAATAATTAAGGATTTAAGCCTACATGAAACACCTAAGAGGAAGTAGTAATACTCCTTGATCTCCATTTATACTGTACAAAGTTAATGAACAGCTATTAGAAACACTGGAACCCTCCTGAACTGGGATGTAAATCAGGAATTCTCACAAGCACATTAATATTCTTAGTCCTGCCATTACAGACACTACAAGAGACTCCTAGAAACTCTCAATTTATCAAAACCTACCTCTATCAAAATTACACTGGCACTGCACCTTTAGCTTCTATGACAGCTAAAAACTTTCCAAGTTATTTTAAATTACAGGCTAACTTAATGGTTTTATTTTAATCCTGACTTTTAAGAAAACAGATTAACAAAATACACAAAGCAAAGGGAAGTGCTGCATTTCACAGTTAATATCCTTAGGAAATAATCAACTCCCAATATTTTAATGGGCATGTCTTACTGATCTTAGGAGCAAATCTGCTCCTATCTAGACATGTCATGGCAATTACAACACAGGGAGCATGAGGGACTTTGTGCGTAAGAGCACTTCCACCATTGCTTTTACTCAAACTTCTGCAAAGCCATTGGGCAGGGGACAAAACTGAGCAAAAGAGAAAATATCTGAAAGTTGTAATTACTACAGAAAAATCAGAGACAGAAATTAACTCAGCTAAGAGAGGAAAGAACAGCCTGGCATTTGAAGAGAATATAGAATTTAAGAAATTTCTCTCCTAATAAATCAAAATCCATCCATGTTTTGTAAAAAATTGGAAGGAACATTATCTCTGAAAAATGGGGTACTGATGGAAGAACCTGCATGAGGCAACTATCTCCACTATAACCACAAACTAAACAATCTGTCCATCTAAAAATTATTTCCTGAGAAGACAGAGAAAATTGCAACTTAAGGCTATTTCACCCATTCTGTAGCATCAGCTACAGAGTTCACCAAATCCAGCTCCAAACACTGCAACGTGTCACACTTTCTGTACTGGACTTCAAAGCATTTTCTCCACATTTTATTCTACGTTTGAAATGGCTGTACCTGGATATTACTTTCACCACTCAGTTACTGCTCCTTAAAGGGCAACGTACAAACACCAGTGTGCACTGAGTCATCACGTGCACACACATACATAAAGGATTTGTTGGATTTACTGAGTTAAATACTGTTATTTTCTAGTAAAGTATGGATTTCCTATTAGGAAGGCAAAAGTGGCTAATAATCAAGTTCTCCTCCACCTTTTCTTCTATTCTTTTCAAGAGCCAATAATGTTTACCTCTTGGTCTGACAAATTACACTCAGTACCATTGTTATAGCTATGCAGACACATTTTCTGGGATGGGTGTGGAGATGCATTATACAAGAACAGCAAACCCTCCTGGCCTACAGGGTACACAACAAATTTCGGACACCTGAATGCCACAAAATACACACTGCCACCTCGGAAAACCACAGAGAAGGGATTTTCGGAACAGCTGAATAGCAACAGTTCCCACATTGGAGTGGCACTGCTTTACTTTTGCTGTAGATTACGATATCCAGAAAAAAACAGAAATCCTTTGCTGGCTTGCTTCCTCCCTCCCACTACTAAGGCTGAATGTACCTGCACCATGACAATCTCAACTGTGTCTCACAAAAGAAGCCACTCTTGAATTGCATTGAGAGTCACTGGTTGACTATCAGCACCTTTAAACATTTATACATCACAGGTAAATGTGTCCCAATATAGAATATCCCAGAAATAATATCCCCTAATCTTTGCATGCATATACAAACAAAATCAAAACATTTCTCTCTACGGCATTGTAAGAGTTCCAGCACAGACAGACTGAAGTCCCTCATAGGACCATGTGTTTAAATACCACTAAATGAGTACAGTTCATTGCACACTTTTCTTACAACACACCTATTCTTTCCGTTTATTATGCACTAACAGCCCGGTAAAAGAGATTAATAATAAACCTTTAATTAATTTTTTATGCCCAAATCACATATCAGATACAAACCTATTTCAGTTCCAAGGAGGAACTAAAATATACGAGTAGAATGGTTTAAATAGTTATCTAAAGTAAGGTGCTGACAACATTTTCACCATTCAGACGCAGTCATCCTCCAAATCTGCTTTCCCAGACCTCTCGCTGAGAACTTTTTTTTTTAAACAACCAGGGTGTATCATAACCTACCTAAATTAAAAAATAAACACGTACTCAAAAGCAGCAGGGCCTGCATTTCTTATAGCTTTATCTACACGGCAAGGCACCCCCGTCAGTGGCACAGCGGCGTAGGTACAGCAGAACTCCGGGACAGGAGCACCACAGGCGCTGCCGGCGAGAGCCGCCCTTTAGCCCCGGCCGTGCAAAGGCCGTGCCGCGCCGGCCCTACCCGAGCGCCGGCAGCCCCGGCCGAGCTGGGGGCTGCTGGCGGCCGCTCGCCCAGCCCCGACCCGGCGGGCGCTCCCCGCCGCACGGGAAGGGCGCTCGCACCCCCGGCGCGGGAGGCCGCGGACAGTGCTAACCAGCCGCCGGCGGTAGCCCCCGACCCTCAGGCCGCCGGGGGCCCCGAGAGCAGTTTCGGGCACCCGGGGACACCCCACTGCCAAGAAGGGGACGCGGGGAGCTCCCACCACGCTCGCTCCAGGCCCGGCAGCCGTGCGGGGCCCCGCGGCCCCGGGTGCCCCCCGTGCCTCCCAGCGCGGGGAGCGGGGCTGCCGCCTCTCCGCGCCGCGGCACCCCAGCTCCGCCGGCTCGGGCTCCCCGCGCCCTGCGCTGCCGCCTCAGCCCTGCCCTGCCCGCTCACCCGCGTCCCGGCCGCCGCCGCCGCCGCCGCTCCCGCTGTGCTCGCTCTCCCCGCCCGCCCGCTCGCAGCCGCCCCGGCGCTGCCGACGCATCAACATGGCTGATGGGAGAGTCCGCGCCACGTCAAGGGGCAGAGAGCGGGGGCGGGCTGAGCTCCGCCGCTCCCCCGCCCCCGGGGCACCCCGCCGGCGCCCCACGGGCCTCCCCGGCCAGCGCGGCGGGGCCGGCCTCAGCCATCGCAGAGCTCTGATCGTCGCTTCGCCGCCTTGACGGTTCCTGCTCGCGTGTGTGTGTTCTCTGCCCTGTTTGGCTTTCTTCTAAAGGTCGGTCGTCTGCATCTCGATCCCAAATCCGTTCAGGAAAAAAGGCGTCCTGACCACGGGGAGCAGTTTTGCTTTCTCTCCCCGCCGGCAGCGCTCGGCTCCCCCGTGCTGCGCCTGTGCCCGCGGGTACCGGAGCTGCTCTATCCGCTGCTGCTCTGTCCGGCATGGAATTTCTCCGGGCCGAAACAGCCGCGCTTCCGGGAGTCCTTGAGCTCACCCTGCTTGTTCCCATCTTCCATCATGTATACTTACGGCAACTTTTTAATCAGGAAGATTGTTTGCGTGTTTCTTCTGAGTGCCTGGAAAAAAAAAATACATTGAAATTATATTCCTGGTGGGTTTTAGCCTGAAACAATCCTATATCTCGTATTTAATAAACATTTAATACATGTTTGTTTACTGTCTGTACAATAACTATCACATAGCCATTACTGTATGGGTTTGTCCGGGTTTTTTGTTAGTGTGGTCAGCTTTTTATCCCAAACGCAAGTTATAGTGACTCTTCGGTTTCAGGAATTATTTTTAATAAGCCGGTCATGAAAGGCCAGAACAGTAACTTCTATCTTTCCTGATACATCTTAGTGCAACTAATTCAGACATGGGGGAGGACTGAAAAACATTCTGCTGACTGACTGCCATATCCTCCTTCAGTGCAACTTGGAAAACATTCTGTGACCACCAATCAAATATAAATGACTAAAACAACCTTATTCTCTTTTCTAATATGTCAAATGTGATTATGATAGAATTTCTTTGCCATTACTATCTCCAGTATGGTTTACCAGTCCTCTTCAGTCTAAAAACATGAATAGGTAAACAACAGCGGAATTTATGGGAGGGATTTTTAATTTCCTCATCCACAAATCTCACTGCCGTTTGTGGGAGTGTTAAGCTTGCCAATGACATGTAACATCCTCACTCTGAACACAAAAGAGGAAAAAAAAAAAAGACCAATCCCAGAACATGCCGAACATCAAACAGATGCACAGAAGGTGACTCAGTGTGATAACTTCAAAAGTATTCAAATACCTTGTGAAATATTTTCAGAAAATTACCTTGAAAAGAGGCAAGTCCTGAAGTAGGACTGCAGGATATGAACTGTATAAATGAGAAAAAGATACAACTGACATGTAAAGACACTCAAAGGGCAAGAAGGGAAAACAGGAAAGTATACTACTCTGAAAGTTCACTACAAATAAAAGATATTCAGTATTTTTAATTAGTCTTTAGCTCTAAGCACAATCCAGTGCTCTAAACTTAAAGAAAAGTCTTGCAGCTGTTACGATGATGCAAACCACAGAGAAAATCAAGGAGAAAGAAAAAAGTAGAACAGAAAATACATATATACTCATTATAAGAAAATATTTTGTTAGCTGCCCATACCATATTAGAATGTAGATTGAAAGCATTTTAATTTTTCATAATGCAGAATTTATGTGGGGGGTTTTTGGGTTTGCTTGGGTTTTTTAGCCAACAGGGAATATCCGTTAATGCAGCTCACCCTTTCTTTGGAAAAGTACTCTTCCTTAATACCTAAGCAGTTGAGGAGAAAGAATATACATTTCCAGTTTCATCATCTTCTTTCTCCCCTGAGTCATATTTGCTACCATTGCATCAGCATTGTTGGTAAGACATGTTAGGAACAATTTTATTACCTGTTGAAGACTATCTGTAATAATTAAAAATATGTTGCTTTATTTAAAAAGTATCAACAAAAAGTTCCAGAAAAGGTAATCTAAACATAGAAATTATATTTAAAGTGTATTTATATCTGTGCATTCTCTTTCTGTTCATAGTTCTTGACTTTACAACAAATAGGAAAAATAAGTTCTGAATATTACTAAAGTATTAGAAATGAACTTTTTATAGCTGGACTCACCAAAGTTTTTATCTTGATCATCAGTCAGCCTTTCCAGAGTTATCACTGTAGTCTTAAGCAGGTTTTATTTCTAGTGGTGTCTGCAATTGCTGCATACTCAACTCGGACATTAGATCCGGGTTTCAGAAATAAAACTCCCTGGTACACGTAGGTGCTTTTGGAAACACCCTAAAACAAACAAAAGCCATTGGAGAGGAGGAGTTAAGGCAGGTGTTTATTTAGAACTGCTAAAATACAGATGTGCAGGGGATTAAAAAAAAAAAGCATTGCTTTTTTTTGAACTTACGTTAGAAGTATCTAAAACTACTGTGATATAGTAGATCTAAACTGACTTTGCTGCAGAACTAATAGGAAAGATAATATACCGATTGACATTTTGTGTAACAGGAATAATACACAGTGTAAATGATTACAGCATCATCCTTCCGCTTTTTTATCCTACGTGAAAAACAATGCCCCTTTGTGGAAATGCTACCTTGCTTTCTGGCATGTGGGTGCTCCCACATAATAGTTTTCAGATAAACCAATACAGCAACAGCTCAGACATTGACCCTTCCAGAATCGGAACTCCATGTAAATTTATAACCATTAACTTTTATGTAACTGACTTTAACCACAGATCTCAAAGCATTTCAAGGAAGGGACAAGTATTATGAATACTGGGTATTCACAGGTAAAATAAGAGAGTACTAATGGGTGAGCTTTGAAGAACCTCTTGTATTAGAATAATGGCACAGGGCCTAATGAAAGAAGTCATTAAAGGTTTACACCTCTTCACCACAAAAATAGGCCTAGTTTGATAGGCAGTGAATTGGCAAACCCCTTTCTGCCACTGCTCTTTGGCCAAATTTCTTTTATTCTCCTCCGGTGGTTTCCAGGGCAGCCAAGATGCCCGGAGCAGGGGGCGACACCTCAGAGCGCAAGGCCAGGGCTCCCGCATCGGGGCGCACGGCTCGCCCGCCGCCCGCGCGCCGCCCGGCCCCGCCCCGCCGCTCTCGCGAGAGCTGCGGCAGCCGGGCGGGCTCTGCCGCCGGGGCGGCGCGGCCATGGATTCGGGTGTGGAGGAGTTGATGCCGCGGCTGCTGCCTGTGGGCGACTGTGACCTGGCCGAGGACTTCGACCCCACCGTGCCTCCCAGGACGCCCCAGGAGTATCTGAAGCGCGTCCAGTGAGTGGCGGGGCGGACGTGCCGGGGCCGGCCCGTCACCTCCCCGCGAGAGCGGCGCGGCCGCCGGTGCTGCCCGGGCCGGGCTTCGTGTCGGGGCGCGCCGCGGCGGCCGTGCGGTGCTGCCCTCGGCCGGTATAGTCGGTGTTTTACACACCTGCAGGAGGGGCAGGTACCGACCTCTTTCCTCCCGTGACCGGTGACAGGACTCGAGGAAACGGCATGAAGCCGTGTCTGGGGAGGTCTAGGCTGGATGTCAGGAAAAGGTTCTTCACCCAGAGGGTGGTTGAGTACTGGAACAGGCTCCCCAGGGACGTGGTCACAGCACCAAGCCCGACAGTTCGAGAAACATTTGGATAGCGCTCTCGAGCACAGGGTGTGATTTCTGG
Source organism: Corvus kubaryi (assembly GCF_017639235.1). Taxonomy (NCBI): domain Eukaryota; kingdom Metazoa; phylum Chordata; class Aves; order Passeriformes; family Corvidae; genus Corvus; species Corvus kubaryi. Next base: position 13,294,079 of record NW_024582054.1, read on the forward strand.
GGTGTCCTGTGCAAGGATTTGGACTCAATTGGTCCCTCCATGATTTTATGAGTATTTCAGAGACATCCGGCATATATTGACCTGTTACAGGAAAGAAAAAATGCAGCCCACTTGATTCTGTCTTGTAGGATTGAAGCAGCTCGATGTCCTGACGTGGTCGTGGCACAGATAGATCCAAGAAAATTGAAAAAGAAGCAGACAGTAAACATTTCAGTAAGTTTGAGAGCTTTTACACGTTTTGAGATGGAAAAAAAAAGGAGAAAGGTGTTACTATAATGATGTTTGTATTAATTTTGGGGAGTCATTGGCATAACTAAATAGCACTGCTAGATTCTAAAAGCATCTACAGAATTAAATGTCTGTGTTTGAAGAAACCCCTGCTCAGCTGCTGGGTAACAGTAGTCTTTTTAACTGATTAAATTGATAATCCCCATACTATTTGATATACAGCAGACTATTTTACTGTCTGAGGAAATCAAATGTTGCATTGAATTTTACAATTATTTTATCATAAAACCTGCATAAATTTTAGAAGAAAGGTATCTCCATACCTGTGTTTGGGTTTAAGTCTCTATCTAGCATAAGGGTAGTAAGTGCAGCTAAGTTTTACCTAAGTTATATTAAATTCTAGCACCACTTCTTTCCTTCTGGAAGGAATATTTTATTGGAATTTCCTTACTGTTGAAGCAGATTTTTCTGTTGTTGCATTGCCCTGCCAGCTTGGTTTTTAATCTACTTTCAAATAGTTCAAGAGACCAAGTTTGCCTTTCTCCAATGAAAACGATGTAATACGAGATTTCACTACTAGATTACTCAAACTTTCTAGTACTGGCATGACCTTGTAACTTCTGTAGCCATTCTCTTCATCTGTCTCATCTGTGTAGTGGTATTCTTAAACACTTGTAGAAATATTTTAATTTGTTTAATAATTCTTTCATGCTAATCTTTAAAGAGGTTATATCTACTTAACTATCAGACTTAATTTCCTAGATGGTTTTGTGGTCTTCTGTCTTCCTCAACTTACTATCTTGACAAGCAGAATGCCTAAGATTGATCCCATCTGTCCCAGATAAGGCAACAGCATCCTGCTTTTTATGAGCAGGGAGATTAAAGCAGATCAATTGCTGAAAGGAAGACCTTAAGTAATTCTTTGACAATGTATTTTGAACATTTAGTTTTTCTTCTTATGTACATATGAGAAGAGTCAAACAGTATGTTTTGTCTAAACCAAATTCTTAACTCAGTCTTGGATGTGGTCATGAAATTACCTTTCTTAGATGAAGATTTAAAGGATATTGTTTAGCTGACAGCAAACATTTACTGATTCTCTTGTTCTTAAGGATTCTTCTTATAAAGCTCTCTTTACATTATAATTATTGCCAGTGTTTTCTCAGATTTCTGGATGTCAGCCTGCTCCTGAAGGATACTCTCCAACGCTCAAGTGGCAGCAGCAGCAAGTGGCCAATTTCTCAGCTGTTCGTCAGGTACAAGATAGTCTGTGAGGAGTCTGGCACGGTCTAGATAGAACATACCTGTGCTTTACAGGGGACAATTTTACGTCTGGTATAGAAATGTTATGATTTTGTAGCAGGATAGATGTTTATAGGCAAGTTTTAAGTTCTTGAAAGCTAATTGAGCATATACTGTGTGGCTTTTAAACCTCTGATAAAACTCTTGAGAGTCATGTTTAAGAAATTATCCTTCAACAAAAATGTGTCAGTATTTAGATTAAATGATACGGCATAGTTGAGGAAGGACAAAAACCCCTATGATGTTATGCAGTTATATTAAAACCTAGTGCTAGCAGGAAATGTTCTGCCAAACTCAACATTAACTGAGAACCAAGTGGATTCTAACCCATCAGGAGATTCATAAAGCCCATTTACACAGTCCATTTAGGAATCTGTTGATAGAGGTGGCAACCCATTATGAAGAGAAATACTGAATTGGTAAAACATATTTGTAAGGTTGTAGAGTTAGCACAGACTTTAATCTTTCATGACACATTTGCACCCTGCTTGAAATAACACAAGAACAGAAAATTAAGCAGTCTCAAAGGGTAAAGGTTGTAAGTTCAGCTAAGACTTACTAAAGTTTTAAACTGAAGAAGGGTCGAATTAGATTAGATATACAGAAGAATTTTTTTACACTGGGGGTGGTGAAACACTGGCACAGGTTGCCCAGAGAGGGGTAGATGCCCCATTGCTCAAAACACTAAAGGTCAGGTTGGATGGGGCTCTGAGCCTGATCTAGTTGAAGATGTCCCTGCCCATGGATGAGGGGTTGGACTAGATGACCTGTGAAGGTACCTTCCAACCCAAATCTTTTTATGATTCTACTATTCTCTACACGTAGTTCAAACAGGGTCAAATGGAAAATATAAGATGTAGGTAGAGATCATTTGTTATTTCAGTGCTGCAGACAGCATGTTTACAGTGCATTGGTGCTGCACTGTAGGAGTATCTCAAGCACTGAGGTGGGACCAACTGAGCTGGAGCTGCTCTACCACTGAACTCTGCATGAGCTCATATACCATGTGTTTTTCAGGGAGGAAAATTAGTGAAGGAGCAGATCTGTACTACTGCATCTACATTGTAAACAGTAACTGAGCTAGCCCATTTCTGCAAGGGATCACATTGCATCCTGTGTATTAGGCATAATCTAAGGTTTTAACAAAACTAAGGAGACTGACATCTAAAGGCTTATTCACTGTATAGGTATTCTTTTATGCTCAAATCAATTGTCTTCTCATCTGTGCCAGAATTAATACTGTGAAGATGAGACTATCCTAAAAAGTATTTAAAGTCAGAATTCACTTGTTCAACCACTGCATCAGCTGCTGTTTCTTAGAGCGTATTTAGTGGTCTTTTATACAGCTACAGTAACAACTGGAGTGGGAGAAAAATTTCTACAGAACAGTTACAGCTCTCTACAAGTAACTGTCAAGCAGGCCAATCTGTCTTAACACAGGATTCCTGCCAGGTAGAAGAAATGTGCTAAGAAAGCACATTTGCCTTCACTAAAACAATTCTGTAGACCTCTGATACAGATACAGACCACTGCTGGAAATAGGACATTGCCTTTATGTGTGCTTTTGGATTAAATCAAAGTGGGTTTTTTCTTAAGATTGTTCTAACCAGAAAAGTCTAGAAGACTATTAAAGCTTACTACCTCAGCTTAACCTTATGTAATAGACTTCAAAATGCCTTCAGCTTTAACTTCCAAAAACCCAGCATGAGCATCGTAATTACATTTCTGCTAAGAGGCATGGGAAATACTTAGCCAGTTGTGCTGGCTCTAAATCCACTAATTTATAGAAAGTCATAAAATATACTTTTCATACATTTTAAGAATAATGAAAAGCTTTTATGGTTAGGATAAAATAACTGCAGAGTTAACTGTGATTTAGCTTTGTTTTAATTACTCAGAGCCTGAACAAGCACAGGAATCACTGGCGGTCACAACATTTGGACAGCAATGTTACTATGGTGAGTAGAATTCATAACAGCGCTCTGTGGTTTGCTTTCGCAGTTATTAAATCCACGGTTAATCTTGCTTTATAGTTTCATGTAACAATTTATGAGTATTATCAAGTCTTTTTGCCAGTGTCTTCAAGATAACAGTATCACACGGTTTTAATTTATTTTTATTTACTTCAGCCAAAACCAGAGGATGAAGAAGGCTGGAAGAAATTCTGCCTGGGTGAAAGAGTATACTCAGAAATAGATGCACTATCTGATAATGAAAATTTAGGAATTGATTACATGAAGGTGAGTATAGGACTTCTATTTAATTTTCAGCAGCAATTTTCTAGACTAACTGCCAGAAACAATCCTCTGTTTATTACCACTTTGTGCTAAATAGAAAGTAGGAGGCTCTGGTGAGCCCAGCAAGTCCCATTTTACATTCTTTTTAAGCAGACACTAAGTGAAGCAGAAAATAAGTCTATGTCTTCAGTCAAAATTTGAAGCACTTCTTCATCCGTTATCAGCTGAAGTCACTACTTTGTTCTCACTGAACCGAATGGAAGCTTTCTTCGTAGTCTGCTTTAGTGTTTTGTTGCACAGTGATACGTGCTTACCCTCCTCATACGTGTTACCCTACAAACATGTTCTTCACTGCATCATTTTGAAAAAACAAAACTTTAACAAATAACAGTAGAAGCAAGGTGCTCTGATACTTCACTGGACCTTCAACTTTCTTGAAGATACTTTTCTAATAAATTTCAAAGCTCAGAACAGACTTCAAAATCACTGCAAGTGTCTGAACATCAAATTAAAATCTTAGTATGTTCTAAATTAGAACAAAAATGTTTGTGATAATGGTTGCATTTTCCAACTTGATTTCTTCCAGGTGGGCTTTCCCCCTTTGTTAAGTATTGTAAGCAGGATGAATCAGGTGAGCCTACCTTTTAGAATCATATCGTGACATTGCCTAAATCATTATTTCTCATATTCTGTCTGTTGCAGAAGGCTTATCTATTTTTCTTTGCCTAGACAATTCTTTATTACAAATTCTATTAACTGTACACTTAGAAAGAAAACACGTATTCATTATCTCACGTTCAGCTACAAATAACTTTACTAGCAAAGATTTTTCATGACTAGTTCTGAAAGTATTTTGTTGTTGTAATTTCTCTATAGCACATTTAATGTTTGAATTTTTGCTGAATGCCCCAACAGGTGCTTTACAATGTTTTAAAATTTCTCATTTAGTGTTTTAAGTGCAGTCCTTCAATTTGTTTGTGAAATTCTATGTACATTGCAAAGCTAGAAGAATCACACATTTCCTTTACTACATTTCCTACTTGCCACCATTATATACAACCAACCAGTCAGTGCAATGTCTCTTTCCTAATCTGTAGCTACTTATCCATAACTTTTCACTTACACAGAAACTTAATTCATTTCATAGAAAATTCTTTCCAAAAAGTGGTACTTTAACACTTACTTTACTCTTATATGTAACTTCAACCTGGAATAAATACTGTAGAGTAGAAATACTTTTTCTATAATAAAATCCTTCAGCTAGAAGGGCAGCAAAGCAAAACATTGCAGATACTGTATTGTCTCTTTCTTGTTCCTCTTTTGAAGGCAACAGTAACCAGTGTCTTAGAATACCTGATAAGCTGGTTTGGAGAGAAAAAATTTACTCCAGAACTGGTAATTTTTAATTTATTCTAACTACTTGCACATGAATGCATTAAACAAAGAATAAATTGTTTGCAGTTTTCTATTATTTTAATTTCCTAAAGAGTTCTCTAGATGGTCGTATCATATTCTTACTTTCAAAACATTCTTGATTAGATACTAAAAAGGAGTATTCACAGTTGTTTTTGGAAGGCTAAAATTACAAAACATAACAGATACAGACATAAAAAGTACTGCCCAAACCCCCTCCCATTTGTATCACTTGCCACACTAACTTAAGCCACGAGACTCAATTAGTACCAACATTTAGGAGAGGAGAAAGACCGCAGCAGCTTTGGTTCTGTCAGGGTGCTGCACACTATTTACCAACACCTCCAATTACAGTGTGCTGGCAAAGACACATGGAATCTTTCCACATGCAGCACAGACCAGAAAGCTTAGCTGCATTCACGTGGTGACAAATGAATCCTACTAAGAACTCCTGAGTAACAGGCTACATTGGCATGGAGTTTGGCCACAACTAGACTGACTATCTGCGTAATGGCATCATATCTACAGAAGACCTTGGTGGATGCAGCTCATCTCCTTCAGTACCACAAAGCAAAAGAGTAATGAAAAATTACATGACGCTTAGCATAGTTTCACTATTTTTTTTCAGTCACTTCAAGGCCTTTCATGTTCTGTCCTTTCCTGTGTAGGACTGTTTTCTTTTTAACCAGTATGTTGCAGAGGATGTGTACATTGACCTTTAGTTTAGTCCCACAATGAAGGCCACTAGACACTGCAATTAAATTAAGAAATTAGACTGGTAGCAGAAATTAAGTTTGTAAGAATGCAGTAGAATTCAGTGATGTAAAACTCAAAAGGACATGTTTTCACAGTTCAGATCTTAAAGCAGATCTAACCACTAATTCCACAACGATCTGAGTTCACACATTCAGTCTTCAGGAATGTTTTTTCACTGATTGTGAAGTTAAAAATTAATAGCCAAGTAATAATGTTTAGATATTACTAAAATAATCCTTCTTCGGACTGTAATAGTGGCAGCTGTAATAATTTATACCTTGGCCAGCATTCCAAAAAAATGCCAGGAACCCAGGAGTAGTACTCACAAGAATCTTACCTAGAGACACAAAACTCTCTACCAATTAGTGTCTAATGCGGTTTTCAAAATTCAATTATGGCATATAGCACTTGAATGTAATTTTGTTTTGAGACCTACACTCCAGTCCTGCTCTGTATAACATGAATTGCTTGAATCTTCAAGGAAATGCTCAAAATTAACATTTTGTTACTTGAATCCTCACAGGGTAGATGGCTTTATGCACTGTTGGCATGCCTTGAAAAACCTTTGCTACCTGAAGCTCACTCTCTTATTCGACAGCTGGCAAGACGATGCTCAGAAGTCAGGGTACTGGAGGTAAAGATTTAATATAACTGTGCAAAGAACTTGGTGAGTTTAGCAGGTAAGGAGGATCATTTTTCAGAAGTCTTAATAATTTATTTTTCATGTCCTAAGTTTGCTTGAGAATGAAGGGAAGACTACAAATACATACAACTGGCGTCCAATAGCTTCTCTATTTGACACAGGTAACAAAAGAATTGTTGTAATATTAATCTCTTTTCCAGGAGAGCAAGAATGAAGAACAAATATCAGCTCTGAACTTGATAATCTGCTTAGTTAGCAGGTAATACAAATTATACACCTAAACCAGTAATGTATGTCCAGCATAAATGTGTGATTATTTTTACTTAACCTAAATCCTTTTAAAAGTGAAAGTCTAAAAGTACTCTGGGCCAATGCAGCAAATACACTTAGCTAAAATGACTTCAGATAAACGTAAGAGTAAAGTAAGCTTATTCCTTTCTTCAGATGAGCCCCCTGAACCATAAAGCCATAATTATGATAGCGACACTAAAAGATGAGCTAGAAAGCAATGGGTCAGACAACTTGAAGTGAGGAATATGTTGCATACTGGAGATTTCTTACCATATTCCACTTCATTCCTAGGTACTTCGATCAACGGGACCTGGCTGACGAGCCTTCCTAGGCTGTTTTGAGAACATCCAGTATTTTGCATTGCCATAGTACAAACAGCATTATCAGAGTTAGCAGCAAGACACTGCACTGTCCAGACCTGAAGTACTACACAGTCCCTTCAGAACACCCTCATGCTAATGCATTTGGGACAGCTGTGAATAACTTTAGCTGAGTTTTAGCTGAGATTGTCAGTGTCTCCAATACCATCACCACCATCATTGTAAAGTGGTAATTGAGGTGTCCAGCATCATCTCTCAAGCTCTTGTCTTGGTAAACTACATTCTTGGTTAGGAACTTCTACAATCTGAGTAATCTATGCACACTGCTATTAGGTAAAGTCTGAGATTACATTACAAATTATTATTCTTTTTCTAACAGACTTATTGAGGGCTTTTTAAATAAAACTAAAGGATTTTAAAGACTGTTCCTAAACATTGTGTGTTTTCTCACTCTATATTATTTAACAGCAACCTTACTATAGAAATCTGTACAGTTAGGGCTGAATGTGTTTTTTCAAGTTTTGGTGCCTGAGCTCTAGCACTGCTTAGCAGCTCAACTATAGCCAGCACGTTACTGAAACAATTGTTTTAGTAAAATGTAAACATTACTACTTCTTGAGTAGTAATACCATTTTTAGTAAACAGTTGCAGAAACCAATGAAAATTACATACCTGTATTCAATGCTTTTAGAAGCATTTATTAACAGAATGAACAAATTTATTTTCTCTATGGTTATCTTGTCAAATGCATTGCCTTGCTTATTTATATATATTTAATATGGAGTGCTTTGCCAAGAGGATCAACATCTAACTGGTACATAGATGACCCTCTAGTTCCAATAGTCTTCAACAATTAAAAGAACTATGCATTCAGCTGATAGCAGCAGTATTAACAGTATTAAATGACATCTGATTTCTGTGCATTGTACAATTAAAATCCCCCTCCTCATAATTTAAAATAATAATTAGCCATAACCAGTTATTGATACATCATTAATATGTCTTTGAATGATTGCCATTCTTGCCTGTGGAATGGTAGTCTTAGGCATCAAGTGAACAACCAAAGTGAATGACAGTAACAGAATGTTAATTCTGGAGATGCAAGTAACAGATTTTGCACATGTTGAGTGTCTACCCCACTGTAAGTGCCTAAACGGGACGACATTGAAATGTCCATCTACTAGACATACAGTGTGAATTATTTCTAGTCTCTTTAGTAACATTTTCAACATGTTAAAAGCAGGATGAATTGGCAGCTGAAGAACCTATGAAATGCAAGAATACTACCTAGCTACTTCTCCAGTCCTACAACTCCAAACAAAACTTATATAGGTGAATAACCACCATCCTCCTCTGAATTGTCAGGGTAAGAACCCGGGGTTTTCAATCAAACTGCAAATCCCCACTGAGTACCATACTACTGTAGTTACTTTTACCTCTGCTAGTTCTGTAAAAAGCTGGACAGCATTTGGCTGGTTCAAATTTTGCTCTACATGTTTCCAAGAACTGTTAAATTATTCAGCTACAGCTAATCTGAACTAGCATTCACAGTACCTGAAAAGATAAGAACTTAGTCACACCTTAAGATCAAGCATAATAAAACCCTGGTTATCATATTCATAATCTCTAGCTAGACAGCTTGTGACAGCTTTCTAGAAAAGGCTTGAGCCACGATAAGCTTCAGATTTTTCCTAGAACTTTGGAGAACAGTTCCACTGTTCTTGCCCACCATGCAACTGTACAACATACACTTCTCCAATCATAGAAGGTAAATTTATATCAAAAGTGCTATTTTAACAAACCAGCTTTTCTAGTTTTTCAGCCCATTATTTACTGGTCTCAAAAACAGAAACCCAATCTACCACAAGGCATTCTCACACTTCTGAATAAACACTGTAAGTTTCTATTATGATGCATTTGAAGATAAGTAAAAGGCCTGAACCTGCCAACAAAGAAGTCTTATAGCAAAACTTATTAGAAGTTTTAACAAGATGCTTTCATGCTTACCTAAAGCAAGATATGTATTGTTATGCAAATCTTGTAACGAGTAGTATCTAGCAAATCCCAGTGTCCTGAGGAGATTCTTTATAGCTTCTTTGAGGCCTAACGATCTTCCTGCACACACTCATTACAGAAGTGAACCGTAGCTAGCAATTAAAAACAACTACATTAATATTGAGTTTATGCACAACATGGTAGAACAAGCTTCCTTCTTTGGCCAGTATAGACAACCTCAGGCATAAAATCATTCTGACACAAGGAACAGCAGCTAATTTTAGGGACATAGGAGAAACTGTCAAACTATGTAAAAACAAGTTCTCTTGTACTGCCCCAGACTACATTCCTCCAAAGATCTCCACCGAACATCTTTAATGAATGCTGTTGGCTCACGTGCTAATGGCTCCATCAAAGAAACACAAAAGCAGTCGCTTCCTCCCAGTTCACAGTGAATGGGGAAAGGTAGAAGTTGGCCATTCATTTTGGGCAACACAACACAACACACATTAGTTTCTTATTCAAATTTAGTCTTGGTCAGGATTTTTCTCTGTTCTCAAACTCCACCTCTGGTCTTCCAGGCTCTCTTGGTAATTGAAATGTTTAGCTGAAAACTTACAGAGCACACAGTTTTTACCATGTGGACATTATTACTTTGGTATAGAATAAAATTCATACCAAGACACAAGCATAGTGTTAAGTTATTTTGATGAGCATTTAATATATATTTTGGAATTGTGCTGCACACTGCTATAATTTACATGTTATATACAAGACTGAGGCAAGATACTGAATCCACACACAAAGGCTTTTTGAAGTAGATACCCAGATTCGAATGTGCTCTACATCTTCTGTATCATCACCTGAAATTTACCTGCAAGAAAAGCAGCGTAAGATCACATTATTACCATTAGAGTTATTTCTCCAAGTAATTATTCTCTTGTAATAATTTTTTTCAAATAAATGGTAAGGAACATTTCAATCTTACGGTTTAATTGTAAGCCACTGAGCCATTATTTAAATTTAGCATTTAAATTTTAACTCCACACTGAACAGGTTTTCTCTTTTCTTTTTTTTTGGTAAGTTAACCACGTCCCAGGTCACAGAAGTTTTTTCAGCTAAACGTAAAATTTGTGCAGTCTGTGGAAAATTTTTAATTGAGCAGCTTAGGTAGTTACAATGGTCTTCACTTACTAACATTTTTAATGACTCCTATAGAGAGAGATCTTCACTTGTGCAAATAACCTTCTGGACACACATCCTTATGCATTTGATGCTTCCAAATGTAAGTACAACTTTTTTGTTTTGCTTTCCACTCAACATCATGGAGGCTTATCCTCTGTCAGCATTTTCTAAATACTAAAGGATTTAGTGGCAAGCCATATCCTGAAGTTCACATGGACTCAGCTCTGAACTTGATTATCTGCTTAGTTAGCAGGTAATACAAATTATACACCTAAACCAGTAATGCATGTCCAGCATAAATGTGTGATTATTTTTACTTAACCTAAATCCTTTTAAAAGTGAAAGTCTAAAAGTTCAAACAAATCCCACCTTGAAAAATGCTTATAACAACAACTCAGTCAGGAAAGTTACCAAGTGAGCTAATAATTGAATATTCCAAGTATTCATTACTTACTATATATATTATACTTACATGCAGGCATTGATGAAACTTCAGCTGTTACAATACTCTTTATTCCCAGATTTGATAGCCCTCCTCTGATTAGTCCACAGGTGAATGCTAAATACTAAATACAAAGTTGCACTTCAAATAAGTGTCAACAGTGAAGCTTGTTGATAAAGATTAAAACTAAGTACTCAAGAACACAACTTAATACTTGGACCAGAAAACCATGGGGGTTTTGTTACCATGCTTGAGAGACTTTGTCAGGTCTCTAGTAGATGAAAGCTCCAATATTTGGTAGAGTGGAGCTCACTACAAAGATTGTTCTCATTAGAGGCACTATTTTGAGTCACTTTCTATTTCCATTAAACCTGTAGGAACTTAATATCCTTAAAACAATTATTCCCAAGACTTGGCTGAAATTAGCAACTGGTACTAAAGTCAACAAAGGAGAAACAGTCCAAGGCAGCATTCTTGCACAGGCCATCCCTTAGAATAAAAAGGCCCGCAGATATTTAAAATATGTGTTGCAAAACAGAAGGAACATTTCACCAAACACAAAAAAAAAATCCCAAGGACAGTAGCCAATTGTGAGGACTAAGATCAAGAATTAAGAAACCACAAAATAGAACTGAGTCCCATTTCTTAATCCACCTGAACCAAAGTGCTCTATGATAGGTTCTGTAGAGGCACTGATTTTACTTACCTGAACTATTACCCTAACTCAGCATCTGCACTGAAAACTATTTTTAATTGGTGGACTATCTTTCTGAACATTCACATCATCTCAGAAGCTTGTTTTAGGTAACAAACAGCATCTTCCAAATGTGTTTTGGGAATTCTAAACACAGTTTCTGAAAACACATGCTTTCCCAAGAGAAAGAATTTGTGTGACAGTGGCAAACAAGCTTTTACCGTGAAGTAATTCAAATGTAACAGCAGCAAGTCTCACAACAACCACAACCATTTTTCAAACTATAAATCAAATCCACTGTTCTGAAACAAGGTGCCTTTCTAAAAAGCACACAGGTTTTGAAGACTTATCCTTAGCTGCCCTTTTGAAGAGTTTGTATCTATTAAATTACAAAATTTAAGTTTATTATTAATAGATAAAGGTAATTCAAATCAAACTGGTAGACCCCCCACATATGAAATAGAAGGGTACCTTTGGTGCATGTTCTAAATACTGCTTTCCTGCAGACATTTGTGTCAAGAGACGAAATTTATTGTCTTGAAGGACATAAATACCCTGTTTAAAAAAAAAATTGGGGGTTTTAGTTAAACGTGCAGTAATATAGAATCAACATTTTCTGTGAATGAATTTGACTTGTAGATAAAATATATAACAATCTCACGCTGAAAAACAAAATTTTAGATTAAGGCATATGTAATTTAAGTTTAAATTTGATTCTTTACTTACAAGAAATATCAAAAGAAAATATACGTGACTGTGAGTATACAAAAAAAACCCTAGATGATAATATGATCAGTTAACCCTAAAAAATGTTAATGCACATTTCTTCTTGGAAGAGTCCTTCTGGTGATCAGAAAAAATAGTTCCATACTAGAAAGTCTTTAGTAATATATCAAATGCATACTGATTTTTACATTCAAATCTCAATCTTCATAGGGTTTTGCAAGCCTCTATTCTGATTCTGAAATTCAGTGGGAATTATTTTTCTTAATAGCAGTACAGGCAACAACACCCAGCAGACAATCAAAGTAAAAGTCTGGCTTTTTCTACAATACAATTTTGTGCAACAATATGCATCTTAATAAATTAAGTATAAATACAGTATAGCTTTATCTACACCTGCCATTGTAATTTCCCTGCTACTGACTGTGCTACTTTGGAATTTCGTAAGCCTTGACCTTAAATTAAGGCTGTATATACAATTAAGACCTTAAGTTCAACACTGCAGCTTTCTTTGAATCAAAACCCCAGATTTCTACGGTAATTATTATTACTTGATAAACAAGTCATTGAAAAATATAAAAATAAAAATATTTTATTTGGCATAATCCTTGTACAAATTCTCTTCTTCCTAATTTGACACAAGAGACAAATGGCCATAAGAAAACCAAGTCATTCAATAGGAAAAAGATTTTTTACTCTAGTACAATGGCTCCTTAAGTTATTTTGATCTGGCTTTAAGAACTGTGGCTGTTGATATAGGAAAGCACATGGATACAGCGCAATGTCACCAACAAGCAAATTTGAGAAGTGTCTCAGCTGTTTCTTAATACAAGTATTTTCAATAGAGTACAACTGTCTCAACTGCTGAAAACTCTTACTATTCTTCAAAGTAAAAAAATCATGGCAGCCATTCTATTTAGATGTTAAGACAGTAACATCACTTTTTCACCAGTTTTTTAGTAACATTTATTAGGAGATAGATTAAAAAGTTCTTGTTTAAATGTTAATCGACTGTAATCATTCCTGTCCTTTCTGTAATTTTGCAACAGTGCATATGAAATTCAAAGCATTTAGTATTTTCAAACAGGGTGGCAATAAAGACATCGCAGGCAATTACTAAATTGTATTCTAAAGCTACATGACAATATGAATATTGAAAACCACACTTTTTAAACAAAACAAATATGGAATATTTTGGGTTTCTTACCTAGTTATTCTAGACCAAGAAAAACAAAAAATGCGCTAGCAACTCAAAACTCTCACCGATCTTCTAAGTTAAATATTATTCTGCATCATCAGTACCTGGTGATTAGTCCTTAGGTTATCGATTTGTTTTTTGAATACAGTTGTCCAAAAATCTTTGCAAATGAACTTCATAATGTCTAATTCATCCTTGAACCTGGCAGTGTCTTTTGTAAACCTAAGAGATAAGTGAGAAATATATCAATAACATAACCTGACCAATTAAACAGAGAAATAATTTTTAAATGGTACCGTACAACATAATTTTTGAGGTTATTATAGAAATTAGTTTTCCAACCATCATACAGTATCATTCTAGCTTCCCTGTGCATTCATCAAGTATTTTAACTTAAGAGCAACACGGTATTATCTTAGTACCTGCAGTATGATAGCAGAATAAATTGTTTTAATTCCATGATTATTAAACACAATTGACATTCAGAAAGGTGGAAAGTGCTCCATCAGTTTTATCTTCAACAAAATATCTAAATAGAAGATAAACAAAATGCTCACGCCTATACTGCTTCTTGGAAGGAGTCCTTCAAATATGCAAAAGAGCTCTAACATAGGAACAAACATGTAAAACTTGTTCCCATTTTTCAGAAGGGATCCTTTTCTCTTGCTTATTTCAGATTTCTCTCCCTTTATCCCCCTTGAGGGTCTTTATATTTTTGCTCAACAAAAGCATGACTTCAGAAGCTCAAGTTTCCACACGACCTCGGAACGAGGGCGCTGGAGTTGCATCGCGGGTCCCCAAAGGGCCCGAGCTGCTCAGTCGCGACGTTGCAAGGACTCAGAGCACTTCACAAAACCGAAACGGAGTAACAGCCAATCATAAAATTATGCTTAAGTAGTAAATCAGAAAGAGAATAAAGTCATAAAATGTACCAGAAGCAAGAAACATGCATAAGCCTACACAAAGCAAAATTAAAGACAATTTTAAGTATTAAAAGTAACCATACACCCTGACTCGGTTTTCATGACGGGAAGCACTAGGAAAACAACACACTCTAAAACTGTCTCGTGATACGCAAACACAAGTCGCCACAAGAATGAGATACGAAAAGAGGAGATGCCAGAACAACTGATGATAGGAGGAACGCACTCTGTCCACCCAAAGCACCACACTTTGCCCGGGCAGGTCTGCTTTACCGGCGAGGTGAAAGCCCCGAGAACGAGCAGCGCCCGCCGGCTGCGGGAGCGGGACGGGGGCGCTGCCAGGGCCCGGCGGGGACTCACCTCTCGATGAGCCCCTGCCCGACGCGGAAGCCCATGCTCTCCAGCTTGGTGGTGCAGCGCCCGTTCTCCTGCAAGACATAAGGCGCCGCCGCCGCAGCGTCAGCCCCGGCCGCTGCCGGGCGGCCCCAGGGCGGCCCCGGCCCCACTCACCCCTTCGCCCTGCTCTGCGGCGCGGTACAGCCCCGCCACCATCTCGCTGTGCAGCAGCAGGAACAGCGCCTCGTCCGCCATCGCCGGGGCCACCGCCCCTTGCGGGCGGGACCAGACACCCGCGGAAGCTCCCGGCCGAGGCGCGGCTGCTCAGCAATGCCGGTCGGGCCGGTTCTCCCCTGCCGGGGACGTGCTGGGAAAGGGGCTCGCGCGTTAAGGCTCTGCAGAGTCCGCGAAGCTGGGCGGCGCAGCCAGCCCAGCGTCCTGAGCGAGGGCCAGAGCCGGGGATCAAACGCGCCCCTCCTGCGGAGCTGCCCCGCCCACCCTACTGCTGGAGCGTATGTCACTGACTTCAAGAGCACCCGTGCCTTCCCCTGCCCGCCGCAGGGAGCCACAGAGCGGCACCGGCTACTGCGGCGGAAGAGCGTGGTTTAAAGCCTCGCCACCGCCCCGGGCGCCAGGAATAACGCGCCGTACGGAGCTTCCCTGCCACGCCGCTCCGGGCGGGATGCGAGGGCAGGACCGCCACCCCAGCCGGCGTCAAGTAACGCCCCCGCCTATTGGCTCGCCGAGCACGGCCCCCTCTGGTAGCGCAGCGGTGATTGGCCTCCGCCCGAGGCCCGAGCGTGCCGGCTCCTCGGCCCCATTGAGAGTGGGAAAGCAGGATGGGTCCCAGGTGGGTGGGAACAAGCGGCTTTCTGATTAGGCTACAAGGAAATGACGTTTAAGTTCTTATTAACTCTGTCTCACGTCACTCCGGCGGCCCCTTTCATTGATTCGTCGGCAGAGCCTTCCTCTAGTTGGGCAGCCGGGATGCCAGTCTGCCTCTGGGCCCTGTGATTGGTGAGCGCTTTCGGCGATCCTCCGGGGGGCGTGCCCTTTCCTCTCGTGCCCGATGATTGGCGGTCAGAGGGGGCCGCCAGGCTGCGATTGGCTGCGCCGTCCCGGCCCGCGGCCACCGGAGTGGGCGGGGCCTGACCCCCCCGTTTCCCAGCGGTGCCTCGCGCAGGGCCCGGCCAGGCCGCGCGGCGAGCGGGATGGCGGTGGCGGTGCGCGCGCTGCAGGAGCAGCTGGAGAAAGCCAAGGAAAGCCTCAAGCACGTGGACGAGAATATCCGCAAGCTCACGGGCCGGGACCCCAATGATGTGAGGTGAGGCGGGGAGCGCCAGGCGCGCCGCTGTCCCGCGAAGGAAGGGCCGGCCGGGGGGAGGGGGCGCGCGTCGGGCCTGCAGGGCGGGCGGCGCAGAGCTGGCCGCGGGTCCCCGCGTCCCTCTGCGGGCCGTCCCCGCTCCGCTGGCGCGGCGATGGGGGAGCTCTGCCTGTGGCGGGGCGCACGGTCGCGGAGCGCGGGGCGGAAGGGCCGCGGGCGTGTCGGGCCGGGCGGGCAGCAAAGCCCCGGGGGCCGGGCAGGCGCCACTAACAGCGCCTTCCGTCTCTTTCAGGCCCCCTCAAAACAGGCTGTTAGCCCTCACAGGCCCCGGTGGAGGTAGAGGGCGCGGGAGTTTATTGCTAAGGTAAGAAGAAGAACGGGGAGTGAAGTTTCATCCATCCTTCCTCTGGTAGTGGTTCGTGCTATTGCGCTCGGTGTCGTGTTTCTCGTTTGCCTCCCCTGCTCGCTGCGGTGCTGTTTGAATGAGCATCAGAGCTGCCCTACAGGGCTTTGGGGGTTAAATTTAAAGTGCCTTTTCATTCTGAGTTGCAACAAGTTTAAATGGGTGGCTTTCCCCAACCTTCACAGCTGTTAGGCTGAAAATTAAGGGGTACCGTTAAAATGAAGGGAGATATTGTGTGGTGGCTGGGACCTTGTCTTTGAAATCGGTGAAGATCAGTCTCTTGGTGATCATGAAACGGGTAGGTGCTCCAAGAGGGATTTTAAAATACATGTAGATAAAACCACATCTTGAAAATAACTGCAGATGAGATCATTTGAACATAATGGGATCCTTGTTTCAGTGTAGCTACTGAGTTAAGTAAGTGCAGAAATTCAAGGTGAAATTAGTCGGTTCACAAGCAATATGTTTAAATACTTCACTGCAGTACTAACAGTAAATGGTGATAGAGCTGAGTAAAATTTATGTTTAATCATGACCATAAAGCCAAATTGTAGTTCAATTGTGCAAACTTAAGGTGGGCCAGGGACTAACCTACACTTGTTCTAAGACCACAAGCGCTTTCTTTTTAGGCGTGGATTCTCAGATAGTGGAGGAGGACCCCCAGCCAAACAGAGGGATCTTGAAGGTGCATCCAGTAGGTGAGTACGAAAATTGATGCAGCAAACTTGCTTTTCCGAATGAAAATTTGTAACAGTAAACTAGTAACTGCTAATAACTGGTGACTTTCACTGTCTTCTTCGGAGATTTCATATTCAAAACTTGTTGCAAATAATTTGGGAGATAACAAATGACTGTGGTGAAATCTTCTTCATACCTTAGAGTGATATAAAGATGGTAGCAATAATAAAAAGATAATAGCAATACAAAGATACTCAGAATTTTCTGTTTTATTTGGTGTACAATCTGCTATATTACATTCTTCTTAGTAGTCACATTTGTTTGCAGTGAACACAAATTGAATTATGATTGAGATCTCCTGTTCAGTAAATGGAATACAGGCAATGTGACAATGGACTTGGGGTTTGAGCTTTCACATCTGGATGTAAATCCATCAGATGTGACTGATAATAGTGAGCTTAAGTGCTGTGGGCACTTAATGTGCAATGGTAGTTCTTGACCAAAGCAAAGCTTGCTTTGGAATTTTTGAATTAGTGGAAAATGAATCTGGGAAACGGGAAAGTGCTGTGCCACAAAGCTGAAAATGAAGGCTGAAAATAACTTCAACTTAAATTATTTATTGTAGGATTTATTTTATTTAAATTATTTATTTTAAGTTGTTCTTTGTTAAAGCCTTCATTCTTCTATGTCTCAAGTGGTAAGCCCTCTGCCTCTCTCCCATAGGTATTCAGTAGGTAACTTAAATAGCATTTCCCGTTTAAGAAATTGTACCAGCCTTTCTGTGTCAATGCATTTAAATCTGTCTAGTGAGCCTTTATACCAGTAGCCATTTTAGAGGTTCTGGAAAAGCGCAAACATTTAAAAGAAGAAATAAATTCCAAATGTATTTTAAAAAGTCAAATAGGTAGTTACACAGATTCTTCTGGTTTTATTACTCTGCAAGTTGTATTAAAATTTAAACTGTTCTGTCTCACTGGTTTTCACCAACAGTAGAGTCTGTCTATAAAATGTTATTTACCAGTTGTTGGAACAGTGGGGAGATTTTTGCTGAAAGTGTTGGTTCTTCTGACTAGATATGCTTGTATTTTTCTCATGCTGGAAGAGATTCTCTCCTAAATACATGTTCTCTCATGACCATTAACTTTGTTCCTCAGGCTGGGTGGAGAACGTTGGACAAGAAGAGAATCACGCCAAGAAAGCGACGCAGAGGATGATGATATTAAAAAGGTAACATATAGTAGATGGAGCTGTGCAAGAAGCAGCCTACCTGCAACATGACGAACAAAGTAGTTTGTTTTTCTTTGTTGTAGCCGGCGTTGCCATCTTCTGTTGTTGCTACCTCCAAAGAGCGAACACGTCGAGACCTTATACAAGACCAAAATATGGATGAGAAAGGAAAACAAAGGTATGCAGAAATCTCTTTTACACTAATGTGATACTTTGGAGTTCTACCATAGGAAGTAGCTTTAGATTTAAAAAGTATTGCACACAGGTTGTTGTGTATTAAAGATTATGTTGAAAGTTATCATAATGGTATAAAATTTAATTTAAAAAATACTCTCTCAAAATACTTCACAAGCAGCAACATGTGCATTGTTCTCTTCACATAACTGACAGGGATTCTACCTCTCGGGCCGCCTACAGAAACAGGTTTGCTAGTGCTGTTTTAACATCTTTGGTGTAAGACAGAAATATCTGTAGCTTCATTGGTAGCTTAGTGTCTTGGATTATTACAGCTGTCTTGGCTCATCATTTCTTTTGTTGGTTGAAGGAGGGGTTTGGGTACGGTTCCTCACTCCCTCTGCCTCTTGTTTTAAGCACAATAGTTCCGTCGTGTTTCTTTTCTCTTACTACTTTGACTTCATGTTGTGTGTACAGCCTTACCTTCATTTTGCCTGCTGCTTTTTAGATTCCTCCCATGTATATCTCCTTTTTCCTGTACTTTTATTTGTCTCAGGGGTCACTCATTAAAATTTTAGCTGAAATGCAGCTCTATTGGTAAGAGGTGTTGGAAAATCGAATTTGCAACTGTGTTTGACCTCTTGGACTCCATTCACTTCAGACTGCAAGTCACCTGGTGCAATAATAATTATACCTCAAATAAACAGAAGATTGAGAACTGGAATAAGGAACTATAGAAAGCTTCTCTTATAAGTCCCCACAGATCAACTGGCACAGAAAACTGGCACTTTGCTTGCTTCTTTTAGTTATAACCCCACTTACAGTCTGCTCTTGCTTCCATTCCTAGGTTCTAATTGCTTCCCTCACAAGGAGACTTCCAGAATTCTTAATGAACTTCATAGAGCTTCAGGCACTAAACATTTGTTCCTTCAGGATTGTAGTTTTACTGCTTTTTGGTTCAGTAGTCTCTAGGGAGATGAGAAAACCAGTATTTGTCTCTGTGACCTGTGGTGGAAGGAGGTTCTTTAAGAGGACAACATCCACTGACCTGATTTTGCTCAGTGTCTTCTGGGATGTCATTCGTACACAAGTGCACTTTCAGTGATCTCTGGCTTTCAAAATTTTTTGTGTTCCTGTTTCTAGTATTTAATATACTTTTATCTTTCCATGTGAGGTTTGTGCCACTGTCATAGAGTAGTACTTTGGGAAGACAGTAGCATTTCCTTTCTCTCTTAATCCAGTAAAAGTTCAAGGCTAATAAGAGAGTCTGCCTCTTGTTGTAAAGACTTAATTTGGGATTGAATGAAAAGGAAGAAAAGGTGAAAGTCAAGAAACTAGTTCTTGCTCAGAAGAAGGGAATTTATTGAAGAATTTTACTTACTTTTCTCAAAACAACACCTAATTGGATGAGAGTAGTTCTGGTTTCATCCCACAGTGCAGTGTCCCATTGTTGGGCAACCGTGATAGATAAGCTTTCACTCTCCTGTGGCTCCATTTCTCCTTAATAGTCTAAGCAGATTGTGGAGAGGGAAGTGTATGCTTTTCAGAAAACCCAGTTTGCTGCCTTACTGATAGCTCACACTGTATTTACTTGGCTTTTTTCTTCAGTACTCTCTGCTTTAAGATTTTTTAAAATATTTCCTTAGTGTTACTATTTCCAGATGAGAAATGCGCAGGCTTCCAGTTTTGCCAGTGCTAGCTGTTCTGTGTTATGGATAAGAGCTGTGTCTTACTTGTAAGCAAAATGATATGTCACTGTAAATTATATCCTGGACTGTTGGCACAGTCAGTATGTCTTCTCTTGCTAATGGCCTTGGATATTACTGAGCCTTTAAAAATAAGGTGGAATGCTCACTACAACGGTGGAAAGTTTCTCTGATTGTTTATGCAAATAAAAAACTTAGTAGTTGAATTGAATCTCAAATTTCTTTTTGTTGTATTATTTTTTTTCCAGGAATCGACGTATATTTGGCTTGTTGATGGGCACTCTTCAGAAATTTAAACAGGAGTCCACAGTTGCTATTGCTACTGAGAGGGTACTTATTTTAAATTCTATGAGATTGTAAATAATAAAGCAAAATTGTGTGGTTAAGCTGTTTCAAGTAAGAATGAAAATTCCCTACAGTGTAAGTTGTAGATGCAGCAGATTGGTGAGAGTGCATGTAGGTTTTTGTTTATCTCAGTGCAGGGGAATGAGGGTGGGAGGCAAGAAAGGAGTTCTTACAGTGACTTTGTAACATTATTTCTGATCTTTGTAGAAGCAAAAAGGCAATGTTAAATGGAATTTAATCAGGTAACTATTTAAGAGGTCACAGGCTATTTCTGGAAATAATAGTGATGCAGTATTGTTGAAGCAGTGCCTATCCTGGTGTGTTCCAGATGTTTAAATTATAACCAAATATACAGAAATCTATGGTTGGTTATGCTATCTGTCTAAAAATGCCTTTCCCCTTCCAGTACAGATAACCAGAATTTCTGATTTTAATAAATGAGTGTGTGACTGTACTGAAGCAAAGGCTTTGCATAGCTTAGTAGTGATTACTTAAAAAAACTTGTATATGGGATGGTGGTAACTTTGTTCCTAGTATACCCTTTTAATTTGTGAAGGCTACGGTATTTGTTTACTGTTGCTCTAAATGGGTTATTTAGTTAATACTAATAACCTTTAGATTAAAAACAGTGTTTGAAAGTTGTAATTTCAGCCTTCCAGTTGAAGCAGATAGATAGAAATATTTAAAGCCTTTCTGTATAGTGTCAACAGAGCTGACTCACAGTGCTGGTATTGATTACTTTCAGATTCAGTATTTGAGTGGTTTAGCCAACTTGTCATGCAGTACATAAGACCAAAGTTCACTTTTGCCTGCTTGCTTTAGAACAAAAAACTATTTATCAGGATGGTCTAGAAACATGGAGTCCCTGGCTAATTTATAGTAGTATGTGTTTGCACAAAGAGACTTTGAGGAGTTACTGTCCTTGCAAAATTGTTCTGAGAATCCATATAGAGATTTCTTTCTTCATACATATAAACTTGCTATAAATCAAAGTAGGGGCCTGAGGAGTTTTATGACACAGCCATTTTGTTGTCCTGGCAGTAAATTCTATTTTTTTATTGACAACTGTTGTACAATCTGAGCACATGGCAGTCTAGGACATACAAACAGGGCATTCCTGGATTGTAGTAATATATCTAATTAGCAATTAATATACTGGAAGTATTCACAATCTAATTTTTGTTGGTACAAACACCAGTCAGCAGTCCTTCATTTGTTTCTGGAGGAGTTGACTTTTTTCTCTCTCAAGTGAGAAATTTACCTGATTTCCCTAATACCTCAAATATATTTCTTTTATTTTTCTGCCGTTGGGGAAAAAAACTTGTTAAAGCTTATACTGAAAATTTAAATCCAGACTGGAAGATAGTAAAGCAGACAGAAATTTCACAGGGCCTCATAACTATATAGTTAAACTAACAAAAAATTAGGTGCCAGCAAGCAATGACACTCTTTTCTTCCATTACCTGTAGTTTAGGAGGTATTTCCTAATGTGTTTTTAGGAATGCCTTTAATGGTGTAAATAATTCAAAATTTTTAAGTGGATTGAACTAGAACACTTTCTCTTGATGTAGAAAAAAATTAAGATGCTACTTCATTTATTTTAGCAAAAGAGACGACAAGAAATTGAACAAAAACTTGAAGTGCAGGCAGAGGAGGAGAGAAAGCAAGTTGAAAACGAGAGGCGAGAACTGTTTGAAGAAAGACGTGCTAAACAGACAGAGCTGCGGTTATTGGAGCAAAAGGTTGAGCTTGCTCAGTTGGTGAGTTTTTGTTTTGTTCTTGATCTTTCTCATGTTTAAACTATTCTTGTGTATCTCAGGGTTATTTTCTTTCATTTCTCAGCAAGAAGAATGGAATGAACATAATGCTAAAATAATTAAATACATAAGAACAAAGACAAAACCTCATTTATTCTACATACCTGGCAGAATGTGTCCTGCTACGCAGAAGCTGATGGAAGAGTCACAGAAAAAGATGAATGGTAAGTGGTCTTTGTGATACAGAGGCCCTTGTTCTTGCCTCCCTTTGTTTGGTGTACAAATTTCTTTTAAGTCGCTGCTTAAATACATGAATTTCATGCTTAGGACGAACTATATTTTTACATGGGTGTTAATCATAAGTGGACGTTACTCTTTCAGTGACTTATTTTTATATTGAATGAGATTTGATTCTCTCACAAGAAGTCAAAAGATATGTATGCATAATTTCAGAGCTATGTGTTTAAAACAGTCCTTTATATTATTTAGTACCCAAATGTATCCAAGTGCAGCAACTTATTTGAAGGGGCAGATTCTGTGAAGACCCAAGGAAATGCAGGTGTTTACAAAGCATTTGAGAAATATTTTCTTAAGCATAGCATTAGAACTTTATGATGATTTTTTTACCTCAATGTGTGTTCATTTCTGTTTCACAGGATGACTATATTTTTCTTTTGGAAAACAATTTAAAATACTCCGATTGATGGTAGTCTTACTGTTCTTTTTTTATTAAACTAAGAATGTATTGGTTTGTTTTTTTTCTTAGGAGCTTTTCTTCATTTTGTGGGGTTGGGGGATAAGAGAAGGTAGCTCACCTGTCTGGATAGCCTACAGTAATTAAGCTTTCTTAATACCTAACCAGCTTTTTGCTTATTTTTACTGTCTTTTGTTTACCTTAGGAAGTATAACCTTAATAGATAAATACCAGGAAATGAAGGTATTACTTTGATGTACTGTTGGTTGGTTTGATTTTAATGAAGTCAAAAACTTTTTGTTAGCTTAGATTTAGGGCTTTACTGTTCTAATACTCAGCTGAGCTTACTCTCCCCTTTGCTTTTTCTTATGGTAACTAGCAGTCTTTTTCATTATGCATGAATGGCTTGCTACTTCAGAAAGACTAAGGATGCAGTGTTTATAAGTTGAACAATTGGATAATTTACTAGCTCATAGTTAAAGGGTAAATAGACTTCAGGGTCTGTAGATTATCTTAACTATTATTTATGCATTTATTCCCTAGCGCTCTTTGAAAGCAGGAGAAATGAATTTGCAGAGCAGATTAACAAAATGGAGGCCAGGCCCAGAAGACAATCTGTGAAGGAAAAAGAACATCAGGAGGTGCAGAATGAAGAAAAGAAGGAAGAACAGAACAAGGAGCAGGAAGAGGGTAAGGTGGCTCAGCAGGTGGAAGAGATGGAGACAGGTAATCAGCACAATGATGTAGAAATGGAGGAGGTAGGGGAGGAAAAGGGAAAAATAGGTTCAGGTTCAGGGCATAGTGATGCAGAAAAAGAACAGGAAGAGGATGAACAGAAACATGATGTGGAGATGAAAGTAGAAGAGCCTACTGAGGTGAGGGAGAACGACAAGCAACAGGATGGTCAGCATGAGGAGGTCACAGTTGTAAAAGAAGAAAGTGAAAATGTTCAGCCCGTGGATAATGAGCAGGATGTGGCTGAAATGAATGAGGCAGGTAGTGTAGAACGTATAGAAAATGAAAATGGCAGAGAAATAGAACCAGAAACAGAGTGTGATGTTCAGCCAGAAAAAGTGTGTAATGTTCCTTCTCCCAAGAAGGAGAAAGGTATCAAAATAGAAAATAAAGCTGAACTTGAAGAAACACAGGAGAAAACACCTGAAGCTCAGACAGAATCTGTGGCTGAGGCTCTATCTCAGCCACTATCTGTGCCACTAGCACAGTCACCTCAGTTGTCTCAGTCCACTCAGGATACAGAGCCCCAGGCAGACAAGGATGAAAATGCAGCGCTATCTGTAAAGGTGGTTGAAACCCAGGCAGAGCAGAATCAGACACCAAGTGCAGAAAGCAAGAGTAAGACTAGGAGTAGAAGCAGGGGTAGGGCAGGAAACAAAACTGGTCATAACCGTAGCAGCAGCAGTAGTAGCAGTAGTACTTCAAGCAGTACTACCAGTGCAAGTAGTTCCAGTACTGGCAGCAGTACCAGTCGGAGCAGTTCCACCAGCAGCAGCACTACAAGTGGAAGTACCAGCAGGGACAGTAGCAGCAGTAGCTCTAGCAGTAGTGAAAGTAGAAGTCGAAGCCGAGGAAGAGGGCATAACAGAGATAGAAAACGCAGAAGGAGCACAGACAGGAAGCGAAGGGATGCTTCAGGAGTAGACAGAAGTCACAAGTCCTCAAAAGGTGGTAGCAGAGATACCAAAAGCTCAAAGGATAAAAGTTTGAGGTCTGACAGAAAGAGATCTATATCAGAAAGTAGTCGGTCAGGCAAGAGAACTTCACGGAGTGAAAGAGACCGTAAATCAGACAGGAAAGACAAAAGGCGTTAACAGAAGAGACCAAGCTTCCTTAGCCTAATCTTTGCAGCAGAAGATTATTTGAGTGAAAGGATTCCTTGTAAGGAGGAAGAGAAGGCTGCCTTAAGAATTGCATGCTGTAAAAAATCTTTTGGAAAAATGCAGACTGTTTACCAGGCATTCTTGTACTTTTTACATAATTTTGTAAAAGGTTACTTACCAAAATTATGTGAAGTTCCTGAAAATGTAAAAATAAAAGATTAACACTCCTTTGCATCTTTTTTTTAAATATCCTGTACTCATTAAGATCCTCTGTATATTTTAATAGGTAAACCTTTAAAGTAGATGTGATAATTTCTTCTGTATCATACACTTTTTTTTTTTGTAGAAATAAATGTGCATTTTAAATAAATTGTTTGAGATGTCCTGTTGACAATTAAATTCCCCTTTTTAGATTATATGTAGGAAGGCAGTATTACGGGAAATATAAAATTTTGCCTTTCCCCTCTATTCCTTGCAAGAATGGGAATTTTAAGACCTAGTAAAGCAAGTAATCTCTCCAGTGCTGGGTAGGAAGGGAAAGTAATTGATTTGAATCTATACTTTTTGTTTTCTTCTGTAACCGCAAGCTCTTAGTCAATTCTGTCTATCTTCCAGTTTTATAAAAATTTCCTATCCATAGGCAGGCAGTGATAAAATGGGAATGTTAACACTGGCCAAGATAGCTCAATCAGTCTGGAAAACCACTCTTACCTGCTTTCTGCAGATGCTTTGGTAGTATTTACATCTATGTTCTAGATATAGTTAATCTGTTCAATGACGATCCTTGTTTTGGTGGCCAGTGGAAGTGGCCAGTGGCTTGCTTCTCAACCAGGATTTTTATTTTAGTTGCAGACTAATCTTTGATCCCTTCATACCACCAGGAATAATTACATTGCAGTGTTGGAGTTACCTGGGACTACCTAATACTAATGTTGTGTGCGTGCAAGAATGCTTTCTGAATGTATTTAATAGAACTTAAGGTGGTATAGTGTTATCTATGAAGGTGAATACTGTTTTTATATAATTTTGTATGGAAAACAGTAACATCTGTTGCTTTGTTCTGTACATGTGCAAATAAATGTGGCTTTGTAGATTACTCTCGATGCCTATGATCTTTTCTATTAACAGGTGTATTACCCTAGTCTTTCTACATTTAAAGTATGAATTGCAATTGCAGGTGGCTGTACCTTACAAGCTCTGTATCCAAAATTATTCTTAAGGGCCTTAATTGTCAATTAACTGAGTATGAAACTATAGTGCTGTAATCCATGCTGTCTTGACAGGAAGAGAATTCTGTTATGTGATATGCCAAATCACAGACCAGGAAATCCTAGAAAGATTTCAGTATGGAAGGACACGTAAGCTTTGTTTAGTGTATGAAATGCCATATACACCCCATTTTTCTGGAACATAGTTGCCAAGTTCTAGCTTGGAGTGTGTCAGTTTTCATCTGAACTCAAGAGTAGTGACAGATTTATGTGTTCTGAAATGCTGAATGTCATGACTTCAAGAAATGTGTCTAGTAGGGGATAGAGTGCAGCACAAATAGACAGTGGGAAACGCAGGCTCCCCCTTTCTCAAGGAGTTCAGGTTCTTAAGTCCATTTGCTACTTCAATATCCTATCTGCCCCTGCCTCTACAACGGAGTAATTTTTATTCTTGTCAGGAGTTTCCAACAATGTTTCCTTCCCTTCAGAGAACATGGTTTAATGTGCCGTCTTTTTTGAAGGACAAACGAAAGTTCAAATGCCTTATTGAAGATGTTAAACAATGTTTTAAAAATAACCTCTAATACTGAATAACTGAGTAAATGTTACTGGTTTACACGTTTTGAGTAATTTCAGGTTTCAAAGTGCCTTTGGAAGCCATTTTAGTTTTATCAATTAAATGTTGAGTAGTTCTAATGTTTCTTATTTTGAGCTTGTGTGATTCACTGCTGCAGTGCATTTACTGCACAGGTTTAAATGGCTGATAGTGGAGTCAGTGTGCAAAGCTTCTGACCACTTTCAGAGCAGCATGTTAACAGGGTTTATGAAAACAACAGGATGGTGGGTCCTGGTAGCTGAACCAGGGACTGGATCGATTACGTTGTTTCAGATTATATTCCCGGCAGCAAGGTATTTTTTACTGTGAAAATACAGGGGCTTTGTTGCTGAATACAAAGCTGGTGATGTAATTGATAGTTTAATGTTTGTTAGAAGCAACTTACTGCCATGGTTAAGCAGTGCCATTAATTGTTAGCATTCCTAGATCTAAGCAGCAGTGTATCTGCTATAAACATCAGTGTGTGATAACTTTGTAAGACTGAGGTTTTCAAAAAGCTAGATATTCCAACCAATATTCCTCTACAGAAATAGCACAAGACAGTAGTGTACTATTAGCACCATAAAGCAGTAGTGTTTTTAGTAATTGTTACATTTTCCTTCAAAATTTCCTCCTCTTATCCTGAAACAATATCAGACCTGTGGATAGGAATGAGACCATGAAAATAGCTGACAACTTCAAGACTAAATTTGATGGAACGGTTTGTATTTTCTGAGCATTTAGTGCAGATAGCATAGGAGTAGGAAATGAT
Organism: Corvus kubaryi; assembly: GCF_017639235.1. NCBI lineage: Eukaryota > Metazoa > Chordata > Aves > Passeriformes > Corvidae > Corvus > Corvus kubaryi. The sequence goes on from NW_024582054.1 coordinate 13,321,486, forward strand.
TGAAACATTTTCTTTTGTCCCTTCCCCACAATGGTGAGTGGGGATCAAAGGAGGAATGCCTTGTTCTCTTTTCACTCAAGTAAAGTGGACAAAGGAATGATAGTTTTTCCCTTTTTCCGAGAATGAAGTAGAGATGCTTTATGTGACTAGGGAACAATACCATGTATAGTCTATGCCTGTCTTTTGAAGTGTTTCCATCACATGGTCCCTTCTAGCTTTAAGTATAATTTAAGAAAGCAGAAACCTGAACATAATTTTTCTGCAGGCAGTAGGTATTGGAGAACTGAACACCCTCCTCCAGCAAAGTTAATTTCAAAACCAGTAAATTTACAAATAGATTTCTGGGACATCTTTTATTTCTCTGGAAAGTAATGGTCTTGTGGTTAGGTCCCAGATACAAGATTCGGGTTCAGCTGCTGATTTTATAGTAATTACTGTGTTACAACAGGGTAAACATACTCATTTAATGTATGTCCAGGATCTTTAAAATGAGTTTGCCTAGTCAAAGAAGAATTTCTCGGAGACTGTGTATTTGTGATGGGTTCAAATGCTGCAGCAGTGCTGCATTAGTAACATAGAGACATCTGTGTTATGGAGGATATAGTTTTGCTATTTCAGTCTTGGGGGTTTTTTCTCCTGGTTCAGGCAGTTGTTATTAGGTAAGAGTGTTCTATTATATGGCAAAATGTGAGGTCTACAAAGCTTGTAAATGTATCCTCAAGATGCAAAGTAATAAAAGTCACAACTTCATGATTTTTTAGAAATGCACTGTCGGTTGTCATGTTTGTAACTGTTCTTGTAATAGAGAAGCAATAGTGGCTTTTTCTTGCTACTTGTTATCCTGGTTGAAAAAGCTGGTTTACCTCTGGGTGATGAATGACTGTTCCCTGCTTCGATTTGTCTAACTGGAAGAGGAAATTAGTGTTACTTTTCTTCCTTTGACTTATTTCTTAAAAGATGCTTGTTTTTGACATGCATGACATTTGATTCAGTGTAAAAGCTGATCTGTATTTTCATCCAAACATCCAAAGTCAAGAGAACTGTATTGTTAAAAGTGCTTTTGTCAGGGACTATATTCTTCCACATATTGTGCAATATTCTACACTGTAAAACTCTACGTTCTATGTGGTGCCCTTTGGTGCTTTCAAAAGAGTATGGCCGAAACTGTTCTGTTCTTGCTATGAAATAGATATGAGGAGAACTTTTACCAATTTCTGATTTGCTTTGATCTTTGTTATTAATGCAGATACTGAATGGTCTAGGAAATGCAACATCTTCACTTCTACAAAGCCATGTCTTAAAAGAGCCATCCAGTGTGCCATGCTACTCAGATTATTTCAATTACTACTCAATTAATTCAATTAATTCTGATCCTTCTTTGAATTCTAGTATGTTTTAAGAGATGTCTGCCTTTCTACTTCAGTAGTCACAGTTACTAAGGTGTCATTCAAATAAAAATAGCTTCATTCTAATGAAAGTTACGGGAAATAGATCTTTTTCATTATTGTTTGTCTTTGTAGTAGTCACATTCATTGCTTCAGTTCTGCAGAACAGAAATTAACTGAAGTCTCACTCTATCTGCTATAAAGCTCTCAACTTTGTCCTTTGGAATCTAGCTATAATAAACTCCATGAATCTTTGACTTCAGTTCAAAGGTGATTAGAAGTTATGCTTGTATAGCATATGCTATGTATAGGATTTGCACCCAAAGGAAAAGAGTATTTGGTATGAATATGATTTATTATTGAAGTTACTGGAGGAACAAATAACAGAACAGAGATCAGAGCAGTGTTTGTCAGCACTTAAGCCTTGAAGAATGCTTGTTGAGACTAAGCAACACAATGAGCAGTGCCCAGAATAACTTGAAAATTTCAAATGCAGTTTCAACTGAGTAACTGAGATATTTATTTTACCTACATGTAAAGACTTGGACTGTTTGGTATCTATATGAAACTGAAGTCAGAGCCATTTTCAGAGCTATTTTCAGAAATACAAGTAATAATGTACAGACCTCAAGATGTGGGTCTGATTGTTCTCCCCCACAAACCTACATAAGTACATAAACTTAGATGTCAGAATAGCTCACTTTTTCATTTTTAGGTGAATGGGCTCCATATTGCCAGGCTCAAAAAAGGACTGTTAACCTTTATAGGCCCATTGTTGGGTTTTGTCTCATTTCTGTGGTTGGTGTGCAACACTCTGAAGCTTCTAAATAGTTGGATAGAAATGTCCTTTTTTTCCTTTATTTTTCTTTTCTTTTTTCATTTTGTACAACATTTAGTATATAGAGTGTCCTTCTGATATAAATTACCTGTATATTCCTTCTCACCAATCTGTTTTGTGGAGACTTGGGAATGAAAAAAAATGGGGCAGCGTTAGTCAGGAGTGACGGGGGTGCCGATCTGTAGTGTATTCCTTGGTGCTCTGCAGTGGATTACCTAACAGCAGAGACAGCTGGTGTAACAGGTCATAGGATAGGCTGCCTGACTATCAGGTCATGTGGCAAAGGAAGGGGCCAAAGCGTTAGATTGCAACTGGGGAACGTGTCGTCTCTGTGAAGTTTTCGTTTGCAGGCCCTGCTGGCTAAGGTGACCCTGGTGCACTTTGTGCCCTTTCTTTGCTGGCTCTGTAGGTCAGGCTAAGCACCAGTGTCTGGTAGGTTTGAGTTGTGGAGCAGAAAGAAAGGGAAACTATGCTGCACGTAGGATACAGCTTAGGTTTGTGGAAAGAGAATACAGTGACTTCTGCATGAGTCATACTCAGGACTGAAGGAGGGGCAGGCTTACTAGGAACCATATGACTGCAAAGATCAGGTTGGGAAGGAATGCAGATTCTTGGGGTGCTATCAAGAAGGCAGGGAGAAGAGGCTCCCTCACGCAGGACAGTGGGAAAGGAAAAGTGAAGCTTTTTTATAGGTTAGTAAGATATATTGCATTTAGGTCACCAAAGAAGTGTGGGACAATGATGTGAAACCTTTGAAGCAAAGCCTGCTTCTAATGCAAACACAGAAGATGGAGACTTTGTTTTACAAATAGTCACATGTAAAAGACAGTGAGTACAAGTTAATCCAGAGGAGATTCTGATTAGACAGAAGAGGAAAATATTTCACAATGAGAGCAATTGGCCATTGGAACAATCTCCGCATAAAGTGGCGGATGCCCAAATGTTTTGACTTGCTTCTAAGATTCATGTGGACCATTTTGTCTAGACTATGCTTTTACCAAGAAAAGTTGGACCAGATGAACTTTAAGGTCCCCTCCCAAGCTGGTATTCTGATTCTCTGCAGGTTTTCATTTATAGCACAACTTCATGCCTGTATAACTATTGTACATCTCCCTGCATAACTTTACTACTTCAAAGCATAACATATTTGAGAAAAAATTATTTATAACTACATATTGGATAATAGGTTGCTACGAAACGGTATCCTTTAAAAAGCAGGGCATGTCATTTGCTTAGCTTTGCTATACTGCTCTGTGATATATGATGCAGAGATAGCATATGGATTTTCTAGTTGTCTTACAAGCCTGAAAACTGCCAGGCACATTTAAGACATTGGAGCCAAGTAAGCATTCCCCACACTAAAGGATAGATTGTACTTAGATCTAGTGCATGAGAGAGCTCCAAAATAATATGTGGAAAAAATTTCTGGTCTAAGTTCCCAATGACCAGCTGTAAATTATCTAAAATATATCAGTGCACAGAAAAAAATAGTTTTTTAAAGAGACAACAAAAAAAAAAGCTGGAAAACTCAGTAGCTATGTTAGCATTAATGCAAATCAATATAAGCATAAAATTGATAGTTCATCTATCAATTTGACAGAAAATATCATCCCATCCCTTCCAGCTGGTCCTTAGAGATCACAGGGTCTGAATGTGGCTGGGCTTGATTTATGATTATAATCAATTTGGCACTATAGGTCTGGTTGTGTTCAATAAGAACTTTCACAACCACAGATTCACAAATAGTGCAATTTACCAATCCAAAACTACAGGTCAAGCTGTGCTCAGTAAGAACCGTCACTGTCCCAGATTCACACATAGCACACATAGTTTGGTGTATTGAAACAACAGAAACACAGACTTGGAATTGCTGTTGATAAACAGCACTAGATGTGACAGAGCTCTAACAATAACAATAATATTGTGTCAGCCTGGATAATAATAATAATCCCATGCAGAAGCTAACCAAGCAGGCATCCCTGCTTGTGAAGAGAGGAGAGTAACCCACCAACAGACTCCAAGACCTTTTTGGGTCTTTTGCTAAGTACATGAAAATTCTACCTGGCTTATATACAGCTCAATCTTATTCTCCTCCTCCTTCTTTACATGTAGCATAATCTTAAATGGAGGATAAGTAATATAGTCATGTATGTGGTAGCATGTGCTTCATTAATCTTATTAGCATTCTCAGGGTTTGTGCTTTAATATTTAAATATTTAAACCCTTATTCAGGCAAAAGTTACTTTTTTGGCCATGGTGTCCTTCAAAGTTCTAGTTATATGACTTTGTTTTGTTCTGTTCAGTCCTTCAGAGCCAAAACAGGACCATCCTATCTCCACAGGGCCTCCTTCTTCAGCCCACTCATCCTTTCTTGACGTCAACTATGCAGAACTCAATCTGCAAAGATAGTGTACAAGGAATGTGGTATAGGCTGTAGACAGTAGGCTGTCTTAGACCTTGCCAGGCTTCTTGGCCATCACCCTACACCACCTTAAAATCAGATGAAAGAGGTACATTAAAAATGCATTCATAATCTAGAAATAATCCTAATACAACTCCTGTTGAATTTTCCCAGGCACAGTCTTCTGCAAACTCAGTACAGAAGAATCGGATAGAGGCTAGATTTTGATTTGACCAGAACTACTTCCTTTGTATTCAAAACATCAGCCTAGCTATCAGAACATAGTTAATTATTAATGCATGTGTACAATCAGGACAGCTGACTCTGCAGATTGTTAGCAGGTTAGCATAGTGTACTTCTGTTTAAGCAGATCAGAGAAGGAAAATAGGATTGAAAGTTTACTTGCAATGTTTTGTTAGGCTAAGAAAAATGTAGAATATTCTTGCTAACCACACATCAATGCGGTTTCCACAGTTTCAGTGCATTCCGGATTTACTCTAAGATGTCAAGGATCTTGGATCAGAGAATTCTGTTGTTAGTAATTTCATTTTTAGCAAGTGTGCAGAGTACAAAGGTACTTTCAGAATGGAAGAAGTGTGGTGATCCAGAATGTGAGAGTAAGTAAAAATTTGTTTTTTTCAAAGGGAGTCTGTGGTGTATATGCAGCTATTAGGAATCATAATCTCAAATTATCAATGAAACAGACTGAAAATGAGTAGCCATAGCAAATGTTTGTTGTTAATATACTAAATTTATGAGCAATAGGCTTAAACTTTTAAAACAAAAAGAGAAAAAAAATACTTGCTGGATTGTTGTGTAAGAATATACAGATCAAAGTTCAGTAAAAATACTTTTGAATAGCTAGTTTTTCTCAGGTGTCCCCAAGTGGGCAGTAGAAAACAGATTTAAAGTATTTTTAACTCATTCTTTACAGGCATGAAATAAAATAAAATATAAATAAAATAAAAATTATAGGTTATAAACTGAGAAAGAAGACTCTTTATCATCTGTTTATAGTACAATCTAGCCCATTCTGCAGAACTCTGGTTTTTTCTACTGTAAGCAAACTGGTTTGCGATGGTTTTTGTAATCCTTCTTACAAAACACTCTGTTAGTATTTCCTCTTTACTTATTTTTTCTTCTTTAACGTGAAGTGTGTGCTGTAACTAATTATGTAGTTCTCAAAGAGTAAATAACTCTGCAGGAGGCAGAGCCCCTGAATCACAAGTGGGCAAATAATGTTCCATTTATTATCCACCGATTACCGTTGTGAAACCTGTCATAATCATACTTGAAGCAGTTTCTAAGCTGTTTCCATTGGTTTGGCAGACTTAAGTGTTATATTTTCAGTGTGAATAGCTTCTCCTGAAGTGGAAGAGACCTTAGATTTTCTCTGCTGATGGATTTCTATTTTCTTGTGGAGCCATAACAACTCCAGTAGGTTCTGGGTGTTCAGAGATGTCTATCTTTGTGAACAGCATGAGAAATGGGCTCCAAACTGACCAGAGCATATCAGTAGTGGTTTCTGTGGGGAAAAAGAAAACTTTGGAGACAAAGAAGACTTAAATAATTCAAACTGAATTGGAAGCTTTCATTTTAACAAGAGGTTTAAGGTTTATATTGCTTAAATTTAAATTTATTTTAGTCATAAGAGAAATGTAGTCAAAATACAGAACAAAATCCCTGAAATAAATACTAGGTTTAACTTAGAATTTCTAAAATATAAAATTATAAATATGCTTGGGAAATACTTTTTAGCTGTTTAGGTCTGACTTTAGTAATTGAATTTGCTAATCCTGCAAACACACTTAAGCATTAAAACCTTGGCTAGTGGAAGCCAAGCACTGGAAAATGTCCATATAGGACAAGAGCTTTTCCCCTTGATGTCTGCAGTACATAGGAAAGAAAGCAAGATAGGGCTGCTTTTTGCATTAGTTGATTTCCACTTGATGATAGAAATGGATAAGTATCATAACAAAGTACATACATAAAAATGTTTGCTAATACATCCGTATTTGATATATATCAGATTTCTTCAGTAACTGACTTCAGACAAAATGGATGCTGTATTTGTTTATTTCTTTCCACTTATTATTCCAGAGGCAATGAGCCGAGTTCAAGCCACTACAGACTACTTAGGACCTGATTGCCGGTATCTTAACTTCAAAACAGGGGAGGAGATCATGGTATACTCCAAACTTTCAAGGAAAAATGAAAACTTGTGGACAGGAAGTGTAAGTACTTCAACCTGAAAGACTTTCCCCATAAATATTTGAGATATAATAATAGCATAACAACTGCAGTCTACTTGCTTCTAAGGGTCTTCTATCTCTTTTGGGATATTAACCAGTCATGGATCAATACAGTATTTGGGAGATGGGTCATTGTTACTACCTTTATATAGAAAGAGAAAATCAAATCTTGGCAAAGATCACTCATAGAGAAACAAAGTCAAGATCAGAATACAAGTTTTCTGTTTCCTTCATCTTATCATTTGACTGTAATGATTTCATCTGGTTCCCTTTAAAACACTCAGGTCTATCAGGTCAGGTTCCTACCTACAGGTCTGTGGGTAAGACATCCAGTACTGGGACTTGACTTCACAATTCAGTGCTTAAGGAAAGCTCCCAGAGAAGGTATCATGCATATTTAATGACTTGGAACAAGTGTCAATGAAGTTAGAACAGTCATTTAAGAAGGAATGGATGCATTGATCCAAATAAAGTTTTACTGCTAGTAAAACTGTGTAAGTGCTTCAAAACCACAAGATATTAGTAAATTTTTGGGTTGGTTTTTTTTTTTTTCTGCAAATAAACTGTCACATTTATTGTTTAACAGTGAAATTCTGTCTTCCTTTCTTTCATCCAGGAGTATCTTTGCAGGTACCTCACTATTCCTTGCTTTCCAAGAAGTATCCCTCCATTAAAGGCTCTCTGCAATGGTTTGATGTAAAGCCAGCAGTGGTTTCTCGGCCAGAGGGACTTGATTCTTTTGGACACTATGATTAACTTATTTTCTGTAGTGTTGCCATCTTCATTGTCATTTTCTCTTGAGCTGCTGCTGGCCTCATATCTGAATTTCATATCCTACTTTCCTCGTAACTTACTATGGGTCAACAGTTTTTAAGGCATGACTTTTTTCCCATTTGAGGCAATAGGAAATTTGCAGCCAATTTTAGAAGGAACTGGCGGCAACCATCAGTGCACACAGCACTGTCTTCAGCTGAAGCAGTTTTAAGGCTACTGCCTTGGTTCTGCACAAACACATGTTCATAGAAATAATACAAATAATAGTATGGAGTAATATACTTCCCCTTGCTTTCTGAAATGGCAAGTGCAACACTTCTGTGAAGGAAAAACAAACCAATCTTTTGACAAAACAGAATGAAGGAGATAGGGGGCAGTTCTATAAACTTATTGTTAATCCATAATTTTCCAGCACATATGCAAGTACCTAACATATATATCCCTGAAGTTTAAATGCTCTTATTAGTTTTTTATTTTTTACAGAAAGGAAAGGATTTTGGATATTTCCCAAGAGATGCTGTGAAGGTTGAGGAAGTTTTAATTGGAGAAGAAGTTGAAGTGCTTACTAAGGTAAACCAACATCACCAGATTTTCCAATGTAGTTTACAGCAATCAAAAATCTAATAGCCAGTTAGAAATTCAACTGTCGATGAATATTTTATTTCAGATAATTCAAAATGTGTTTTTATTATTTTTCCATTTGCGTGTTTATTCTCCTCTAAAGTAATTTCTATATAATTAAAGATACAGAACCTTTAGGAATAATATAATTAAATACAGTTCTTTGTGTAAAGTTATAACAGAGAGTGACAATATATATTGCTGTGGGACACGGTGATATAGAAAATTACACACTAGAACATTTTAAAAGTTAATATTATTCTTCTAGGAAACGGATTTCCTTTGTCTTCATGAAGATAAGTACACTTTTGAAAATGAAGACAACACATTATATGATTACAACAAAGAAAGTGAATATTCATTGTCTGATGCAGAACCAAAGCTGCATGAAAATGAACTCTTAAAACATACAAGAGACTCCATACAAAGTGAAGAAAGAACTGAATCAGTTTCTGAAAATGACTCAGAGGAATCTCACACTCAAGAATCTGTAAACAGAAAGTTGATTAGAAAAGACGATACTGAAGAGCCACAAATGCAAAACAGTCTCCCACTAGAACCTGCTCAAACTCAGTCCAGTTGGATTTCAGGATGGTTTACCACAGAAAGTGAAAATTATGAAGAGCCCTTAAAAGTCATTACTGAATCTGCAGAAGAAAATAAATACCAAGGCAGAAAAATAGAGGTAACAGCTGAAAATTATTTACAGGAGTCAAATTATAAGGAGGAACAAGAACCCCCTGCATCTGGTTGGTTTCAAGGTGGACTGACAAACTTTCTGTATTACAGTGAAGAGAAAGAAGATGCTGATTTGGTATCAGAAAAAAATGATCCACAAATCCATAAAGTTCCTGGTGTGCCTGAGCATTCTAATACTGAACAGGAAACAACAGTCACTGAGGTATTGCCAGAAAAAGAAAAGAGCGAAAGCCAAGAATCCGAATCAAACTGGTTTAATTTGGGTTTAAGTAATGTTCTTAATTTTGGCCATGCTGAGGAAGCTACAATTGCTACAGAGGACCAGAGGAGCAGACAAACAACGGATCAAGCAAATAAGTATGAGGAAGAGCAGACTTTAGACCAGAAAGAATTACATATGGACAAAGAATCAAAGGAAACAGTTAAGGCAGCGACAGATGAGGAGAATTATGCACAAGTAACAGATTCAAACAGTAACAGGCCAAGTCCTGGGGAGATACCAGCAAGTGTACATACTCTTAATGACACCAAAAACACCTCAATTAGCACAGAATCACCTTTTGATATATTAACATGTGACAAAGATAAACCAATTGACCCTTACAATTCAGAAGAAGACTTGGTATCAGAAAGCCAAGTGCTGAAAAACACTGAAGCTGAAAAGAAAAATCAGGAGTCAGAAAGAAGACATGGCCAATCAGGTTGGTATACAAATATCTATAATCGTTTTATTAATTATAATATGGACAAACATGATCATCAACAGGGACATGAATCAATTGCATCAAATTTATTCTTCTCATAACCCAACTCTGAATTGTGATCCCTCAGACACAAGAAATACAGGAAGAAAGCCTGACATATCTGAATTCATATCTGAAGAGCCATTGCCTCTCTTTTAGTCATTCTGCGGACATACTGAAGCTTCAGAGTTCAACAGCCAAAGAAAGGCAAGTGCAGAGTTATGGGGAACTACCAGGAACTGCACATAATCGTCTGGGCATCAAGAAGACCTCATGTGACAGTGAACCGAGTCTTAGACTGGAAGCACCCGAGAAAGACAAACTAGTCAAAGGTTGTGATGCAGAAAAAAATTCAGCATCTAAAAGCCATTTCAAAATGGATAGTAATATAAAAGATGAAATTCAGAAATCAGAGAATAAAAATGTCCAACAGGGTTTTTATGAAAATAGCATCAGATATTTCAGTCAGGATATTTTTAATGATGGACATCATCAGAAATCTGGGGAGTCCCAAGAACTGACTCCAGACCAACCTTTCTCTCCTCATTCCTCATCCAATGGCCTCAGTTTAATAGGTATCAAATTTCCAAAGAAACTGGCCATTTGGAAGACATACGGAGTTTCAGAATGGAAGGTAAAAACTGCTAGCTGAGAAGAACTAAGTTTCCATAATAAAAAAAAGCCTTGGTAAGCCTTGATAAAATACCACAGGGAAAAGAAACTGAAGGCACTTCAAATCAGAAGGTTAAACATAACATATCAGGTAACAGTAATGCAAATACCTCCAAAAAGAATGATCTTTCCTTGTCAGCTGGCAGTGCAAAGTAACAAATAGGGCAGAGGAGAAAAAAACTACAACAAAATCTACCAAACAAGTAGAAGATTGGATAACTCTTGATGCTCTTGCTTATAGCTTGTCAGAGAGGAGCAACAAACTGAACGAATTCCTATAAATGTGCATCACCAGGAAGGTGGAGGAGAACTAACATGGGAAGATTCAAGTTCCCAGCATCAGCTTCTGGTACCAGAGAATGGACAGTCTTAATCTAGATCTCAGAAAGAAATATAAAAATCACCTGTGATACAGTAAAACAAAATACAAATCTGCATCCTCAGATTTCGGCCTATCAATTCAAACCACCATGACAGTGCAAGATACAAAAGCATAGAAAATTAATCTGAGTTTTGAAAGGCATCATCAAACACTACTTCAAAAGACTAAGTAATACCAATCTTCAGATGAATCCAAGTCCAAAAAAGTATTTATAAAGAAAATTTCTTGAGAATAAAAGCAAGAGTCATGTGATATTAGTCTGACCAAGAGTAAACTTTTACCCTGGGAGCCCTCTAAAATAGAAAATATTTTTAAAGAGAAAAAAAAAGACAGTTAGTGTCTCCTAAAGCCATCTAACTAAAAAGCCAGACTTCTATTTTAAAAAGTTGATTAATTAAATCCTGGCAACCTGGGATTGCTCAGAAACCTGGCTGATAGAGTAGATGTTGAAAAAGAAGATACTGTTGTAACTGAAAGGATGAATAATGCTGAACAAAAAAAATGCTGCTACTAAAATTATCTAGGAGAAGAAAAAAAAGAAAGATTCTGAAAACAAGAGTCAAAATCCAGAAATACAAATAATAGCAATTATACTCTACCAAAAGGGGTTCAGTAGTATTTTTACCAGACCATCATGGTCCTTTGCAAATATATTTAGTAAAACTAACAGTTAAGCCTGTCAAAAAAAGTCTAAGCATATATGTTTGGTCAAAAAAACCCAAAGGAAAATTGAAGTAACATTAGGACTAGTACACTTGAATACTGCACAGAAGAATGAGAGGGAATTAAAAGGAAAAGAATCCGAACAATTTAAGATACTACTAAATATAGAGAAGGTGCAGAAAAAAGAAAAACCAGGCAAATATTGTATGACAAACAGATTTACCAAACCCATTAATTGCATTTCAACAATTTTATTTCAATTAAAACAAGATATTAAGCAACCCTTAGAGCATCTCTGTGATGCCAGCAAACTGCTGCAGCAGCACGAGCCATTTGAAAAGATTCATCATGAAATCACAGCTTACTCAACTAAAGATAATGCTGTGTGGAGGCAACAGGTCATTGTATCTGCACAAAAGGGGCACAATTTGGACACTGAGCAGGGAAAATATACAGAAAAAAGAAATGTTCTTCTAGAGCTGCCAGAGGTTTTGTCTGCTATAACAATTAAGTGTGCTGCCCAAACTGCAGCTAAAGTTACTAGAGCAATGTTTCACTAACAGAGATTTAGCAAGAACAAAATATCCTTTGTTTGCAGAAAAAAAATACAACAGATACAACACTGTCTCCTCCTGGTGATTTAAAATGAAGATGTAGTGAGCCTAACTCGTACCAGTTAATGACTGATTTATGATATTTCAAGGATCCGATAATACAAGTTAATATAATGGTAACAGTTTAAGAGCAAATTACTTGTCTTGAATTTGGACCACTGGACTATTTGTGATGTGTATCTTTGGCCAGTACTGTCTTGAAGCATATAATTAAATTAAACAATTTGTAATTTTTTTTTCCTTGTGGGTAAGCACAGTGTGGGTTTTTTTTGAAAGCAGTATTTTATTGGCTCCAGGCAATTTACTCCAAGTCACTAAAACTGGGGCAGCCAGGTGCCTTCAGTCATACTTCTGCATGAACATGCCTGTGGTTTCTTGTATTTTGCAGTGAAACTTGATATCTTGAGGGAATTTGTTAATCTTTAATCCTACATGGCATTTTAACTGTTCTCCCTCTAAAGCTTACCCCACTTGTATCTGGATATAAGAAAGAGATCTCCCTGATCAGGGAACCTGTAGACTATCAAAACCAAACATATTTTTTCCTGAACATTGATTTTTAACTACTTTACTACAACACAAGTTTTGCTTAAAGCTCTATCCTTCAAATTCTGACATCATTATTTGCATAGTGTTTCTTAAATCATAAATCTGTAGCACATTTACTCTAATGTGATACTCTAGTGTTTGGCTTTAAGTTGAGGAAAATAAAAATTAAAAAATTAAAATCTCTGTAGAGGTTAATATCTTACAGGAGTAAGTTGAATCCTCTAAAAATAACCATAATTTCTCTTCACAATTATGTGCAGGAGTAGGCAGAAGAAAGCTACTAGAAGAAACACCAGAGAAGGAACATGAAATGATTGTAGCTGTAGACAGTGGACGTGACAGTGATCAAGATTCAAAAGCAACAGCCATAACTTCAGTAAATTCTGAAATAAAAATGGACAATTCAGTAGCTGACTCTGAAGCTGATGTCAAAAAGTCTTTCTCTGATGCCATCCAGAACTATGTTCCAAGTAATGGTAAGTGCTAAGTTTCTTAATTTTAAGGAAAATAAATTTTCAATCTTAAAAAAAAAAACCCAAAAAACAAAAAAACCAGTTGGAATTATATGAAGTTGACAATAGTAATGTAAAACTTGTTTTATTCCTTATGATCAAACCAGAAGGAGGCTGGATATATCAGATACTTCTGTGCTTGAATGCACTTGAGATCAGAGAAACAATAAAATCTGCATCGTCAGCAGTGATGATTATCATCAAAACGGTAAGAATTCTTTCTTGTGATATAACATTAACATCAGTGCAAATTTAAGCCAGCTACAAGTTATGTTCTGCAATGGAACTCCTAAAAAAAAACCCCAACCTTTTAAATAAACCCTCTGCAGTTCCCTTGCTTCCAGGGTAATCTAATGCCAAATGAGACAGCACAAGAAAATGTCAGGTCAGCTGCTCTTCATCTGCCTCTTTGCAGTACAGAATCTGATGAACTTAGGGTGTGAGGATTTGGGGTTTTGTTTTGTGGGCTTTTTTAACAGCCAGGAAACACCTGAGTGGCATTTTAAAATTTTTGTTTGGTTTTGTTTCTTTGTGGTTTTCTGAGTGAAACTAATAGCTTCCTTTAGTTCTCAGAACAGTGCTCATTAAATTTGCTTGGACTTAAAGAACTTGGGTTATGATGAGTAAAATAACCAGAATACTTCCATTGTTTTTAAAGAGTATTTTCAAAGCTTTGATTCACAAATCTTCCCCTAGTTCATAACTGCCTTAAAAATATTTTTGTAAGCAAATGTATAAAATAGAAAATGGGCTTATTATTGCTATGAGGGTGTCTTAAACATCAAAACGTAGTGCAGAGTAAAGGTGAACCTTAAGGGGCACAACTGCACAAGAAACAGCGCTGCCAGAGCAACGCAAGAAAAGGTAGATGTTGTTGCACTGTCTCCTCCAAATAAAACAGTAGTAGCAGGTAAAGTGCCATATGGTAAACTTCAGTTCGGTGCTTTGGCTGAATTTTGTTTAGATTGGGTAATTGAAGTTTACGAACCGCATAAATTTGTTGCTAATTTCCATGTACGTATATAGAATATGGTTAAATGGTAGTCTAGGACAATGAAAACTGAAGGGCTTTGTCCCTCGTGACCCAGACTAGATTACAACTCACTGATAGTTCACTGCTACGGCCAAACTCGTTCTTGTACTGTTTGATACAGCTAAAAAAGCTAAAAAAGGCACTTCCGCCTTCTACCTATGCCGGTCCCTTAGGTGCTTTGCAGGCAAGTCACTCACCTTGCGTTGTGAAAGTTGTTAGCACACGTTAATTTAAAAAAAAAAAAAAAATTAAATCTTAATAAAAAAATAAATAACAAAACTCAAACCAAACAAAACTAGAGTTAATCTTAGTGAATGAGAAGAGGAAGAATCCCTTGCTGTGTGGCATTGCATCTGCCCTTGCATCGGGATCAGCGGCCCGGCAGGACCATTTTTAGCACAGGCACCTGGCAGCGCTCCGGCCCGCCCAGCCCTGCGCAGCCGGGCTCGCACCGGGACCCACCTGCGGCCCGGCCCGGCCCGGCCCTCCCCGCCCCGCCCCGCCGGGCACCGCCGGCCCCGCCGCCCGGGCCGGGACACGCCTGGCGGGCGTCCCACCGGGAGCCAGGCCTTGCCGGGGAGTTTTATTTCTGTGCCACCCGCTGCCGCCCGGGCGCACATGGAGGCGGCCGGCGCCGCACGGGAGGTGAGTTTCTCTGAGCGTAACTTTGGGGAGGAACAGGAGCGGGTTCCGCGGGGCCACGTCGGTGCCGGAGGACGGGGACGGGACGGTGGGCGCACGCCGAGGGGAGCTGTCGGTCCTTCCCGCCTGCGGTCCCCCTGCCCAGGGGCGGCTCTGCCGCACGGGCCGGGAGCCGCCAGGGAACCGCGCTGGGCGGGCGGGGAGAGCCGGCCCCGGCGGCTCCCACCTGTGCCGCGCGCCCCCCCGTTACCCGCGGCGGCAGTGGTTCTTCCCCCGCCCCCCGCGCGGGCAGTGGTACGGGCCGGTTGTCAGGCGGCGGGCCGGAAGGGGCGCGCGCCGCCCGCGGGAAGATGGCGGCGGGTGGGCGCGGGGGGCCCGGCGGCGGCGGCACGGCCGGGCTGTGGCCGGGGCTGCGGGACAGCGCCCGGCGCTACTGCGGGCTGGCCTGGGAAGGGCTGCGCTGCGTGAGTGAGGGAGTGACGCGGGGCTCGGCGCAGCCCCCGCGAGGGCCGGGGTCTTGTGCAGCGCTGCTGTCGAGAGGCTTGGGCAGGGGAGAAATCGAAATTAAGACTTAACTGCACAGTAGCCTGTTTTTAAGCACGGGTCACATGTAGTAAATTTGAACTGCATTGAGCATGTCGTATCTTTGAGCAAATAGACAGATCCGTTTACAAATGAGATGTGATTGTATGGAAGTGTTTAAAATGTGTTAAATCACCGGTGCGTTCAGTATGTTATTTTAGCATGAGGTTGGTTGAACAGGTATTTCTACCAAACAATCAAGAAATACTGCTATTGGTTCTTCCAGCAGTGAACTGGGTAGACTACTCAAAGGAGAATTTTCCATAGTAAGTTCTCCGTACCTAAAGGGGCCTATAAAAAGGCTGGAGAGGCACTTTTTACAAGGGCATGTAGAGATAGGATAAGGGAGAATGACTTTAAACTGGAAGAGGCTAAGTTTAGATTAGATAAGAGAATTAAATTCTTTACTATAGGGGTGAGGAGGCACTGGAACAAGTTGTCCAGAGAAGCTGTGGATGTCCCATCCCTGGAAGTGTTCAAGGGCAGGCTGGACGGCTTTGAGGAAATAGGTCCAGTGGAAAGTGTTCTTGCCAATGGCAGAGGGATTGAAACTAGATGATCTTTTAGGTCCCTTTCAACCCAAATCATTCTATGATTCTGTAATTATTGGTAGACTCAGAAAGAGAAGGTTTCAGAGCTTTATCTGTTGATGTTCATATCTTGTTGGAACTTCTTTCTTCTTTTTTTTCCTTCACTTGGTAAATCTATCATTTAAAAAGCAAATGCTTCTGTTAACCATTTTTCTCAGAATTTTGGAAAAAAAATAGATATACAAGTTTATATATATCTATAAAATAGATATACATAGTTTACTTATTAGAAGTAAACTATGTCAACATGTAATGTCTGTTTCTGTTGAAAATATTAACCTCTTTTCCTTTAGCTGAAGCTTTTTACTTTACTTTTCAGGCTGTGGCTTCACTGCCTGAAGATATGAGACCTGGCCCTGATCTGTATGGTTTCCCATGGGAAATAGTGATTTGTGGTGGCATTGTTGGAGCCTTGACAATTTTCTTGTTCCTGTACAGAAGTTACCAATCAGTAAGTGTTTTGGTTTAACCCTGGACAGCAGCTGAGCACCACACAGCCACTCTCTCGCTCCCTCTCTCACGTTGGAATGAGGGAGAGAATCAGAGGACTAAAAGCTAGAAAACTGGTCGGTTGAGATGAAGACAGTTTAATAGGGAAAGCAAAAGCTGTGCATGCAACAAACCAAAACAGGGAATTGATTCACGACTTCCCATGGGCAGGCAGGTGTTCAGCTGTCTCCAGGAAAGCAGGGCTCCATTACATGTCGCAGTTACTTGGGAAGACAAACTCCATCACTCCAAACACGCCCCCCCCCCTCCTTCCCTTCACCTTTATGTCCTGAGCATGAAGTCACACGGTGTGGGTTATCCCTCTGGTCAGTCGAGGTCAGCTGTCCTGTGTCCCCTTCCAGCTTCTTGTGAATCCGAAGCCTCCTTGTGGGTGAGGTGGGGCGGGAAGCAGAAGAGGTCTTGACTCTGTGTGAACACTGCTCACCAATAACTAAAACATCCGAGTGTTATCAGTGCTTTTCAGCACAAATCCAAAATAAAGCCCCGTACCAGCTACTATGAAGAAAATTAACTCTATCGCAGAAAAAACCATCACAGGAAGTGTTCAAGTTACTTGCAGATATGTAGAGTGCGTTAATAGTTTGCATTGAAGTTGTTATCCTTCCTGTTCAAGATATATAATGCTTCCGAGTTTTAAATCTATTGTGATTGAATTTAGAATTCCTCTAAAAGAGAAATTGAAAAGTCTGTTTTGTCAAGATAATAAGTGTTTGGACATGTAGTGAGTGACTGTTGTAAGAGGAAATGCAGTGAAACTCGCTGTAGTAAGGCTTCCTTTTTTGTTTTTAATTTCTACACCGGACTTTCAAAGTCAGCCCTTAAATTATTTTCACAGGAGACAGATGTCTAGGGTGTATGTATTGCTGTGTGTATTGATATCTCTGTGACTAGCCTAGCCATAGCCAGAGCAGCTTGGGTCTTTCCAGGTAATTGTAAGCAAAAGCAATCCACATGGTTTCCTGTCAAGAGAGGCATTTTAAAATTGTTTGGACAGTGACACCTGGATTCTGTTTACTGCAACACTGAAACCCTGAAACAATTTAACTGCATGCTCTTTGTAAGCACTGATCTGATGACTTTGAGAATTGCAGTGCTGAAACCTTTTAAGGCACTAATCAGATTGTATTTCTGAGATAATGCCTGTCTTCTCTTGTGAGTAAGTAAAGATCTGATTATTAAAGGTTGCCTACTGTACTTTCCCTGCTAAGGAAATGGGGTCAGTATCTGTAATTCAGTATTCTTTTCACATCCTCTCATACAGACAGTGTGATTTTGGTACTAGGTGTAATGATACTCATGTTTGAAGATTGGTTGCATAGCTGTTTAGTTTTTCACATATGAGCAACTGCATTTTTAGGGTTTTAACATCAACTAACCTTGTCTGTAAGGGGATCTGTGTTTGTGTAAGTTAATGTAACTATAATTTAGTCATACCTTTTGTTCTCTAGAGGCATCCCTCTAGAGAGGATACAAAAAGCATTTGAACTGAAATCATGCAAACAGCTAATCTGGTATTGTTTTGCTCTTGCACATGTCACTTAAGGCGTGAAATATTACAAAAGTTATTGATAGCTTTTTCAGTCATCCATACTTAGAACTGCACTGACTGCTCCTTGAAGAATTGATGGTTACTTAGAAGTAATGGAGTTTAGTTTTGGGGATGATGGGATAAAAGTATACTTATGACTTTCTTACCCTTTTTTTGTTATTTGGTCTCCTTGGCTTTAAGTGAGGAGGAAACAGGGAAGACCTGAGGGACCCATTGTTGCATTAGGCACATGACCCATGTCCAGCCCTAAGAGAAACGTTGTTTCAGTGAGCTGTGTTGTAACAGTTTTGTGGGTTCAGCCAAGTTCTGCATCTCTCGTACCGGCCATTTTTGACAGATTTTGCCTTGCAGTTTGTTAGATTTTGATTCTAGAGCACTAGACCCCACGTGGCTGCTGCTCACTTGGTACTTGCAGGATGCCCATCGGATAGTAGCTTACTGCAGCTTTAGCTATCATGTGTTATATTGTGTGGGAGATTTTTCCCAATGGGAAATCTGAGCTTGTGTGTGGAGCTTCCCCCTCCCTTCCCTTTCCTACTCTTCTGACTGTGCATGTCCACTATGACTTTGCATAGGCAATTGTGGTTATGTAATGAATATACAGAGGTGTGTTATTAAAGTGATCCAGGTGAAAACTAATCTCCTTTCCCCTCTTTTGTCTGATAAGAGTGGAAGAAGGACAGGGCAAACACGCAGACATGGAGGGGGTAAGAGCAGAAGATATGATTGCCTGTGTTTAATAGCAGCCTGTACTTATATTCCTTTTTTAAGTTCCATGGTTAAACTTGGCAAGAAATCACAGCTTAAAAGATTAGTTTTCAGATAGTATGTGAGAGTAATTGATCAGACATTTTCAGTATTTATTCTCTTTCTTTTCAGGTTAGAAGTCGACTTTATGTAGGTAAGCTTATTTTTGATGCTTCATTTTCCATATTTCTTTGGAGTATGACTTTATTCTTTCTTTTTTCAGCTTTAGTTGTTTGGATGATGCAACATATGCTTGTCTTTCACTTTTTAGGAAGGGAAAAACAGCTTGCCAATAAAATTGCTGAACTAGTTGAAGAAAAATGCAAAATTCTTGAAAAACTCAGCATCTGCAAAAAAGAGGTAACGGTCTTCATTTATTGCTTTCAGATGTGTCATAGAAATGGATTCAATCTAGCAAAGTATTAACTTTTCTAGAAGATGTTTTAAAGCTTTTAAAGGGATTCTTCAAATGCTTTTTTCTGTCAGTGCCTTTAAGAGCAATCAAGGTGTTAACAAGTTCTGCCTTTAACTATTAATACAGTGTATTTCACTGGAAGCAACTTCAAAATGTCTTTCTTTGGTTTATGTCACTGGGATAATCTAGTTAGGGCTAAGGCTTTCCTGATTTCCAGCAAGGTGCATTTGTGAATATTTAGGTGATGTCTGTGTTTCAGACTAGAGCATCGCAAATTAACACTAGTATTTAATCAATTATTTACATATATTCTGACATAAAGTAATTCCTTTTCAGTTTGAAGATTTACAGTTGTCTCTGAAGGATGGTAACATTATGAAAGAATCAACAGACACATCTTTTTTTGAGGTAAAAAGAGAAATGGAAATTGTTATTTCTAAAATATAAGGCAGTATTTTAGGAAAATGCAGCCCATATTAAAAAACACCCAAGCAAACCAAATAAAAACAACAGCAAAAAAAGACAAACCCAAAAAACTCCCAACTCAATTGTTTTAATTGGGTTACTGAAAATGACATAAAATCAAAGCATTTAAATTAAGATGCTAATGTTAAGATGTTAAGTCTTTTTTAAAAATTGCATTGAGAATGAGTGATACTAGAACAAATGGCATATTGGACAACACTTAATTGTAAGAAGTAAATTGTTCCCATTTCTAGGAAGGAGGGTACTGCGTGAAGTATTTTTTTCTCACATCTTATCTAGTTCAAATACTTTTCATAGGCTACAGGTGCACAGATTAATGAAAGATTAACACTACATTGTTTATATCCCCCAAACTGAGAATACATTCATAAAAGAGTTCCAGATAAGTGCATCAAATACCTAACAGGCTCTATAAAATTCATGTAAAAAAAGGGCAAGTAGATTTATTTCATTCTGTACCTCAGATCCTATAGAGCTAATTCTTACAGCTTTTGTTAACATGCAAGACTCTGTAGAATATTTGAGTGAAACATACTTTGCTGTCATATTTAAAACATACTTGTTGTCTTCAATATGTAATTAGTATCAGATGTTTTATTAACTCACAAACCAACTTGATTTAGGAAATACATGAAAAACTGAACAAGTCAAACTTGAAACTCAATGAGGAAATAGAGAATCTAGAAAAAGAACTGGAAGAAGAAAAATCTAAGCAGTCAGAAAATGACACCTTGGTAAGAATAAATAGAATCCTGTCTTTGTTTCCATTCATTTAAAAAATATTCTCACAGGAAAAAATCTCTGTGAAGAAGACAAACTATTTTCTTTGTGTGTTTTGAAATAAAAACTACATTTTCCATTTTGTCTTCCCTTTAACATTAGAAGAATTATAAAGGAAAATACTCAAAAGAAGAAAAGCTGGTTTTACTGATTCAGCAGTAGAACTTTTTCGGTTGGAAAATTAAAATAATTTTATTAATTGCCTAGACATTTTCAGGCAAATATGTGAAAGAAGCTATAATAACAACTAATGATTTTCAGGTGGCTGAAATTCAGGAGAAAGTGGAGTCTTTAGAGAATGAAGAAAAATCTATCCAGTCACAAATTGATGAGGTATGTCTAACTTTTATAGTTTCTGTTTTCAAATCTTTGCAATTTCTCTATTCCCCATGTAGTTACTGTTTTAATTTTTTTTCTATTAAGGGTGCAGAGGTCATATGCTGTGTAAACCAAAAAACTTTACAAGGCTTCATACTTTTGTGTGCCTTGATTGAGCAGCTTTTAATTTCATATAATGACTGGCATTTATTGAGAAGTAGTTACCTTGTCTTTTCTTCTCCTTACTCGAGAATCTTACATAGTATTGCAAAACTACAGTCAGCAAAAACTGTTGACATTTTAGAGAAAATGTGAGAATGTGGCTGTGTAGCACAGCCAGAAAACCTAAGACAAGTCCAGTAATACCATCATGACCCCACTTATCTTCACCAATACCGTTTAAACAACACACTTTTTTATTTCACTTAGGCCAAATCTACCCTAAAAGTGTATCAGATTAATACTGAGAGACTCAAGACATCCGTTCAAGATGCAGTAGATGAAAACAGCCATCTCCAGGAAAGTGAGAAACAGGTAGGCTCTTCCTAGTTATCCTTAGAAATACTGTGTTTTCCTATGGTACTAATAAATATGATTTCTCCAAAGAGCTCATCCTCAACAAGTTTGTTAATACCTCCTGTGTGTTTTAGTAAATGGAATGAGGAAGAGGACATTTTTAAAACAACTTTACGTTGGAGTAACTTCATCTAAGATAATCCTGTTTTAAAGGAAATACAGTACTTACAGTTTGTGGGGAATCATGAATAAAGTTCAGTGGAAGGAGAGCATGTGGTAATGTAAGACTAGTAAGAACTTTGCTGAGACCTGGAGGAAAGCAGAAATATCCAAACAACTCCACAGCTAGGATTCTCTACAGAGGCAGAGAGAAAATTCTTTTACTTGATCTAGAAAACCAAAGAAATGGAGAAATTGCAGAGTATTCAGAAGGCAGGTAAAAAACATACTCTAGTACCACTGTGGATGTATTAATTGAAAGTCAGGTACGTAACAGAGGAACAGAAACGACTGTTACTTCCCAAGTTTTAGTTGTCTTTTTTCCTCTGAGCTGTAGCCAGATCACAAAGAAAACTGATTATTTTAAAATATTCAGCATATGCAATAGTTGTCCTGTGCAGTAGGTAGCTTTACACTGAAGCTATTTTTTTTTCTAACAAATAGATATTTTCTCTGAACGTTTAATATTCTGTGTAATATTTTTGGGGTTTGAGGTGGTTTGTTGTGGTTTTAATGGATATGTGCTTATTTTCCTGACTGACTGATGATCTCCTTGTTGCCTGAGGAATAACCTGATAGATATTTGCAGAGGGGAAAGAGTAGTGGTAGGAGTGGAAGTACAGGCCTATTACTTTTTAGCAGTCTTATAAGAAGCTGCTTTAGTCCTCTCTGTCAAAACATGGTGTATATCAAACTTAGTGGTTCAGGGAAAAAAAAAAGGGATACTGGAAATAAAAAATTTTCTGCAGGAGGAATATTTCAGTTCTGCACAACTCTGTTAGTAGAACTTGATCTTTTTCCCTAATTCTAAAAGGAGTCCATGTTTGTGATTACTGAAAAAAGGAAGACAATTTTATTGAGAGCTGTGGGTGGAGAAGCAGTGGATTTGACTGTTACCATTGTGAGATGAAGTTGCTCAAGAATTATTTTCTTTCAAGAGTGTTTTTTTGTCTAATGTCTACATCCTCTTTGGTTTTGTGAGGAGGAAGGGTCTGGTCTTGGTGCTTTGTTTCAAATGTGACAGTATTCTTATGTAATAAATTTTGAGAAGCAATGCATAAAGTTTTAATAGAGAGGAATTTTCTTTTTTTTTTCCCCCCCCGTAGTCATTTCTTGGGTTCAAACAGAAATAATCCAATTATTTGTGTGTGTGTGGCAAAAATCTTCACTTCCCTTCCTTTTTGATAAAGTAAAAAAGTAGTGCTTAGAGAAGGATAATACTAAGTGCTGGCAATTGCCCTATATTTCATAGGCAATTGTTTTATGTCAAGGAAAACCATGGAAAAAAATAAGTAAAAACAATTCCCAGGGTTTAATTGCCATGTTCCTAGATGGGAAAAAAAAGTTCTTTTGCATTTCTTCCAGGTAAAACCTGGGTATAAGTAGTTCCTTAACCACATTATTTAGGATTAATTACTACCCTTTGTTGTTAACTGAGCTTTGTTGCAATTTTTAGTAGTTTGATAACATTTGTGCATCTTGTAGTTTGCTGTGCTTTTTAGTAGATAAATAACTTAATGTTATTTGTTGCTGGAACCTGATAAGTAAAGAAGAGAAAGCATCTGCCTTGCTTATTTGTGTTCTCATTTCTGAGGTACTTTCTAAGTGTGAGACTTAGTTTACTGTATCAAAATATCCATATCCTTCTTTTATGTTTCTTTCTTACTTTTTTTTAAAGATGGAATTTCACGTATGCTCAAAAGGTAACAAAGGTGTTATTTGTTCACAGAAACTAGAGTCCTTTCTTCCTCTGCCCGTTTGTATAAATGGGTCATAATCTTCTAGCACATCATAGCTTAAACTTTATAAGAGATGTGCTGTTTCAGGTTTATGATGTGTCAGAGAGAGGATTGGGCCTTTTAGGTTGAACAGGGGGAACAGTTAATGAACTTCGGTGCTTTGTTGGTTTTTTGTTTTGTTTTGTTTTCTTCAGGAACATTAGAAATACATATTGCTTTAGCTCATTGCAAATCCTTGCTGTTTCTCTTTATTGTAATTCTTGTAGGTGTATAAAGTCATATAAATTTATTTTCTCTTTGGCTTCATGAAGAAGGAGTCTTAAAAGTCATCCTTTGATGATGACAATTAATGATAAAAATAGTTGTCTATGTATGTCTTCTAATCCCTAGTATGTCATTTGTATGATGCTGCAAATTCATACGTGGCTTTTACTGCCTGGAAAGTGCAGTTGTGTGCCAAGGGGCAATGTGTGTTAATCCAATTCTAGTCACATACTTTTTGTTCTATGCCTTCTAGTTTATCTTTGATAAGTAGTGTTCAGGCTTGCCTGTCTATTTGCATGGCAGTTCTCCTTTTTAATTACTGTTTTCTGGTTTTATTTTTAGTATAACTGGCTGTTGTGTTCTCATTGCTCAACCTGGTTATTCTTTTCTGTACATTCAGTGCCCTTATATTGATTGCCTGTTGTGCAACTTCAAGCAGTATTTTTTGACAGACTCTTAAGACGATTTGTTTGTACTTTACCCCATGTTGTTGTAGCGCATGTTTTGTCTTAACAGACATTTACATCTGTTCAATTTTGTTCTCACAATATAATTAGTTAATATGTTGCAGTGGTTATTTTTAATAGCTGGTGATGAAGTGTTCTAATCCCTTTACTCCTGTAAAATATTTTTGCAAAATGAGGAATTTTACTAGGGAATATCTGTAAATGTAACCTTGGAACCTCCCTATCATTTTAGTTAAGCACAGTTAATTGCAAAGATACATACTAGTAGGTGTTGATTACATACAGCTGTGACTTTCATTAACAAGAAAGCTTTTTTAAAATAAAATTTTAAAATTACTTTAAGAAGTATGGAGAAGGGTAGGAGAAATAACACAGTTTTGCAAGTCACATGAATATAAATAACTGCCTAAAAGCTTCCTCTTTTCCCTTACTTCTCTGACCACTTCTAAGTTGAAAAGACACAGGCACCGTTTCAGAAGTGTGTGTGCATATTTCCATCCATTCCCCAGTGTATGTAGCTGTTACATAAATTATCACTATTTTATACTCATTGCTGTTGTCACATCAAGGTTTTTAAACTGAGTGGAATATTAACTGAACACTTCTTATAAATGCTTAAAAATATCTTAACAACTAATTACAAGGGACAGCTATAGTAGCTAAAGCAACTGAACTATAACACAGAAGTCTTAATTTTCAACTCTTGAGGTAACTTTCTTGTAGTCTTATCTCAGTTAATTCTTACTGATGGGTGAGAGGTTTAAATTCCACTTATGTATAGATAATACATGTAACAGGCTCAGTACTATTCATCCTTGATTCTTGGTTTCGTAGACAATCACACTAATCTGGTATCTTCCTTTTTAGCTTTTACAGGAAGCTGAAGGATGGGGTGAACGATTTACTGAACTAAATGAACAAACAAAGATGTTTGAATCATCTAAAGCAGATGTAGAAGAAGTTTTAAAAAATAAGGAGAGCCAAATCAAGGTAAATTATGACATTTACGATTGAGTCAAATTATTCAGACTAATGCTAATCATGGAGTTCCAAGAAAGCCTGACAACCTCTCCTATGCTTTATGCTCTTTTGGGCTTTTGTTTGCTGTCTCTATTCTCTAATGTTATGTTTCTGGCTAAGCAAAGAAAAGGTTGCTTAGCAGCACAATGGAGCTGTCTGATAAAGACAACTAAGGAAAAATTCTTTCAATTTTGATAGAGCACTGGCTTTCCCCCTGCTGCCCCCCAGTTTAGAGTGTGGAAGTTGGGTGTATGTTCTTATAGTTGTGTGCCTTACATATACAAGCCATGCTAAAAGCATGCATGCTTATAGCTATCTGAAAATTCTTCACGAGGATTTGCCCACTGACCTGCAGATACTTGCTTTGATAGAAAAAGTATTATCAGACATCTAGAATCTTGTATGTGGGGCTGACTTAATCTGCTAAGGGAACTAAATAAAGGACAGAAATGCTGGAAAGTGATTGTAATGATAACTCCCATTTTCATTGCTTGTATTTGTTTTATTGTTTGTGGGGGTTTTGTGTGCTTTTTCGTAGTCGCTGACACAATATATACTGAATATGAAAGACTGGAGTTCAGCAGTACGAGAAGATGGTGACACTGAAGACAATCACTGGGACACAGATATA
This sequence comes from Corvus kubaryi, assembly GCF_017639235.1. Taxonomy (NCBI): domain Eukaryota; kingdom Metazoa; phylum Chordata; class Aves; order Passeriformes; family Corvidae; genus Corvus; species Corvus kubaryi. The sequence goes on from NW_024582054.1 coordinate 13,347,099, forward strand.
AAGGGTGAAACAGAGAATGGAGAGCACTTAGGTATGGTTTGTGTCGTTTCCCTATTTAAATATTTAACAGATGTTTTAGAAATAGGGAATTGACTGACTTCCAGAAAAGTTGAAAGATTAGCTTTAAAGAAGTCAGATTTCTAAATCTCACCCGATGTCATTCATGTCGGACAGTTAACTGACACTTGGACATCTCTGGAATAGCAGCCTATTCTCCTGTTTAGCAGTGTGTGGCATATATGCTGTTACAGAGCAATGTAAAGACTCGGTGTTCAGTCTCTTGCGGAATGACATTAGCCTGTGTGAGTATTAAGCAGTGATTCTGTGGCATTTCTAGGTGGAAATCTTGCTTGTATATCTTCTTCAAGCTCTTCCCAGCAGTAGTACTGAGGGTCCTTAGAGCCTAATTTCTGCTTCCTTGTCATTACAGAGGTGTTACTTGTTGCAGGCAGTGTGGTAGCACTGTCATCGAATGGGTGTAGATGTGGGTCCCCTTAAACAGCAACACAGAAAATCCCTTCTTCCTCCGCTTTCCTGCTGTGGCTTCTTTTTATGCTGGTGCTTATGATACCATAGGGCACATGCCCGTGAATCCTGCAGTGTGTGTTCAGCATCTCACTTTTAACGTGACCAGTCTGAGTTGTGATTGATTGGCAAACAAAGCCCTACAATATAGGCATATCTTCTACCCACACCCCCGCTTTTTTTTGCTCCTTTATTCTCCAAATATGCTGTGCCTATTGTGGTATATTGGCATTGCTCTTGTATAAAAACAAAATAATAGCAGTAAGCTCTCACCAATCTTTTTGTGCTTTTTACGTGACTTATTGTTCTATTCCTCCAACCAGATGATAAGCAAAAAAGAACTGTAAAGAAATTGATCTATGCTGCAAAGGTATGTGATTTTAAGAAACTTGTGGGTGGAAGAGGGGAAACTTGAGGGAATACATGTAATTATTCTGGTAATACCAGTATTAGAGTTCAGCATCTTTTAATGTTTAATCAGATATTTTTGCATGCAAACAGTTTCTTAATCTGGTAATATTAAAGTGCTGTCTTTTTTTTCAATTTTGATTGTAGTTAAATGCTTGTTTAAAGACCATGGAAGCAGAAAGAGACCAAATGTATTCAAAACTGTCTGATGAAAATAAAGCTAAAGGAGAACTTACAGGTAATTAATGTTGGTTTGCCTTTAATAAGATGCTGCTTTGGTAAAATGGTTTTACAGGCTGCAAATATTAATTCCAGTAAAAACTGAATTAAGTTTACATTAACAACTACTTGATTTTTAAAATTCATGTTTCAAGTTGCTTAGCTATTTTAAATACATGATTTTAGACGTAGAGTAATCGAAGTTGCAAGTTTGGTTGTACTCTGTTGGAATATTCTGTAGCTATTAAGATATAGAATCTTAAAATACAAGAGCAAAGTTATGTTAATAAATAGCTAATACCTCCTTTACATAATTTCTGGACATGAAACAGTGGAGTTTTAATCTAAATTTTAAAACCATCTATTAAAAGGGTAGCTTAATTATAGTTAGTTTGTAATGGGTACAAGATCAATCCTTAAAATATAAAGTACTGCATTTAGAGAATTGAACCTAAAAGCATCTTGCTCTGTTTTTTTTCCATTGTTGTGTAGGACATACTGAATTAAACCTTATGAAATGAAAGCCACTTTAATTCAAATTAAAACCTGTAATTAGCTATTGCTTTCATAATCATAGCTGGCAGAGTAGGCATCACATATGAACATACTGCTTTGATATTTGGGTGGTGAAATGCTCTGTAAGACTGTTTTTTTGGTTTCTTACAGTCCTTTAAACATATTCCTTGTGCAAGTGTGTTCTCCAAATTGACTGTAGCTCTGTCCCATAAAGGTATTCAAACTTAGTTGAAGCTTTGTTTTATTTCTTGAAAAGAGGCACAGGAATAGTAAACAGGAAAAGAAACATGACTTTGAGGTCAGTTTGGAAAGATGAAGGTAGTTTGACGAATCTGAGTTACCCATTCAGGCTGTTGGGGAAGACCTTGTGTGGGTAAATCTGCAAGAGCATATGATGGTACTAGTTTTACTTTTTTAGTCGAACAATTACAATAATAAGAGCCGTAAATGAAAATTTAGATTCTGAATTACAAAACTGCACTGGTTTGGAGCAAAGGCCTGATACGCGTGCAGGGCTGCACTTTGGGGCAGGTGGAGAGTATAGTTGCTGGTTTCTCATTTTGTGTCATATGTTGAATTACAATAACATTATTTCTTATGTTACTAAATCAACATTTAGGTTTTTACAGAGTTTTTGTGTACTAAAATATTGCCAATGTGTTATCTCAATATAATTATTTCTAAATTTGTCAGAACGCATAGAAAACCTTCAAAGTCAACAAGCTTCCCTGCGGTCTGAAAATGAACGTTTTGAAAGTGAAGTTCAAAAGCTTCAGCAGAAACTTAAAGTAATGACTGAGCTTTATCAAGAAAATGAAATGAAACTACACAGGTGCTGGTTCCTCTTCTTAAGTTCAATGCTTGCTGTTTGATTTGAATGTAACTCTGATTTGGGGGACTGAAAATTATTGAAAGTGTGAATACTACTCTCCAGAATTTTCTGAATTGTGAAGACAATTTATTACACTTCCATGTGCATTTGTAATTACAGTAGTTTATAGAAGCTGTTTCCATGAAACAATTCATTTTAGGGCTTTTCCACAATCAAGTATAGAAACAAAGAAGTAACAGATTTTTAATCTATGAAACAAGGCAATTAAAGTAGGAAAGCTTTATTATTTTTTCTTTATTTAAATTATTTTATGATGTAATACGTGTCAAAGTGAAAGAAAATCAGTAGGTGCTTTAACTGTGAGATATATTTTATGTAATAGAGAGAGCAAGGAATGTCAGAGGAATTATGAGATATATATAAAACTAAACGTAAAATGTAGGCAAGCTCTTGTTGATAAGCAACATAAAACCCTTGTGAATCAGGCTTTCCTCACCAAGAAAGTACAGCCTTCATATTCTGGTTATCTGCCTCACAGTCAGGGTGTTGGTAGGGATTATGACCTGAGTGATTGAAATCAGAAATATGTTTAGGACTAGAAATTAAAGTTGATTGGTCCAGAGCATGTACTAACCTTCAGAAGTGTGTGTGGCAGCAGGGCACATCATTTTAGGGCATGATGGTAAAATTACAGTTTCACTAGTCGGAAATTATTTCTTTGAAGAGTGGGCATAATCTTGAAGGCAGCAAGAGAATCAGCACAAGACTAGATCCTGTACTGAGCAGTATGCAGGACCTTTTTAAAGTATTACTTTCAGTAATCTGCTCTGTAACATATATATTTGTGTAGATATTTAGCCTCTTTGTAGATGCAACAAACCCTAGAAATCACTACATTAACATTTTGATTTTTAAAAAAGAGCAAGGAGGGAGTGGGAAGGAACCTGTTAAAAAGAAGATACGATAAGCAGGCAGAAAGAAGACTGTGGATGATATTTAAAAATGCCTCACTAAAACTCAGAAAATGTATGCTGCTAGTCAAAGAGTTTTAGAAAAGCCAAAAAGGAGTGGGGAGAAGCTGGTGTGGTGATGTAGCAGCACAAAAAAGATATAGAATTAATTAAGGCATCTTCTGAAAACTGGGTCTGTTCAAACAGGGGAAATGAAAAAGTAGGAAATGATTGAGTAGAAAAGAAATTTAAATCATGTTCACGAAATCCATGATTTAGACAACTTGATTGCTAAGGACTGCTGTTCCCAGGAAAATGACCAGTTTATCCATTCAGGGGTGTATGCAGCACTATTATTCACGTGTGTTCTGCAGAACTACCTTGTCCATAATTTATGGACTGGAGTATATGAGTTTTCTCTTCTGTAGTGCCCAATAAGGCATAAAGATAAAAAGAGGGACCTGGAAAGACTTTTTTTAAAAAAAACAGCTAGTAACAATCTTTTTTTCCTCTAGAAAATTATTTTTAGAAAATACCAGAACAAATCATTGACCATTAGTGTAGTTGGGGTTTTAGTTTGTTTGATATGATTTCTGGCTGCTTTCAAAATTGTTGTCTTGAAACACAGTTAACCATAGTTTTTGAATTTTGTTTAAAGGAGGTTGACAGTAGAAGAGAGGGAACGTCTACAGAAGGAAGAAAAGCTTTCTAAAGTAGATGAAAAAATTATTCATGCTGCTGAAGAACTTAACAGCTACAGGTAATTGCAGATTGTAGTTGCTGTAATCACTTGTTCCAAAGTGGAGAAAGAGCAATAGAGATTTAAAAAAACCACAGCATAAGCAAATGTATTTTCTTCCAGTTTCTTTGTAGTGCGTGTGTGTTAGATGCTAGTTTGTGTGTAATAATACAGACTAAGGGTGGTTTTACTTCGTTAAAGCATCTGAGTGTTGAAGATTATGGCAACTTCTCTTCCATTAGAATGCTAATTGTACTGATACATTAGCTTTAATGGTGTGGTAGAAGTGGGTCTCTAATCTAGTTCCCCTTACTGAACAAAGGTAAAAACACATAGTTAAGAGAATGTTGTGAAATAAATGGAATGTTCAGTTTTCCTGCAGAGCTAACATTTATGCTGTATAGTTATAGTATTCTATTTCTGTATCTCAAAGCTTGTCGAGCAGTCCTGTTGCTTAGAAATTCTTTACTAAAATATTGTCATGGGTGAATATTTGCTGTAGCTGTTTTTTAACTGCTTTGCTCTGGGTTTGTTTCACCAGCTGTGCACCTCTGGGTTTTTTCTGCATTTTCTCTAGCTGTGGCATAATTTTTCAATATGTAACGTATATTTGCCATCTTACTTCAGTGTTTGTGGGAGTATTAGGTCTAACTGAATAGCTGTCAATGCTTCCTGAGGAGTTAATTAGATGAATTCTTTCTTTTGGACATTCTTCAGTATTCATAAGGAAGGCATAATTCACCCTTCCTGATTTATTCAGAACATGGACTTTGTAGGCATCCTAATTACAAATTGAGTATAACTAAGCAATGTCTGTGTCTTTGGCCCACCTGCTGAGAGAGTGTAGAACCTAGAGAGACTGTGCACAGGGCAGCTGGCAGCAAAGGTGGCATCATACATGTGGTCTTGAAGTAACTTCGGTGCAGGTGACTGTCCCTCAGGACTGACTGGTAGCCTGTGACAATGTGGTGCTCCAGCCACATCAGTTCCTGTGCTGAGCTGGGTGAGGCTGGCTGGTAGGGCATGTGAGGAAGGATAGCCTTTATACTGGAAACATCACCAACCATGAAAAGTTGGGGCTCTGTTGGGGTTTGGGTTCTGCTCTCTTGTTTACATTCCTGGGTGCAGTAATGTGAGGCCTAGAATTTCCACTGTTAGAATAATTTTTATGTATCCCATGGGCCTAAGTGACAATATTGTCTTTTGGATAAAGAAAATCTTAATTACACCTTGTGGCTACCGTTGAGTTTATTGTATTCAAAACTTCCCTGCACATTTTATTGCAATATCATAAATCCTCATTTTGTAACAGGGAGCGAGCAAAGGATCTTGAAGAAGAGCTGGAGAGAACCATTCGTTCTTATGAGAATCAGGTACTTTGTGCATTGTGACAACATCTATGCCAGTAGGAGGGATGTTACTGCAACTGGAATACCACTTGCTGTTAGCTTGTGAACTCTATTTGGCTTGGCTTTGTTGCGTGTCTAGTTTTGCCTCCCCCTCCTCTTCTTAATGTCATCTGGTTTTGACTGACACAATTTCATAGCAGAGATCACCAGATAACTTTATTGAAAAGTTGAATTTTCCGTTTAGGTGTCTCATTATAAATTATCCACACAAATTTATAAAAAAGAGCATATAATCATAAGTTAGGGGTTTTAGATGAATAATGAATCTTCTCTTTCAGATTACTTCACATGAGAAAAAAGCTCATGATAATTGGGTAAGTTCCAAATACTTAATTTTCTGAGTTTTGTGTGTCTTCATTTTTCATTATTTGAAAAGCTTGCTTTATCACTTTTTGTTTTTTACTAAAAACAGCTTATCAAAATTATCTCTAACCTTTCACTTTTGAACATATGGATTTCTTGCAGAAATACACAAAAGCCTGTTAAAAATACTTCTGTTGTATAAAATAGTTGGAAAAATTAAGCTGGATACTTACGAACACAGTGGAATGATAATCTTACATCATTTTTTACAGCAATAAATCCACTGGAAGAACATGACACTATATAACAAATGTGTGACATTTTGCTAATGGAAGCTTTTGGCCTTGTTTCAATGCCATTTTGATATTTTCTTTGGGTGTACGTTCCTTCTTTTATCTCCAAGTAGAAGATGTTATGTCCTGTGAGAACAGTATGTTCCATTGACAACTTCCTAAGAGTGTTTCTACAAAATCCATTTTTGCCTTTTTTTTCCCAAACAGGAAAATTTAAAATATCTCCTGACTAATACATTCTTCACTTTCCCAGAATATCTGAGATAAATTCCTGCTAAAAGCTATGGTGCTTTGTAGTCATAATTCCAGAGATTTTATGTATCTGATTTTAAAATAAAACTTTCTTACATAGAATTTAAGACTTTAAATCTTCTGTAGGTGCTTCAAAGCAGCTATAGCCAGAGAATTTAATTTCTGGAGTTTTAGGAACCTGCAGGAAAGCCTTATCATCCCTCAAAAATTTGGGTTGTAGAGCTGCTAATGTCATTTGCTGATGTACATGAGGCTCCATACACGAGTCATATCTTGTGAAAATGCAGTCCATACACTTCACACAGAATGTCTTGGGTCTAGGAACTGTCATATTTATGGAGCACTTAATCAATAAATAGCATTATCTAAGCATCTGATTTTTGTCCTTCCCCAAAGCTGACAGCCCGAGCAGCTGAAAGACACCTCAATGATATAAAAAAAGAAAATGCACATAACAGACAAAAGTAAGTGCAGTCCTCATCTACTCCTAAAGAAATGCAGTTTGGTATGTTTTGGATTTAAGCAGTTTGATGTTTTCTGTTAATGAATTGTGGCCCAAACAGGGCAGAGAGATCAGTGTCCAATTCGAGTTCTGAAAGGGAGTCTCTTGAGCTTTCCTGTAATTATGACATGCAAGAAAGTAAGAACTTAGGAACTATGTGAAGTATTGAAATACTTCAGGAAAGAAGCAGAATGTACTACTAGAACACAAATGCTGGGGGGGGTATTGTTTGTTTATTTGTTTGTTTAAAGTAAGAATATATCAGCCAGATGTCATGATTACCTTATGATTTTACAGCTTATCTCAGAAGTTGATGCTGAATTAACAGTTGGTCATAGTTGAGAGGAACTTCAGGTGTGAGGTTAACTAATACTTGTACTGTGACATCCTCTCTCTTATTTATTTAGGGAATAAAATAAAATACCATGCTTCATTTAACCAGTTAGGTAGAAAGCCTGGCAGTAAACAATGTAGTCTGGTAAAGCTTTTGCATTTCTTGGTCACGTACTATTTACTTGTTGTCTCTTTGCAGATTAACTGAAGCAGAATTTAAACTTGAACTTTTAGAAAAAGACCCTTATGCTCTCGATGTTCCAATGAGACCATTTGGCAGAGGTACAGTACTGAATTGTAAAATAGAGCCTAATTATTTTGGTTTATGGTTTTGTTTCCCAAGACCACACCTATGTCATTGTTTGAAACTATCTTGGCCATGTGTATGTACAAATACCAGTCATTTATAAAAAAAATTGGGTCATAAGTGACTCTAGGTCACGTCAAGTATTTTGTTGAAACTAAGAGCATCTGTAGTATTGATGAGAGTAGACTGGGAATATGTTACACATGGTAATTAGAGCACAATTTTCATTTCAGTTACACAGTTTGGTTTTTAAGTTCACCTGAGAAGTTATTTATACAGTTTGCTAAACTAAGTATTGTGAACTTGAGCATTTTGTTTTAACTGTTCCAGAGCATTCCCCATATGGACCCTCACCAATGGGCCGGCCTTCATCTGAAACAAGAACTTTTCTTTCCCCTCCAACTTTATTGGAGGGTCCTTTAAGGCTTTCACCTATGCTTCCAGGTGGAGGAGGAGGAGGAGGAAGAGGTACAATTCTTAAACTTGAAAATTTATCTATTCTGGATTTCTCTCTCCTCTCCTACAAACCTGTCACACCTTTTCCTCTTGCTGGTGACAAAAAGTATTAAAACAACCAATTCAACATAAATAGTTAATTGGACAAACTCTTCCTGTTTTTCAGCTTCCTTCTAAAGCTGTTTAATGTGTAACAGTACAGTTGAAAATCTAGTTGTTTTTGATAGGTTGGTCAGTGGATTCACTTTAAAAACATAAATTAAGAAAAGTGAAAAGCTAGACTTATCAGTTGTCTTCTATTTCTTGGACAGATGGGGTTCTGCTGAAATAAACATGATTTTAAAGTAAAAGAGAGTCAGTTAGTTTTCTGAAGAAAGAATACTGCCCCTTCCATTTCATTGGTCTACAGTCAGTGAGAGAATGTTGTCAAAAATATAAGGTAGTTTTATTGGGGGTTGTGGTACTAGAAAGTTACTGGTTCAGTAAATTGTTTCCCTTCCCTTTGCTCTAAATTTGAAGCAGCAGAATCAGCAGAGAGTATTTCTTCCCTGCTGATAGAAGGGACCAGGAAGTTTGTGTGTAAGGAGTACAATTCAGAGATTCAGAAGCAGGTGAAAGTAAGCTGGGGTGGAATGGGTTGTAAGGGAAAAAAATACTCTCCATTCATATTTTTGATGTTGGTGGAAGCAGTGTAGAAAAATGCTTGAGTGAAGTTCAGCATCTGTTACAGGTAACAAAGAAGCTACTGTTTAATTTATTTTTACCATTACACCTATTGAAGCCTATATTAATTAGTGGGAAATATGTCCAAATGTCTCTCCTATAAGGGTTTCTATAAGCGCAATTATAGTACTTATCTCACAGTGCACAAGACACACAATGGCTTCAAGTTGTAAGTTGAATTTTAGCACGGAGAATTAGAGTATGATAGCAGAATTCAGTATTTCTGTAATTTTTCAGACCCAGTCTGTTTTAAAGGAAGCTTGCAATCTAAAATCACTCATTTTTACAGTTTTTCTTGCACTTGATTACGTGTTGACCTGGCCTTAGCGGGGTTTTTTTGTTTGGTTTAGTTTTATTCTTCTTCTTGAATAAAGAATTAGAAAGAACCAGAAGAGTGCTGAATCCAGATGGGTGTTTTATGATACCGGTATTAACTCTCAGCATGGTAATTTTCAGTTTGATTAGCAGCAGGATTTTATCCCTGAGAAGATTATTTATCATGGAGGTACTAGTTTCTGATTCAGATTAACTGAAACTTGCGAAACTACGAGTTTTTTAGAAAGCATTGCAGGTCCTCTCTGTTGTGCTGTTGTTGAACTAAGAGCTTTTCATTGCACACCTTTAAACACCTCTCGTGGATATAACTGGTCATCAGCACACAGCTGGAGAGCCTTGTGGAGCCGCACGCCTCTTGTGTCCTGACAGTGTTGGCACTCCATGATTTGTTTCACTATTTCCAGACTTAATGAGGAAAGCCATAGCAGAGGATTTAAAATACAAGGGTGAATAACTACCTGATTTCTTCGATTAGGATCCAGAGGACCAACTGCCGTGTACGAAGCTGGTAGTGAAAGAGGAGAGCTGAATTCTGATAGATTGACTGATCCCCACAGACCACCATCAGATACTGGATCCCTGTCTCCTCCTTGGGAAAGAGAACGCAGGATAATTCTGCCTCCACCAGGTATAAAACTCTGCTTAGCTACTGTATCCATGGAAAAGGGGAGCTACTGACTTGCAGTGTACATATGTAAGTATTTTGGGTTTAAAAATATTAGGTGTTTTCTTGGACCTGCACATGCAACCAAACTGGGTTTTTCTAACAGCAGTTTTTTTCCTCTTCTTTAACAGTGGGGTTCACTTGCACTTCTCTGCTATCTTTTAAATACACGTTGGTATTACCAGGGGAAAATCAACTGTTTGGGTTCATCATTTTACTGGGAGTCTGTGTAGTGTATCAAAAGGCCTGTCTGGGCTGGATAGTTAATAAAAGATCTGAGAAGTAAAAAGTTTTAATTTATTTAAATAAAAACTAGGTAATGTTGAAAAATACTGTTTTACAAAAAGACCCCATTTATATTAATAGTACAGGAGTACCATGGTACATTCATCCTGTCTGGCACATGTTTTCCTGTTGATACTGTCTTTTCAATGATTAACAGCAGCAAAATCAGTCTTCACTCTCACTTCTTTAGCTAAACATCTGTATTGCACATTACCATTCAGGGAAGGCAGAGATGAGTTAAAGAGGATTCTGCTGATATTTCTGAAGTAAAAACTTGGGGGGATGGACAACCTTCCTGGATACCTGTAATGAAAAAGAAAAAATGTTAAAAGTTTAGAGGAAATAAAAATTCTGGTAATGTACACAGATGAAGGTACCTTGCAGTACCTCAGTTATTACTGCAGCAAGCAATACCAGATCTGTGTGAAAGCCTGGTGGTAGAACTCACGGTCCTCTCAGGATGTAGTTTCTCATTTGGCAGGTCTGGTCTGATGACAGGATACTGCAGAGGGGTAGTCTTGTTTTCTTGGCCTTTCCTTGGTGTTCTTAGCCCACCTTTGCACTTGGATCTCACAGATACAGTTTGTCTTGTAGCTGCATGATGGATTGCTAGATCTGATGCCAGCAAGTTGGTGGGAACATATTGCAGCAGTAATGGAAAACAGCATTCTTACCTAAGAATGGCTTAAAACATACAGTACCTTATTTTGTCTTCAATCTTCTTTGCTGGACCTTTGTTTCAAGGGAACACTGTTTATAACTTAGGCAATCTTAGCTTTCAAAATTCTGCTGTATGTTAAACCAAAAACCAGTGAACTTTCTCTTTTGCAGCTCTTTAGAAACATAAGATACTGGATATACTTGGTGGGATTCTTCTGTTTGGGTTATTTAAGGTTTGTTTGCTCACCCTGATTAATAGATACTTTGTATATTTACAAGAGCATAAGATACCCAGAGAATCTTTCTGGTCTAAAATTATGTGGAATGCGAGGAATAAACCTTCACAGACCTGTTTTGTGATTTCTTCAATGTTAGGTGAGCCTTATGCTGATCCAGTTCTTCCTGCTCGAAGACAAGAGAGATTTTTCCCTAATCCTCCAAATACTGGAAGACTTTCTGGACCAGCAGAACTACGAACTTACAATGTGCAGTCTTTTGATAAAACAGGTGGGAACTGCTTCCATGATACTCTAAAATGGAAAATCTCAGTGTAAACTGACTGTGCACAGTAAGCTGTGGCAAGAGGACAGGTTTATAGCTACCACAGATCTGAGGTTCCATTGTGTAGAAAACATTTTAACACCTGCTGCCCTTGCTGCAGCCATTCCCTATTAGAGCAACAGCCCTCCCTGCTGACAGGTGGGTGGGATTCCATGAATGGCAGTCATGAGGTATTTTTTTGGTCTGCCCTCACTGTTCTGTGTGTTGACCACTCATAATTGGTTTAGAGTCTGTTTGATCCCTCCCATGAGGCTCATCCCAGCATTAAAACATCACAAACCCATACTTGAATTTCCATGCCACACTCGGTAAAGTTAGAAAGACTCACAAAGAGTGAAACAGAAACAGCCAACTGTTCCAAGTGTCCACTGGCTTGGTGCATGGAGGTGGAAGGTCCTGAGACCTCTTCCTTCAAACTGTTGACTATACTGGCAGCTTTTTGTAGTTCACAGTGCAGTTGCCTCCAATTTAATCACACCTTTCACTGACCCACTAGTTTTGAATAGGCCAATTACATATATTTTAGTTTGTGACACCTGGAAACTGCCAGAAGCTCATAGGCAAAGTTTTGGTCACTGAGACCTTATCACTGACAGCTTAAAAGCTTATTACTTATTAAGCATTTTTTGTCTTTATGTAATGCCCTGGTAAGTCACATGTGTCTGATTCATCAGCGAGGTGAAGCCATTAAATTCCCAATAGAAACTTCACCACCCAGGACTCAGTTACTGACAGTAGGAAGTTACCATCTCCCTTGCACCATTTCTGGCACCTTTGCTGCTTGGTGTCACAGTTGTGAGAACAGGGAATGCTGAATCTAGTTTCAGGTTGAAGGTTCAGGTTTCAAAGTGGATCGTTCTTTACTGGAAGATAGTTCTTCCCTGTGCAGCTACTGACCTTCCCTTTTCCCCAAGCCTTCTGTCTGTTTCACTTCTGCTTTCTAATACTTCATGTTCCACAGAGGCCTTTCTTCTAGAATCTGGCTGCTGACTGAAGGACAGGAGAGGTGCACTGGTCTTTGCACTTGCTTACTGCGTCCCTTTTTACCCCTTTCTTCAGGCACTGCCAAGCAACAATTAATTTATTTTTTTAAATGTTGTATTCAGTTCTTGGGCGATTCTAAACTGCAGTAATGGCACCAGGGTTTTGGATAACCCTGTTGCCAGTGTTTAACAGGTCATTAAGCATGTGTGAATGTTGCTCTTTACAGGCACATAATTTCACTAAACTTGGGTGAGTATTTGTAAAAAAAACCCTTCAATTAAAAAACCAACCACACAAAAACCAGCCCATCCAGCATATCTGATTTAAGAACACCAGAGTATCTCACAGTACTGAAATCAAGGCTCCCACTCATTAAGAGTGAACAAGTTACACTTCTTAGGAAGATGATCAAAATGTTATTTAAAGTGAACAAAATAATACGGATTTTCCTAAGCTGGGGTGGCAAATTATAAAAACTTTTCACTTGAGGAGGTACCTGGGGCAGGAAGCTTCTTGTCAGAAAGAAGAGTTAAAGGCTGGCAGAGTTTGTGAGCAACTTCACAAGGACCTAAAATGGAAAGTGTTATGCAACCTAAATACCAAGGCATGAATATTCTCTGTGTGACATAGGAGTTGAACTGTTTTAGATTAAGTAACAATATCATCAGTGAGGCAGGGCCTGCTTGAAATGACAAGTAATTTAGAGTTTTGAAAAGACCTATCTGTTCATTGAGAAAAAAGCTTTGTTTGCTTTCAAGAAGTAGAAATACAATATGCACATAAAAATTCAGTCACTAGTTAGAAGTCTTGTTTTGGTCTGGTGGTTTTTAGTATATCTATTCAAGCTGAAGTGTAAGAAAGCAATATACTTCAAATCCCAGGTTTGGGGGGGTTGTTTGTTTGTTTGTTAAAAGAAAGTGGTTTTAGTGTATATATTTAGTATATTTATATCCAGTCAGATTCTACTCTCTGACAATTTCCTTTAATAATTTTCTCCAGTTGTTATAGAAAATACTTGTTCCCAGTAAAGTTTAAAAGTAAAAACACTGAAGTTTCTCTTTCTCTCTTTAAAGTAAGGCAAATGAGAGGATTATTATTATTATTACTACTATTAATTCCTGACTGCTTGTCCAAAACTGAGGTGGTTCTGGAAGTCTTCTTGAAATTTGTCAGCCAAGGAGGGAATTGGTTTTTGTCATACTTGATCTGGATTTGTGTCAAGCTCTGTGCCAAGAGTCTATGATAGCACAGCCATTCCCAGTGTGGGGTTTACCAAAGAAATAAACTATTAGTCAGAGGGAGGGGGAAAATTGAACTGCTACTTGCTGTTGGTTTTGTTGCCTATCTATCCTGATGTCAAAAAAACTTACTGAAATTGGTGGAGAGAAAGAGATCAGCACTGAATAATTTCTTTAACTTTTACATACAGATGGACAGACATCTTCAGAACATAGTCCACAAACAGAACCAAGTGGAGATGGGATGAAGGATCATTCTAACTTTAGTGTAAGTAGCTAAAGAGCTAAAGTAGCTAAAGAGCAGCTTGATTTAAAGAAGCTTTAATTTTCTGCAAAAACCAGAAACATTTGTCTGTAGTCCATTGGTCACATTATATTGCACTCTGCAGTGCAAATTATAAAATTATATGTATACTTTATCACAGCACTTATTGCCTTGTGAATTAATTTTGATGTATTACTAATATAGTCCCTGTTGAAAATTAATTATATCCCAAAATATGAAGCTATGGTCAAGTGGATGGTCAGTACACATAGATAGCCTTGCTCGGGATTATGCTGCAGCTAAGGCAGAGCTGGAACTAGCCCTGAGCTAGTGTCACACCTACATGAAAGCAGGCCTGATGGGACTGGAGAGGTTCCCTTTCCCTCCACTAACTTCCCTGGTTTCCTTGTGTTGCAGAACTCGCTCCCCGATCAGTCGCTGGCACCTGAAAGTGAAGCTGTCATTTCAGGGTTTGCACCCCTGCCTTTCCCTCCAGTCAGACCTCCATTGATGCCTGTGGATCCTAGAGCACCACCAGTACCTTTCATGAGACGAGGACCTCCTTTTCCTCCCCCTCCTCCTGCTGGCATGTACGGGCCACGGGAATGCTTTCCAGTACGAGACTTTGGGCCTCCGCGCCCTCCGCTGCCAAGTACGTGGCTTTTGCCAGCATTTGTTTCAAATTGATGCATGGGAGTGCTTTGTGCAGGTAGTGAGTTACCACACTGGGTGGATGTGCACATATTTGCACACACTACTTCTTAATTCAGCTAGCAGGGAGCATCTTTTCTGATTAAGGTTCATTGTGTTGTACACTTCCTTTTTCACAACAGCTCGTCTTGATGTTTTTACAAACACTAGCTTTTGCTGGAAAATACACCTACATGTACTGTTCAGCATTTAAAGGATTCTTTTTGTGGGGTAGGAAAGCAAGTAGGTGGTTACCTTAATCCTTTTCTTCCTATGAAGTTGCACCTTACATAAATCTTAAAAGTTTCATCCTCTGGCTCTGAGGTGTGGTGGTGCCCTGCAAAGGCACAGTCCCAAAACAACTGTTCTCCCTTTGAGTTTGCATGACTGGAGCAAGATGTCAGTGTCAGACTGCAGGGCTTCTTTCTGACTCCTGCTGTTCTCCGAGTATGTGTGAAGAACTAAGCCATTTATCTGCCAAAATATCTGTAAGGTGTGGCAGGTAAGGGCTGCTGTGGCAGACTGAAGGGGATGTTGGCAGCGGCAGCCCAGGAGCTGGCAGTGGCTGGCTGCTGCTTTGAGGCTGTTGTGGGTAAATACTGAGAAAAGTGATGGTTTTGCCCTCATCCTTCCTGGCATCTCTGTCTCTTTGGATCCTGACATGTGACTCCTAGTTAGATAGGCCTAGCTGAGCAGTAAGACAGCAAGAGAAGCAGGTGTATATGTTTCCTGTTGTGATTGATATTAACTGGACTACTCTGATTCTCTCACAGTAAGAAACCCATTTCCAATGAGACCTTATCCTCACTATCCACCTCAACGACCTGGATTTTTGCCTCCACCACCTCCTCCTGAAAATAGAGTTGAAGCATCTCAGTCAAATCCATCAGCTGTAGAACAACCAGAACCACAGCAGGAGACTTGACAGTCATTTGGGGAATGTCCTGAACCAGCTTTGTGCTCTCCTACTGGCATTTTTCCTTATGTTAAGTAACCATTGTTACTTAGGTCTATACAAACTACTTTGCTCAAATTGAAGCTTAATAGAGAAAATTCTCAGGATAGTATTTTGTAAATAAAGAATTAAATAACTATGAATATTGTGAATAAGTGATTTCCACTGTACAATAGTCATTTAAAATTAAGTATTTCTAACTTGAATAATATCTTCAAAGGTGTATAAAATTAGATCATGTGAACCTTATTGTGAAAGTCCAGCTGCTTTGTCCTGGTTGAGCTGTACAGGGAGGCTCCTGCATGCCAAAAGTGATGCTTGCTGCTTTATGAATAGGATGTGAAAACAAATCAAACGGTTAATAAAAAGCTACAAAAAATGAAAGCAATGTCACTGGTAACCTGGTACAATAGAAGTAGGTGAAGATGAATGACCATGATTCTCCACTCCAGTCCCCTCTGTCAGTGACCTTGTCGGTGACCTTTCAGCTCTCAAGCTCTACAACATGGCAGTTCTCCTGCCACGACACTGAGGGGGAAGGGGCAGCACAAAAGCTGAGCGACTCTCCCCTCACTCTTCAAAAGCTGGAGTGGAGTAGTGTTTGTTATTGAAGATGTGTACAGGGAGGAAGGAGTCATAGCTAGGAGATGCTCAAGCACAGCCCAGCCCTTGCCTTTGAAGATATATGTGTGCAGCAAACTAATAGGAGGGGTGCTTTTTACGGTCTCAACATGAATTTATTAGGCTTCAGATTTTAACAGCAGCATTTGGAAAATGCAGGGCAGGATAAAAGCAGAATTAAAAAGTACAAGAAGGACGTGGCGGACTGCAGCATTAATAACTGTGTGTCTATAAAAGCATTTGCTGTGGTACCTCGTTCACCTCTTCAGGCGCGGTTCCCGTGTGGTGCTTCCCTGGCAGCTGCTGTCCCAGCAGGCACAGTGCCCCCACCTGCAGCCAGGGCACGCCTGACCAGTGCCAGGCTGGGTCTGGACAGAGCCAAGCTCTGCTTTTACTGACAACTGTACAATCTAAAGACTTCTGCTAGGAGCTGGTGGCTGTTCTGACAGTTTGGCTTCAACTTGGAAAGGTGTAAGGACTCAGTGCAGTCATTTGGTAAGGGACTCAGATAAAAAAGCAAACTGGTTTTGGCAAGCCCCAACTCCCAGCAGCAGTCCAACCACCAGTCTCCATTCTCTGCATGCAGGCACACATAACACACAGTTTCAGGCTTTAATGTAAATGCAGCTGCCACCACACCCCATAATTAGAAGTTACCAAAGAAAAAACTCCAGCCCACTTTTTTTTGTAATTGCTTAGGTTGAGTTTGCCAAGGGAGCATTTTCTCCTGTAGCTCAGTACTCCTGCTCCTACCATTACCCCCAGATTGGCTTCTTTCAGCTGTAGAACTCTTCCATGGCTCATTCCTACAATTTCTTTATCCTTTCTGCTTCTAGTTTAGCCCTCGAAGCATTTCGATAAGCCTTTGTACTGCAGCGATTCAATGACAGATTCTGACGAGACATTTTAAAGCATCATCAGTCTTAAATTAACCGTGTAGTTCAATGTGGCTGTTGCATTACTTTAGCCAATTAGTTGGTGGCTATGAGTTTGCCTGAGAGACTTCACAAGGATTCTCAAAGGAATTACTGCATTTTACCCTTACCCTTGTCATCAGCCATAGGAAGAACCAAACTACCAAATACAGCCTTGCCCCTGCACAGAAATCCTGGGCTGATAACACTCCCAGAAACCTTTTTCATTCCTTGCCCAACTGACCCGAGAGGCTGCAAAAACTATTCATGAATGTATCTATGTTTTCTGAGCAAACACAGTATTTCCCCCGTGTGAGTTAAATATTTGTTCTAAGTTAACTGAAAAATTCTTCCTCCACCAAAACAGTCTACTCTATGCCCACAATGGTACCAGAAGCTGCAGGCAAGAGAAAAGACAGCTGGACTAAGATAATGTAGGAAAAGCATGGATTGGATCATCCTGCAGAGAGAATGGCATAATTGCAGGCTTTTTTCTTCCTCCCTCCCCAGTAGTAGTCCAAAATTTTATTTGCAAATTTGGAAACAAGCTCCGGTTTATGCAATAGGAAGCAGGTAGATGGTAACCTGTAAAATGTGGAAAGGTCACACAAAGTGTATGTGGGGAAGTCCCTGTTCTGCCCACCCCCCAAAAGAATAAGCAACCCAGTTTTGACAGATGAAGTCTTGTGTTCCAAGCTCCTGCAGCTGACCCTAGAACGCAAAAGACTAACTTGACATTGCCATCTCTTCAGGAAATACAAAGAAACAAGAAGTAAAATTCCTTTTGGGATTATGCAAGTTCAAAGTAATTTCACAATAGTTTGTAAGGTCCCACTCCAAATGCAAGAGAATATTAAGACTATCTTAATTTCCTAATGATTACAGATCACTTCAACTTGAATCCCTTCATCCTGGTATCACTAATAAAGATTCCTGCTGAAAATACAGGCAGGTGACAAACCCCTTTTATCTATTCCTCAGACAGGAGAAAAAGCAGGGGTGCATTTCTCCAGCACTGCTCAAGGTAAGGCTTTCACCACACTCCTGCTTTACTGGACTCCCTACAATTGCCAAGATAGAAAGATTCTAGCCATCTTTTAAGTACACCGACTTCTTCCCTGAACACAAGCCAAACCCAGTGAGAAGACTTCAGACTGTATGAAAAAAATCAGACTTGGAGCACTAACAATGGACAGCCACTGGTAAGAGCCAGCTCTGGCTGCAACTGCAGCGAGTGAAAGGGCTGCACATCTCTCTACTGTAGTCAAGTGGGCTGCTGCTCCTCCTCCTCATCTTATCTTTCAAGATTAAATTAATTAAAGCAGAAAACAGGTTAGACCAAACAGATTAAAAACACATTTATATAAGAGAAAGGCAAACAGGTTACTTTCCAACTCCATTTAGTAAGGAGTAACCTAAATGCAGTAGCGTGCAGAGATAAAGTTACCATTCTGCAACTGTTTAAACCAGAGCATGCAGAATTTGCTTTGTTTGTTTCTGGCTTTTTCTGTGTGACTTCCTGAAATCTTGAACCCTTCAAGATCACACTTCAGGTTCAGACGCTGCTGAACAATCACCATCAGATTTAACTGCTACGTCAACCTTCCTCCTGAGGCTGAGCCCTGAAAGGCACCACAAGTACCAGTATTTCACTTTACTGGAACATGAAAAGCTGTAACTGTATTTACCTTATCTTTATTACCCACAGCATCTCTTCAGTGTGTTGGCAAATGATCTTGCTTACCAAATCTGGAGGATCTAGGAAACTGCTTGAACAAGCAGTGCAATTTTCACACTTGGCAGCAGTTTGGGCTGCCATGTAGCAACATGAAGTTCAGAAGCTCGAATGAAGTCCGTGCTTGGCACGCACACACTGACCAGCCACTCTGACAAGCCTCACAGCACAGTCAGCCACTGCAGGCCACAGCAGCTCTCCAACAGCTGACCAGACATCTGCAGTTTCCATTCAGAAGGCACAGCTGTGTACTCTGAGTACGGATAAAATGTCAAACTGAAGCATTGCAGGTATTCATAATCTATTTAATAGTGGGACACCAAAGAAGTACTACACATTTTTCTTGAGCACATTAGATTTTGATTTAAGCAATTGCAATTGATGCAGTAGTTTCTCAAAAATAGTCTTCTATATTCTACAGTCCACAGTTTACCGTATCAGTCTAATAGGTCATATAATAATATACTGTTTGTGCTAACTGGTCTGATCTTTAGTAAAGCATCCTTCCCATTCCTCCACCACCCCAAAAAATGTTGACAAAATTCAGCCAAATTAAAAAAAAAAATTCAGTGTGACTTATTTTAGATTTTTCTGCTGACCTAGACACAATGGGAGCTACTAGTTATACACATCTTATGAACGATGTTGCATTTTAATTCTAAAAATCTTCATGCTGATAACAATATTTTGTACAGCAATCAATTTTTTATGCTTTATTCATTGATTAAAAGAATATAACATTTAACATAAACCATACAACATCAGTCATCAATTCAAACATTCAGCTGGTTTCCTTACATTTTCTGTCAGGAGTTTTTTTTTTAATCTGATCACATTTATAAGATAAAATCTCACCACATCTGGCATATACACACACTGTGCCAGTGGATTCACTCTACTGATGTACATATAAAATCCGCATGGTATGTGCTCACTGGAGACAAAACAGCGCACACCTGTCAAAAGGTCATTTTAATATAAGATGGTAAAACCATTTGTAAAACACATATAAACTTTTTCCATAAATAGAATCATATCTGGACATCTGTTGCATAAATTGTGTTTTCCAAAGCTTACAATATAGCAGCCAGGTCTCAGCACTGCTGGGCACCCACGTTGGCCACTTACTTTATTATTGCAGACTGTCCTTTAAACATTAAATGCACAACATTCGTACCACTTAAAACTGGGGTCAGGTGGAAGTCTCACAGAGACCACGTCTGTACCGCGGTTGCCCTGAAACAGTTACATCGGCTTCTAAAGCCTCTCAGATATAACAAGATTTTAAAACATACTTCATGGAATGTTCTTCATGCATCATAGCAGCTCATACCTGTGATAGAACAAGCTTTGTATTTGTTTCCTTTCCTTCCTTTACATTCACTATTCACAGTGAAACAGGTGCATGTTTGTTAAGAGTTCTGAGGTTGCTGACTGAGCCACAGCACAGCTGTGTACCACAGGTCGAAATTCGACCTTATATATTACAATCTAGCAGTATCTGGCTGGCCAAAAGTTGGCCTGCCCCTGCCAGCATGTGGGCACTTCTTCGTTTTTAATCTATTCTTTGGCAGCTGACACAGGCGCTGACAGAGAAAATCCAGTGACTTGGTTGTTAGGGATTTCACGACTAATGTTTGTTTGCAGGTGTAGACCTTTGTATTGAAATCTTCACTGTTATGCGTTTACCTCACCGGAGCGCATATTCTTGCTTTTTCCTTTTAAACTTTGGCCCAAAGCTAACTTTTAAGGAAGATGACAGAACATGAGAACAAACAAGGAGGAGTTTGCAAAGAATCCAAAAGACTACAGCTTATGGAGTGAATCTGTAAGTGCAGGAACCTGAACGCTCGTGTTTCACACCGCCGCTTAGCAGCTAAGGAAAGCCGAGAATGGAGTTAAGCCATGCTGCAGAATCCGCACGTGAAATCAAGCAAGGTAAGAGTCTTACAGTGAACAGCCCTGGATAGACTTCTCGTCCCTTAAGCCTATTAAGTAGCATGCTACCAGATTAAGCACACAGTGACAGCATAGAAATCCACTGGGCTATGGATATGGGTATTAAAAACAGTTGGCTCCCGAGCACAGGACTCCAATGTAACAGCAAAATAATTCAAAATGCAGTTACTCAATTAAAGTAAAGTTAGCCGGCAACCTCAGACAGCCTTTGGCTGTATCTTGCAAGGTTTGGTAGACAAGTCCATTAACCGTGAAAACCCTAAACACTGCCACTTTCAGCTTCTAAACCAATACCCGACTACGTTCTTTGATCAAGAAGTAGAATACACATATATAATTCTATATAGCTAATACTGATTAAACACAGCACAAAAGGGGTTAATTCACACTACCGAAAAAACATAATAGGACCCTACTTGCATATGTAACCACAGGAATTGTAAATAAGGAGCTAAATGCCTTCACTGAAGCTTTGCATCTCTCTGTAAAAGTGACGGGTTGGCTCAGTGAAGACACTGAGCAGCTCTATGTCCATGACAGCGTGCCAAGGTCGACCCAATCCGAGAGATACTTGCTCAATGAAATTGTGTACTGGATCCACATCCTGATCAGCCAGTTCTCCTTGGTCGAATTCAATGCTTTCTTCTGTGACTTCCAGTACTTTCAGGTCAGAGCCACGAAGACGAGCAATTGCTATAAGATTATGAGCCCAGACTGTGTAACCTATGGGGAAAAGAAAAAGTCACTCTGTCATTTTCCTGCAAGGTATTTTCTTACTGGACTATTTAATACCAGACCATCCCAGTATCTCTCCCAACCTATGCTGTCATGTTCCATCTGGCAGAATTCCCCTAGGCCATGGTGGGGGCTTTCTGGTTTCAAGAAGTGAAGCCCCCATTTTTTATTCTGAATAAGAAAGTATAAAAATATTTCAGACAGTTTCACCAAGCTTTTCTAGATCTTTTTCCCCCACTTGCTCCACTTACAGTGGACTACTGTAAGTTATATATATATACACCATTTCAAACCTCCTGTAATCTACTTTGTAGTAAAATTAGAATGAAAAAAGGGAGTTATCAATTAAGTGAAGGCATAAAAGGATTGCTTTAAAACTCTGCTTATGCTAGAAAAAAAAAAAGATTTGCTTTTGTTGCTTTAGAAAGTAGACTTACTTTAAAAGAAAAAAAACACCACCAAACAGAGAGTCAGCACACACAAACCAGAAGCCTCTCCAGCCTCTTCAGGTCACCCCAGTGTGTGTGTGTCTATATATAATCTAAAAATATAAAATAAACTACATGTATCTTGTTATTCCGTCTGAGATAAAACATAATTACAAAGCTTCCCTCTCTTCACATTATATATTGGCATTCCTCTTTAAAAACTCCTATTCCCCAGTTACCTGGAAGCTTTCTGTGCCCTGGCTAAGGGAAAGGCAGAGAGCTCCTCCCTATTCAGATGCAAACCACAGATGGTCTGGGAGCTTCCCTTTCGGGGAGCTCTGCCAAATCAGCACTACCACTGCAAAAGGAAAGGCTCATTTCTGCCTTCATCATCATTCTCACAGGTGCTAAGCTTCTTGGTGAGACACCCAAGTAGATTCCAAGTAAAGCTTCAGTCTGCACAATATTTGAACTGGGAAAGCTAAACAGCTGAAAAGTAAAAGCTAACTGTGGTTTGGTCTTCCAACAATACAGTTAACATGCTCTACATCATAATGTATCAAAATAAAATAGAGAATAAAGAAAAGATGTCAAAGTAATAAAGAAAAGAGATTTCTATTCTGTTTTCTTTTACTTTTATCTATTGTGTCTCTGTAAGTACGTATGGGCAGGTTTTCAACAAAGAAGCCTGCACACATCTGTAAGGCTCATTTCTGGTATATAAGCCATTAGGAATGCATGAATTCCCACAATCTTCATCTGCTGGATACTTCACCTCCAACACAACTGTCCACAGAAGATGAAGCTGTCTTAATTCAGGCAGCTTAATTCAATGTCCCTTCCTTAATAGGGGCATTAAACTCAATGGAGAATTCCTCCCTGTATGATGACAGTCTCCTACCAGGACATGAAGGAGTTCACACCACCTTCCCGTTATCCTGACTGTAAAGGAACTTACCAAAGAAATCCTTGAAAGCAAGTGCAAGAATAAAAGAAAATAAAAGCCCTGCACACAAAACCCCTTTACCATCCTGTGGTCAGGTATATGGCTTTTGCTGTAACTTTTTCCAGTGCATAGATCCTCTATGCACTGGAACAACCATCTTATTCCCAAATTAGTCTCGTTTTAAATTAACTCTCCTTTCAAAAGTTTTCCTTGAAATTTCTTAGTGACCTCCCAGCTGCCAAAAAGTCTCTGTCCAGCTAAGTATTCAGAGGTAAGAGGAAACAATCATTTTACTACTGGTATCACTGAACAACAAATTTACCACGAGCACACTGTAATTGCTAGCAAAAATTTCAACTTTAGTTTTGGACAGTTTTATTCATGAAATGAATTTTATAACACAAAATCATAAAAGTCCACGTGGAAGTATCCTTCCCTTAAGGGAGAAGAAAAAATAATAAAAGGCCTCTGCTCTCACAGATGGACCATGGTTTTTATTCACAGTGGCAGATCATACCACTACAAGTATCCTACTGTCTCCATCCCATCCCAAATGGCCACACACTCTTTACATCCTTTCCTCATTCTGCGAGAATGCATTTAACATCTGCCTTCCTCTGGCTCCTGGACCTGCTGCCTTGGTGGAAAGATGACAACTTCCCACAAAAGACAACCTCGAGGTACCCCATATAAAGTGTCCTTAGCATATGTTTTCCCCTCCCTGTTTTGGTCAGTGACAAGTGGCAGCCAAAACTAAATGTAAACCAAAGCTTTTTCAAAAGCAAACTAATACCAGAAGAGGAAACATACACATAAACACACACACACACAAAAACCTAAGAAGCACTGGAAACTGAAGAATAACCACTTCAGGAGACAGAAGAAGAAACTTGAGCACTTTAAGCGAATTATGGCACCTTGAACAAAACCACCTTCTTTTCTTGAAGGAAACTTGACAGTATAGTATGACAAGTGCAGCCAGAAAACATTATATGGTAAACCTCAGAGAATCCAAGCATGAGGCTAAGATGCTGTACTGAGGCATCACAGCATTCTGGGTATTTCTTCTAACAGTGTTCTTCCTAGAGTTACTACTCTCCAAGAAAGATGCTTACGTTACAGTAGAGTAACGTAATAGAGTTCTCTATAACTAGAGAAGTTATGTTCACAGCTTAGAAAAGATCAGAAGGCATTTATAAGCAGCTTAGCTAGCTTCTGCTACAAGGAGGGGGAAAAGAAGGGAAAAGAATCTGAATCCCAATGTAACAGCAAGGTGATACTTGGCTGTTCTCTCACACAGGCAGACACAGCATCTCTCCAAAGAAAGGTGATGTAGCAACAACCGTTTGCTAGACAGAAGCATAAAAGACTTTGCTTCCCCAATGCTCTGCACAGACTAATACCTTCTACTGAATAGACACGTGTTGGTATTAAATGATACTTACACTAGCTTACGTTTAGATGTTTCACAAGCTTTTAAAGTTAGATAATATATTAGAGGACTTTTCTGTAGCAGGAGGATAATTTAAGATAACACACTATTTTTACTCTTTTTTTAAAGGCCCTCAAACATGTATCCAAATTTTAGAAGAAACTGCTAAAATCCACACCTAGACTGGTGCAGTCATGTGCCAGGATCCAAAATCTGTCTCACCTGGAAACTATTAAGGAGAGACAGCTGAATTGTTCACACCTTCCCTGCCCCCAGCAATGACAATTCAGTAAAGGACCACAAAAAAAAAAAAAAAAGGGGGCAAATACAGCAGGACCTTCTGGCTTCAACCCATAAAAATCTGAATGTACACCTCCTGCTGCTGAAGGCCTTCTGTTTGTACTGAACAACTGGAGATTTACTCCCCCAAGCAGTCTGAGGAAACACATTCATTCTTATGCAACACAATACAGTCATCGCTTAACTCCTTCATGCACCAGCAAACTTGGTCTTGGTAAGCTGATTCCAGCACAAACAAAAAAGTATTATTCTGCATTATTTCAGTTTCAGGTGCCTTAAAATTTGCCAGACTGCTGTAACTTCTACCACCAAGTGCTCTACTGATGATAGAGCTGAATAAATTCTAAAAGTTATTTGCTACTATATGGCAAATAAATAGCTGGGATAAATCTAGCTCTGGTATTACTGGTAAAACCAATACACTCAGTGAAGCAACCTCCTTCACATATTTTTCAGCCTTCATCTGGTGGCAGTCTGACCAAACTGGTAACAAACTTTTTCCTCTCAGTTTTGAGGCACTTAACTCATGTTATTTACAAACAGGAAGCAAAATAATCTAATCTTGCCAGCATATAAACTCACAGAAAAACAGCAAATGTTTTCAGTTCACATGCACATAACCAGTCACTTAATGGAACTTGCACGGTGCAGACCACTTGTAGGATAAGCCTCCTGGAATGCTCACTTCTTAAGTTACCCTCATTTCTGTGAGGAGTTTAATAAAATCCTATGTGACTTCTCAACAAAAGCTAGTAAGATGCATGCTTAAAACTCATATACAATGAACACTTTCAACAATAGCATATATAGCAACGGTGCAGCAGCCTTCACCAAGATTAGAAAGGCTGAAGGGTTGTAAGCATTTAAAAGTCACATACTATGCCCGTGCCATGTGTTACCTACCATGAACAGCTAGGAGAGACAGTCTTGTGCACCTCCAGGCTAATAAGACAAGTGGATCCTCATTCCGGTTGTCACTGAGATCTGGGAAGGCAGACATATCTATCACATCATTCATTAGTATAAAATGAGTGAGGAACTTGTCATACTGCCTGGATATGAGGTCAACAACAGCTCCTGAAACACAAGTGACATAGCTGTCAAAGTGAATCCTCTCTAGGGGGATACTGGGCTTAAGAATCCTTAACATATCATCACTCTTGACATCAAAAGCCATTATATAGACCCGAAGATTAGTGCTGTTGCGAGTCAGCGCCTGCCAATTCTCATCTTTTGGCATATTGTCCAATGACTTGTGCATTATGGAAACACTGTGGACCAGGAGAGACAGTCGATGCAAAGGCACGTGGTTGCTGTCAGCCAGGACTCTTGCCATTTCAGCTGTAAAATCACAGAAATCCAAAGCGAGCGAACGCAGATTCACAAAGCGCTCCAATTCAACCGCAGTGATAAGAGTGGTATTACCAGGGATGTGGTTGTCCAATAAGCTCAGATGTTCCATGGTGTTGGCTATAGGGTTTGATAAGGAGGACAGTGATGTGGGAGTTACTATTTGCAGCATTAACCCACAAGACAGCCATTTCAATTGCCTGCTATTGCCTAATATCTCTTCAAACAGCTGTTGGATTCTGCAAGTAAACAAAACAGACAATGATCCTATTAAACATGGTTTAGTCTTACCAACTGCATACCATTCAATTTTTTTATTCAAGAATTATTCTTCCTTCATTTATAGCCTTATTCTGCAGGAAGGTGCTATTATTATAGTTCTTGTGAACTGCAACCCGACTGCAGACCTCCCAGAGCATTTTAACATCCACTGCCCTTAAAAGGTTAAAATTGTAAACTAAAAGAAATATGTACTTTGTCTTTCAAAAATGGAGGCACACTATGAACCTTCACTTCATGTATTTTCCAGCATGTATTTAACACCCTCCCACATACATTTTAAGGTTATGCAAATAAGAAAACCTGTAATGCTTTTCAAATGAGGCTCTTGTTTTTAAAAACAGCCTTTTGTATTTCCTAGCTTCTCCAGAACTGCACATTTAGTATGGAAAAAAAAGTCAATTTCAGTGAAAGGTGGCAGAAACTTGACTTTGAGCATAAATTAGAATGATGTGAATTATCTACTTGATTTTTTCATTAAAGGGTAAAGAACAAACATGCAAGAAGATTCTTTAAATAATTCCAAATGTACAACTAACTGGATTTTCAAGTGCCAACAGGTTCATGTTTTACCAAAACAACTTGGACCCAGTAACATTTCAATCTCAAACTATCAGTGCCAGATTATGAATTTATTCTGATGCACCCCACCTCTCCCACCCCTTTTTTTCAGTGAATCGATGTTCTTTACATTGAGATATTTTGTTCAAGAAGGCAACAGAAGTATTTTAAATTTTCAATATTAAATTCAAATAGTACAGTCACACTCTAAAATACTTTCTCCATATAAGTCTTTTTCCAGTCTTCATTCCACAGCTGTAAGGCCCAAGAGTCCTCCTGCCCAAATGACAAGTGTTCTTTTAGTGTATTAGACAGAGGTGTAGGTCAGTATTTGATCTCAAGCCCTGGTCAGCATTACAGAGAAGCAGTTGAGCCAGGCTATGAAAGTCCCATAAAACATCACGAAATAAGATCCAGTACAAAATTAGCAGAAATTTTTGTTCCTCAAATCAGGTAATGTTTTTGCACAGAACACTTTTTCCTTTATTGCTGTGAGGATCTGTATACTTTATACATCTAAGCAAAAAACCATTATGAAGTTATTATTCTCACCCACATAACTTTAATAGATAATGTCCAGGCAAGATTAAAGGTTTAGCCCAGTATCCTGACAGACAGCAAAGAAACACTAATACCTTAAGGTGACAGAACAAGGAAAGCACACAGGGATATTTCTCAAATATCTCTCTAGTTTCCAAAACTTTGAAATTCAGACCTTCTGAGCAGAGCTGTATTTTGCAACTCTCAGAGACTTCACTTCTACAAATTCATCCAGGTTCCTCCCTTAGCTGAGTAAGCTTTTAGCAACCATAACATCCAATAATAAAGAACTTTGGAATGTGATTCCCCCCTCTTCTTGCTTGCTCTGAACCTGTCACCTACTACCTTTGATGCCCCACAATCCTTCCGCTGTAATCAAGCTAAAACATCAGCCCTCATTCATCCTCTCCCTCAGCAAATCCTTATTCATCCCTTCCCTTGCCTACATGCGCTTTCTCCCTTCTCCTATGAAGGTACTAGGTTTGCAAGGCCTGACTTCACCCAAGTGGAAAAGTTGGTGTGGTTATTGTATTTATTTCACACCTCAGTTCCCAAGGTTTTGCCTAGAATAGTCATCAAGTAAAAAGACTTCAATATTTCCAGATTTGTCCAAACATTTTATTTTAAATTAACGACTGGCAACTGTGACACAAAGGAAACAGTTTCAAACAATAGATAAGACTCACAGACAGTGTAGTTTTTCTATTTTATTCCTAAATTCATTTAAAGTTCAGATGAACCTTATTTGATTGTGGCAATGCTTATTTCATAATTATTCTTGCCAATGAATAATTAGATTATCTCACAATCCCCCAAAGAAAATGATTTACCACAGCAATCGCAAATTTCTTCCAAAGACTCTTCCCTCCCCCCATATACACCTGCAAAAGGTACTGTAATGGTTGCAGCAATGGTAGAATTTATTTTGTAATAGCCCAGGTAATCAATCTTAATAGTGCTTTTAGTGTTTTACAGAACTAATGAAGACAAATCAATTTTGAGATGTTCAGTAGAATACTACCATCTATATGCCTCACTGCACTTAAAAATCAGTTTAAATTGTGGTTCTCATACAACTTAAACATCTGAGCTTAGAAGAATACTGTTTTAGTACCTGCAAAATTTAATGAAATATGACATAGAACTCTGCAGCTCTAGGGTGGGTTTTCTCCCCAGAAGGAACTGCAGTAAGAAACTTTTAAAAGAGAGAGAATGATTTACTGCAATCTGCACAGCAACTTTTTAGTGCAAGCACCGAAGTTATTTATACAAGTATTTAGATTTGTGCTGCTAGTCTAATGACATGTAGGTCCTAAGAAAACTTTCTCCAGTTCTTAGCCAGTAAGAGATCAAACATGTCAATAAAGAATATTTAACAGCAATAATTTCTGAACCGTTTTTAGTACCTGCTTTATAAATGGCAAGACAGAAAGCACTATGTAAGATAGAGGCCATTCATTTTAACATATTTCAAATAAATTTTTTAAACATCCTAGCAGGTTTGGTTTTTTCCTCCCCTGCAAATTTTTATGCACATTCTATTTTTCATAAACAGATTGCATCTAACTGGAGCTTGCAAAAATAGTCCGAACTGCGATCCAGAAAATTAGACACGTGAATTGTTGGAAATTAACACCTACTTGATTACCATATTAATTTTACTTCAACTGCCTAGCATGTAGTACAACATTTATCCTAACTTAACACAGCTATTTCAAAGCTCACTTATAAAACTGAAGTTTGAGCATATATCAGAAAATACAAGCAGAACTCAGCACATGCCAAAAAGCAATGCAACCTACTGATGTCACAACAAGTGTCATCAGTCCCCTTTGCTCCCTGTAGGCAGCAATTATGGGATGGTCACCACTGACCTGTAACCTACAAATTATTATACTGAAGCAAACAATTGAAAAAATAAAAACCTCATAAAAAAGTACTTTCACAATTAATGCCCCAGACGGTGTTTTCATCCAGAGGACAGACTAAAGCCTGACTAGACAGGCAGAGTTATTGTTTAATCCCCCAAACCAGTTCTAACCAGGACTGAAACACATCCATGGCCCTGGACAGGAAGTAAACATATTACTAAGGCCCATATGGAGGCCATTTGTTTCATTAAATACTATCAATCAAAATATTTTGTTTAATAACAGAGGCTAAACTGGTTCTTTTGGAAACCAAACTACCTGAACCACACAGATCAATCATGAGAAGCAGATTTCAGAAAGCCAAAATTTTAAACAACTACCCTTTGTTCAACTCAAGACAAATGTACTGTTTACACTGAGCTTCCCAACACTAAGAAACAGAGTTGTAAAGAGAGTTTTAGAAAGTAACCAGGGACACAAATGCTGTACAGAAAAGGAATAAGCATTACAAACTCATGCTGATGCCTGCGAAAGTATATTTTTGAAAACATGCTCCAAAGCCTCCTCTGCCTTAGGACAATCCTCAGCCTTAACCTGAGGAAGCATCCTAATGGCTCTGTGATAGCTGAGATTTCACCCACAGTCTGCTACATCCAGCTCAAGGCCAGCTTTCAGGAAACATAACATTTTTTTCCCTGACTGCTTTAATTGCAGGAAGTTTCTGAAACAGCTAGTAAAGTTTATCACCACAGAGGTTCCAAAAATCCTCAACTACCAGTAACACTGTCTCCCAAAGGTTGCTTATACCTTTCACTGTTAGTTATCAGCATCCACGTTTTGCAACTTACTGATGCAAACCCAAGTGCAAAAAACATGGCTAAGAAGCCATAAAGATTTACTTTCTGAACTAAGTCTGCTACTAGTTCTCAAACTTCAGACAACTGAATAAAACACTGTCAGCTTTCCTTTAATTTAGACAAGGACTAGCAGGTCCCAAATACATTGTTTTATTCTAGAAAGAAAATCAAACAAACAACAACAACAAAAAAAACCCAAACAAAAACCCCCAAAATCCCCAACCCCCCCCCCGGCCCCCCTGCAAAACCCAAAACAAAAAACCAAACAAGCAAAAAACCACAACAAACAAACACAAAAACCCAACAACAAAATGAACTAAACTAAAAAGAGGTAGCATTTATTTGCTCATTCCAAAACGTGCAAAGGTCAATATTCATCTAAAAGACTAACATCAAGTTAGATAATGAGTTTTGAATGGTTTATGGCTCCAAAATGTGAATACCCGCTTGAAGAAACATTTAACCATACACTCAGCTGAGTAGACATCTGCTTTGATGACTCCCTTCAAGGCCCTTTCCAAAGATTTGATTATATATTTCTATTTTCACAAAGGATAGCAAATAAAGAGCTTTTACCAAATGAGCCTTTTACCTGCACACAGCACTACAGTACATACATTAGACAGAATCACAAATTGCTCCAAGTTCTGCATTCTAAACATAACAGATGACAAAGACACAGTATGTGACTCACAGCTGTATTTGCTGTGATTTGCAAATCCAGGTCAGGACCAAACATTCAGTTTGATGACTGTGTTCACGTACATACATTGATCTGATAATATACCTATACTGGTTCTAAAAACCACTCAAAACAAAAAATAGTAAAGATCTAGAGCGGCTGTACTTATTCCATTCCCAAGCTACTGGAAGAAAGATATTTAAATTGACACAAAATTATGGTATTCAGGTTTTATTGTATCAAAAGTTTTAGCAATACTGCTAAAATAGTTAAGTCAGCATCGCTCCCTCTGCGGTAATTTATTCCAGAAGTCAGTAGCTGTTTATACTGTATTTAACCTTTTCCAAAGAACAAATAACCATTTTGATTATAAGCATTCAAGGACTGTCCTGTAATGTAATTATGGCAAGCTAAAATACACCTCTGAACTAAACAAGCACATTGAGAGCTGCAATATTTCAGGAATTCTGCAAATACATAACCTAGTTTTCAGATGTAATTTGAAATAAGTTGTAGCAGTAAACTTGAAAGAGAACATAAACACAAACATGTTTTCAACTCTTGTGAAATACAACTGATTACTTCCTTTTCTAATTTTTTTTCATGTACAGAAATAGTAAGGGGTGCTGGTATCAAGGCCGCATCCCTCCTCTCCTTTTGAGGCATTAACATAATATTGAACACAACGAAAAGAGGAAAGACAGGATTCTCACCCTGCTCAGAAAGGATGGGAAAAAAAAACCCAAACAAACAAACAAACAAAAAACAACAAAAAAACAACAGCCACAAAACCAGACTACTTCATGTAAATAGCAGGAACAAGAATTTAGATTTTCATCCCGTTAAAAAACTTAAAGCTTCTTAGTAGTGTATTTCAGGATTTCCTGTGTTCCATTATCTATTTTTATTATTTTACTGTATTTGATAGTTTACAAATACAACTTACTGCTTAATCTTCTTGCCATCAGGGTCAACCTTTCCAAGGTAGGTATTTGATATAGTTCCATGTTGCTGCAGAATGCTTATATCCCCAAAGAGACTTAACTTCTGGAGGTTCCTAGGAAACAACAAAAGAAAAAGGAATCTGTACACAAAACTAAAATGGTGT
The DNA here is from genome assembly GCF_017639235.1 of Corvus kubaryi. NCBI lineage: Eukaryota > Metazoa > Chordata > Aves > Passeriformes > Corvidae > Corvus > Corvus kubaryi. Next base: position 13,378,822 of record NW_024582054.1, read on the forward strand.
CAGAAATCATTCTGGATAAGACAAATACAAGCAATAAACCCCCATTATTACATGGAGCACACAGTCTGTGTTGGGAAACTTACTACTGTCCTGGAATACAGGCTCATATGGAACTATAGAAAATGAGACTGAAGTATAAAGGGGAAGAGGACTACACAAACTGCTGAAACCAGCTGTAATAGCAAATACCGCTTTTCAGTCAGCACAGGAGTATTTTCAGCAGGCCTGTACCACTACAAAGAAAACTTAGGAGTGATTTTATGCAATTTTTAATCACTGGAACATGCGTGTTAAGTGTCACTGATGAAAACATCAGATACTTATTCCTTTTAACATTTAACACTGCATTTAATGTCCAAGTAGGACACAACCACAAACAACCGTGTCTGAGCACCTGCATACATCAGCTGGGTTACAAACAGGAGCCCAAACCACCTGCCTCAATCAAGGCATCACAAACCTCAGCCAGGAAAAGCAAGAGCTCCCCACACCCTAATCAGTGTCTAATTTTTGTTATATCAAAGTAGGGGAAGCTTTTCTAATATTCCCCATCAGTGAGGGATAGTGGCCCACCACGACACACAATTTTAACTTTTAGAAGGGATACCTAAAAAGAAGTGAAAGAAGAACCTCTAAGTTGATGCTGGACATGACACGGTCCACTAGACAGTCACTTTTCCTTTCCCTAGTAGTTTTCTAACTTGCATCTTTTCTATTCCTCTAACAGATCAAGCAAGGGGTATGCAAACGACTGCAGTTTTAAAGTAGCTGTGTAGCATTTACTATTAAGATTCTTATTTTTGTAGCTGACTAAGTTTTGGGTCAGCATTTCTTTTATTTGTATATGCTGTAAATTAGATTTACTCCTAACATGCAAGGGCTAGTTGCAATTGATAATTAACAAGGCAGAAACTCCAGTTTCACCACAAATGGACATATAAATTAATCCTGAACAGTAGATGCCAATTAAACTGTAGCTGACAATTAAGTGAGTTACCATAAATCCTTATTTCTTCTGGCTTACAAATCATATGCTAGTATTTCAAATCAGCTTTGAGGAAAACGTAGTATGTTTTACATTTTTTAGTAGGTATGAATTGCATTCTATAATTGTTATCTACCATAAATCATAATTTACCTGTTTTGAAGTTCCTGTATTCAAAAACAGCACACTGATTGCCTGAAATCTATCCACTGTAGCACCTGCTACTTTTTTTCTATAGGAGAACAACGACTGAATAGCAAGAACCACGAGCTTCATATAAAGTCTGACAAATACTGGAGCCAAATACCTAGAATTTACAACAGTGTCTGAAATTTTAACAATTTAATATTTTGCATTTTAAATACAGGACTATTGTACTGATGATACACTAAAATAAATGGAGCCTTAGAATATGATCAATATTCTACAAATCTCACTAAGACACTGCCTGATCATACTGAAGAATAAGCTTGGCAGAGAAACCTAAAACACTGGCACAAGCAACCAAGAGTATTTTGGGCTCTTTTTTTTCCTCAAAAGCTGTCAGAGATAGTCTGGTATGACAGGGAAGTAGTAGAAACCTCCACCTGGTGTGAAAAGCAGTGCTCACAGCCAATGCCATAATTAAGCATTTATCTTTTGATCTCAGTGATTTCTGCGAGCCAAGAGCCAAAATGCAATCTTCAGAACAGTTCTGAATCACCTGCATATTCACATCAAACGCAGGTCTCGGTTTGTGCCACTCACACCGCCAGCCAATGCTACCATAGGCACGTAGGCAGGTATTAAGAGGACCACCAAACTACAGTGCACATGGAACACTAATCACTAGCACCCCACACATTTTTACTTCATCGATGTGACTGCCATTTCATGCAGTACAGAGACAAATGAAAAAGTTCTCTGCCTGAAAACTTAACCAATGACAACATCTGATTATTTTTCCATTCACAACACAGTTATTAACATCAACAGATCCGATCACAGTTCAACACAATGTTAGATTTTTGCTACTATTTGCAGTGTTATTCAACTCCATGACATTCAGCTCACCGCTCATCTTTATTTCAGACAGTCAGTAAAGTGATTGCTATTTAAATAAAATTATTTCAAAGTTAATTGTCATCTTTTGCTAAAAGTTATAATGGCATCTTAATCCTGTGTAGTATCCATACATACAGCTGGGGAAAAACTTGTGGTTTGGAGGGATTTCTAAAACATTTATTTTCCACTCACTCAAAAAGTGCACTAGCAGTAATAAGCTTCTGACTAGGCTCCATCTTCGGTGTTGTTTGGTCTTTTTTAACACCCAATTTTAAAAAGCACAAAATGTCCTTGCTTACATTCAAGGCAAACAAAGTGGTAAGGCACATATTGTATTACTATACTAGTTTCTGCCAGTTTCAGCTGCCTGTTCAGACCAATAGAAAACAGTCATTAGAAAACATCAAAACCAGATGCAGTCTACTGTGTTGAGCGATTCACCACTTTTTGGCAACTCCATGAGATACCATCCTTCACCAAGACACCAGTTTTATAGAAATCTGCATTTTTGTATCCATAGCAAAGATCAAACAAGTCACACAATTTAACATGATGCACAGGAATAGGCGGGGGGGAAGGGGGGAGTGTCACTACCTTCCTCTCTTCCTTTGTAAGCAAGGAAGGAGTAGTAGAGGAGACTATACTTTGGTATTTTAGAGTTACATAAAAGAACAGGATTTTCCTACTGCATGATCACCAGGGGCTTATTAGCTGTTGTATGCACGTAAGTGCAAACAGAAAGTTTGTTGCACTCCCACCCTGCCTCCTAGAACTTAGTTTTGAAAGATCAGTTTGAGAAGCTTCAGATCATGAGGATTTAAGAAACATCATACCCACCCACACCCTTTTTCTTAGTATTAAGTAGAACATCAGCTTTTAAACAGTTATACGCTTTGTAATTTTGCTTCATTTGCTGTCATAAACATAGAAGCTTATGGAAAAGTTACAGATGACTATAAACACTACTGTAGTACCTTTTAATTAAATAAATGATAGATTTTTAGAGCTCATCAAGGTCCCAATGCTATTAAAGCAATAATTTGGGAGTAATATGCTGCCACCCACAAAACAACTTGAGCTCTACTTCAAATACAAGACAGACCTCGAACATACCTTTCTGGATGGTAGATGGTTGGCAGCAGGAATATTTGTCAGAAAATTTTCTATTGTTTTTAAAACAAGTTGCAGACAAGTTTCTATGTCCTTAATATAATCAGAACTAGCAAAGGTCACTCCAAAATATTTTTGTAGAGACTTAACACACAGATTTGCTTAGAAACTAGCAATTTTATGTTGTACAGAAAATGCTCTAAGTAGCAAAACCACACATCATTCCCCTCTAGCCAAGAGAGCATTTAGAAATTTCATTACTTTTAGTAATTACTTTTCTTAGGTCCTGCAGTATCGTAAATCCTCAAGGAAATCTGTAGCCATCTAAAGCACATGATTTTTCTTGCAGAGAGGGGGGTTGCTACTGCATTGCTTAATAATAAATTTAAAACCCCAAAACAACATTACCCAGTTAAGAAACAGCATCACAAAGGCAGATTTCTTCCTTTTCAGTTCTGAAGTAAAAGACAACATTTTTTTAACTTATCTGCCAAAAAGCTATCATAAGGGCTGACAGGAGCTTTGAAAGACTGTCCTGTTCTAAACTTAATTCCAAAAGGAATGCATTTACAGTGATTCAGCCACTGGAGAAGTTAAAAATTTCCATTTCCATTATTTTGTAAATTACAATAGTTATCTTGTGTACAGTGAAAAGAAGGAATTATTAATAATCCTTGAGTTACAGATAAATAAAGAGAAGCAGAGAAATTAATTAATTATGGACTGCAGTCCCTCCTTTGACAAAACTAAGCATCAGGCAGGTGACAATGCCTCTGGTTTAGACATTAGGTGGTCACAGTAAGAACTAAGCAGCAATTTGGCATATGTTAATACTCCTTCCCAACTCTTTTCAATCTCAAAAATCTACTTAAAGAACTAAACCCCAGTGTTCTACCTGAAAACTAATCAGTTATAGGTAGTTACTTTGCAAGGAGAAAAAACCTCAAACATCAAAATAAACTAAAAACCTAGTCTGTTCAAGGGAAAAAATGAGTCTATTCTCAAAGCAAAACTGAAAAAAGGTTAAGTGTTTAATGTAAATCATGCCCCTCTCCCTACTCATTAAAAAAAGTGTGCTGTAATAACCAGGTACCCTGTGTTCACCAGTCATGCATTATTGATGTCAAACCAAAAGAGCAGCATATAAACGATTTAGAGACAGCAAGAAAGTACAGCAATGCAAAATCCTATCAAAATTGGTAACTTTTAATCCCTGTCTTACCACCAAAATTATACTAATCTACCAGAAAACAGGTACTGGAGAAACAACTACTTCTGTACAGTATTTTACTGCAGTCCTGAGTCACACTGTGCATACAGAATTTTTCAAAAGAAAAAGTGTATCAAAAGCCTTATCATATTGCAGTTAATTCTGACAGACTCGTATTTCAGTGAGGAAAAAAAAGAAACAATTTAGTTTTCTAACAACACGCTCATGCAACATCTCCTGAAGATACTATGTCTTTTAAAATTCCAAGCCCATGTCACGGTATTTGTCTCAGATCAGACAACCACCACAATCACTTCAACATTTTTTCCTCTTATAGTACTAGCTGGATTTCCCGAAGATTTAACAGTTAAGTGAAAGCTCCTGAAAGGCAAGAGAAGACCAATCAAGACAGATGATCATGATTTGCACACCAAGGATTCACAGGGCAAGAAATAAATTAAGATAAAGGTGAGTTGGAACTAGAGCTGTTTTCTGAAGTGAGGTCTGTAACTCTCCACCATCGCAGCTGCACCACAGGAAGTACCTGCTGGGAGCCACAGCGCAGAGGAACTGAAAGCGAGACTTCACACACCACATTTGCATTCATGTCAAACGAACGAGGAATTGCATTTAAAGTTCTCTTGCTACAATTCAAAATAAAGACGCAAGGAAGGCCTAAAGCTACTCTCCCATACCTGCGGAATCAAAGGGGGCGGTAACAAGATCATGACTCAGTCGCAGTTTTCTAAAGGCCATCCACAAGCTTTAATTCATCCTAAAGATGCCCTGAAACACTAGCAGCTTTTTTTTTTCCCTTGATAGGTGAGGTAATATGCGCACAGAGGGGAAAAATTATTAACCATTTCCTATCCTAAAATCTATGTGGCTTTCCAGACTCATCATAACCTAGCCGTAATATCCTTGCTTTCCTATCTTATGTGCTGACTAGAGGCCATATATTAGGATATCGGATTATCTTATTATCTCTATCACACCCACACGCAGTAAAGAGAACGCAAGTATTTTTGTGTTAAAGACCTCACATCTGAGCAACTATCTAACCTGCCAAAGTGTGTGAAAAACACATCTTAAAATCAAACCACAGGAAAATATTTCTATCATTTAAATTCAATTTGGCAAAGAAAGTCCTACATGTGAACCGTTTTTTTTCAATAAACAAAAGAACATTAAAACTTCCTCAAACCTCAGAGTACCAGGTAACACGAGAGCTGGCATGAAAGCTCAGCTTTCCTACAGCGGAAGACCTCATAGCTGGAAAGGTGAAGGTATTTTATTGGGACAGTAATTTAGCGCACCAGAGCTGTAATTTTAACTCCCCCTTACTAATTTCTCATAACATTTTTTTTTCCAAGCATACACAACGTCTAAAGTCTGTCCGTAGTAAGGCTTACATTTTTTGAGTGAGAAAGGCGCCTTGTTATGCAGTCAATTCAAACTCCTGGTTCTCACTTGTTCCGTTTGAGCTGCATTCCCCGCTTCCATCCAGAAGACGGAGAACTTTTTATTACTGCAGCTGTATTTGTTTTTCGTATAGACCAGCCGCTCGACAACTGGACGTCTGAGCGTTTATACTCCTCATCAAGATACACTATATGATAAAAATTTGGTACTTTGAAGCAGCGCGTTCCCGTTTCTGCCCAACTCACAGACTCACACACACACACACACACACACAGAACGGCTCCGAGCGCAGCCCCAGCACGAACCGGCCGGCGCCAGCTCGGGCGTTGTTTCCGCCCGCAGAAACCGGCGGGACGGCGGAACCCGGCCCTGCGCGGCTCAGGGGGCTCCGCCTGCCCCCACGCCCGGCACCGCCGCTTCCCCGGTGGTACCTGTTGTTGCGGACGCTGCTCAGGACGCACAGCACCAGCTCCAGGTAAGTCCTCAGCAGGTCGAGCCAGCGCGGGCTCAGCGGCGGCGGCGCCTCCCCGTCCCCCGCCACCGCGGCGCCCTCGCCCGCCGCCGCCCCGCCGCCGCCGGTGGGGTAGTTATCGGCGGCGAACTGTACGCGGAGCTCACGGACGAACCAGCCGCACTTGCGCATGAGGAACTCGAGGCGCGGGCGCTCGGCGGGCGAGACGCGGAGGCTGAGGCGGAGGCGCGGCCAGAGCGCCGGGTAGAAGAGGCACTCCCGCCAGTGCGAGCAGGCGGCCGAGGCCCGCAGCCGGTCGGGGGCCGCCAGGAAGGAGAAAATGTGGACCACCAGCTCGCTGGGCAGGGAGCCGGCGCCCACCGCCTCCCCGCACACCGACATCCCTAGCGCCGGCCCCAGCCCCGCGGCGGCGGCCCCGGGCGGCGGCCCCGGCCTGGCCTGCGGCTCCTGCGACACAAACAACAACATCAATGACACGACGCGGGGGGGGGCGGGCGCCGGCCGGGACGCGCCTGCTGCCGGGACGCACCACCCGAGCGGCCGCCGGGGGGGAGGTGGAGAGACGGAGCGGATGCTACCACTGCCCAGCACGGCGGGGAGAGGTGGGCCGGACCACCTGGCCCTGAGAGACCTGTGTGAAGGAAAACACCGCCGGCGCCGCGCTCTGTTTCTGCGGGGCGACGAGAGCCGCCACGGCGGAGGGGGGATGGTTCACCCCGCGGGGAAAATGGGACGTGCCGGCGGTGGACTGGGAGGCGGAGCCGGCGCGCCCGCCCCGCGGGGGACGTTGGCCGTTCCCCCCCCCCGTGCTGCCGGCGCCGCTCCCCCGCTCCCCGCCCCTCCGGCGGTTCCCAACGCAGTGCGGCGGAGGCTCCTGCCCGGGGCGCGGCCCCGGGACCACATTCCCTGCGGGCTCCACAGTGGGAGCGCCGGCCGCTGCCGGGGGCAGGCGCGGGACGGCCCCCGCTGGGCGCGCCTGCCCCGCGCACCCGGTGTTTAGGAAAACTTGGGGAGGGTGTCTGGTGGCGGCGGCGCGGAGGCCCGTATGGGACCGCACGTACGCCTTTGAGCCAGCAAAATTACCTCAGTAGCATTCCTGCTGCTGCCGCGGGAAACGCGCTGACTAGGCAGGAAAGGTGGAGCGCGGCAGAGTCCGACATGTGACAGAACCGGGTGCGAGCCTGGGGGCATACAGGAGAAGATGCTCCAAATCTTAGTGCTCTCAGTTTCTTGAATCTCACCCGCTTTCATAATACCCCTGCCAACATCCGCTGTAGGTGTGTAAAGGTGACTTCTGTGCATAGAGAGTTTTGAGAGAATTCAAAAGTCTGTTACATGCTGATGCTGTAAAGACTGAACAACAGAGTGATGATGATTGCATGCATTTTTATAATAATAAAAAGAAAAAACTTACCGAAATAAAATTGAGTAGTGCCAGTATCTTAGAATAATGGACACAGTTTCTATAACAACTTTATATCTGAGTATTCAGAGATGTACACACAAAAGAATGAAAGATATGCTAACAGAAATAAAGTCTAGACTCTTCTTTGTATACAGAGTAGGCACAAATTATAACCAGATTTATCAACAACCAAATCTAAACCACCACTCCATTTACTCCGTGACTAGCCGTTTTTGCTGTCTCACAGCAGGGGTGAAAAAATAGTATCACTTATTTTGTTTTCAATCTGGTCATAAGGGGAATGAGTCTTCCATTTCTCCTTGATTAGAGAGAAGGATCCTGTAGAGGCAGATGTAATTGTGAAAGTAAGACTATGGGAAATTCCCAGCCAGCCAGTTCTCTCATCAGAGACCAGTGCTGCTTCACACACCTGCACAAGTGATTTGAACCAGCATAAACAACTCAGGTAAGTGCTGTGCTACTCCCACTGCAGATTCCACCAAAATTCCCCAGGCAGTCAAGATGCAAGTTCTGAAGCAGCCAAACTCATCTGGCCTAGAAGGATGCAAATGAAAGGAACTTATGCACCTACATGTCTCCATATTTTAATATCTACTCAACGATTCCCCATTGTTGAGCTGATGATGAGTCAAAGGACTTCCGAGATTACTGAGTATCTTAAAGTAAAACAGAATCAAGCTTTATGATTCAGTTCCCTTGGATTACCAAAGCAGCATCAAGAAAAAGTGGTTTATGAAATTAGTGGTTCTGCATTTATGGTTACCTTTGTTGGATTGTATTGGATCAGGAAACATGGCATGCTGCATCAAGAAAACTTTCTTGTCCAATCATCCAGGAGCTACTCTGGCAGTCACACTCTCACCACCTAAGCTGGGACCAAAACCCCTTCCCTGTGGGCAGCTCTAGTGAACCTGACTCCCCACACACCCCATCACACTGTCAGACAAGCTTTCCTTACCATCTCAACCACAGGTTTCCCATATCAGAGTCGCAGTGGTCCCAGTCCTTAAAATAATTTAGTATTAGTGAAATAACTAAATAACAGCTTGAGCTGAAAACCTGGGTTTTTATACCCTCACAGTCTAAACATGGGAACGTTTGGGGGTCCTTGGCTCCTGCCATGCCTCTGAGTGTCTGGTCACCTGGCTGGGCCACAGGTCCCTGAGCTTGTCAAAGGGTCAGCAGTTCACAGCCTCCTGCCTTGGACTCCAGCCACCCAGAGTGCTCAATCTGCATCTTGCACTGCAGCTGCAAACCGAGCCACCTGCACTGAATATATTCCTCAATCGTACAGTGAAATGGTCTATTACTGTTACTGTTGCACAGCCATTTAATCAGCTTTTTGGGATTGTGTTAAAAAATTCAGTCTCATGAGCTATTACTTTCAGTTTTGTAGGCTTGAATAAATGAATCTGTCTAAAGCTTCAGGCCACCACAACTATGGCCAAGTGGTCTGATATGATAAATTCCAGACTTTCTAGGTTCCCTGATACAATGCATCTGCAGGGCCAATATGGCACTGAGGCAGCCCAGCCTCCAAGGCTGCTGATTCTGGGTGTTGAATCACAGTTTTCCCTGCCTTGTACAACAGAAATGTGCTTCAGCTTGACTGAAAACTGATTTCGACATGCAGGCTTTTGTTAATATGAATGCAGTGCTTGCAAGTTGATGGGATAATTACCTCAGAAAGAGACATGCATCTAACTTGCTTGCAGACTTTATGGAGTTACCAGGTGGCTCCAGCAGGTAGCTGGTCAATAGTCTTTTTGCTGAAGCACTAGGCCGTCAGTATGACTCCAATGCATTGCCCTCCATGAGGCCCTTCATTGCACATTTAAAGCTGAGGAAGATAACTATTGTTATAAACATATATTATAGTATTGGCTTATCGCAAAGTATTAAGGTAGATACTATATAATGTTAGAAATGCTTTTTGCTGTGTGGATGTAGTTTTCTCTCGTTTTAGCAAGAATGTTAGCAAGTGTGAGCAAGTAAGATAACCTCCAAGTGAGCAGAGGATGAGGCCCAAGGAGCTGCTAATCAACACTTTGTCCAGAGAACAAAAGGGCCCAAAGGCTACTGCGCCCGGAGAACGGGCGGCCAGGAGGGTCCGAGAGCCCTTATCACCGCTCTGCCGGGGGGCAAAGAGGCCAAAGCTGCAATCAGCCCTGACTGTCTGGAGAATTAAGAGATCCACCCCACCATCGACTCTTACCTAGCGGGCCCACCCCCAAGAATCAAAAGAAATAAAACCGCAAGGCCGAAGACTACGCATGCTCTAAAAAGGCGGACCCAAGGAGTGGCCATGCAGAACAGTTCCTGGAAAAGTTTTAATATGAATAGAGAACAGACAGTAAAAATGGTATAAAAAGGACTCGCCTCGAGCATCAGGTGTGCTCTTGGCAGAGCGCCAAGGCACCCGGCCGTTATCCCTTTGCTTTATTTTATGTGTCTCTTATTGTCTTTATATTAAACTCTTTAAATTCGAACAGGAGAGTGAACCTCGTTTTTCACACTATGAATCTTTATGTTGCAGATCAGATTTTTCAAATTTTCTGAAAGGCAGGGAAGCCATATTGCCCATCTTGGAGGGGCTGGAAAAAATAAACCATTCCAAAGTAGCTGAAGGCAGGAGATGACAGCCATTTACCAGGAAGTTACCACAGGTTTTTGCACAGTCCATCGTGGATCAGTGCTCCAAGCACACCATGGCTGTGCTCGAAGGGAGCCTCAGTAAACCTGGTTTTGCCAGCTTTGACAGCCACTGTTGGGTTACTTCCATATCACTGGGGTTCTCGTTGCCAACCAGCATCAGCACCAGCAGTGTACTATGAGCAGCTGTGCTGGCATGGGAGTCAGGAATCACATGTGGCTCCAAAGCTACCTGCTGGCCGTAACTGAGTTAAACTTTACTGGACCTGAAGGTCACTGGTTCTGCTGCTAATGTCAAAACCAGAGGCTGCCAGCTTCTTGAGGTGCTCTGTCCTGGTTACCTACAGATAACAAGCTAAAACCAATGAGCAAGTTTTTAAAATTAGTTAGTCCTTTCTTGGTTTTTTAGGTACATTGCAAAGACGTGTATGTCTCTGGAATTACTAACTTGGTATGTCATTGGTGAGCTAGTGTGAACTCTGGAGTTTTCCATCACAGACAGAACAGACAGAGCAACAAGTCAGAGCAAAGCAGAAACAGAAACAAAATATTAGTAGGAAACCGGTGTTTCCACGTGTGCTGTAACAAACTGGGATAATGCGTCTTCCGTGTTGAAAAGAGAAGTTTAGCAGATTGAACGGGACCATAAGCTTCCGGCATAATCTTCACCTGTACGGTAACAATCCATGTAAAAAAAGGTTACTTGAAGAGGAATCAGGCTGCAGCTGAAGACTGCAGGCCTGGTAGCGATCCCAACGGAACCGGGGAAAACCCCAAGCACCGAGCTGTGCTGTCCCTGGCGGTGGTGGAAACAGGCGGCCGCGGCCGGTAGCGTTGCCCCGCCCCGCGCGGTATTTCCGGCCGGGGCCCGTCACGTCCGGGCGGTGGAGATGCCGGTAAGGCGGGTGGTGGGGGGCGGCCCGGCTGCTCCTGCGGGACTCCCCGACCCCCGTGGGGTGCGGGAGCCCAGCCAGCCGCGGAGTCTCGCGGCCCTCCCGTCCCTGCTGCCGGGACTGCCTCTCACGGCTGCGGCCGGACCCGCGCGCGGGGGCGGGTGGCACCTGCCCCGCCAGGCCTCGGCGCTCCGTCTTGCCCCCGTTCCTCCCCAGGCCTCGCCGGGCTCCTCCCGGCCGGAGCGTGGGCAGCCGTGGCAGCTCTGGCTCTTGTCGCCGTGGCTCGCTCGGGGCCCGCCCTGTCGGTACGGGCTGACAGGGGCAGCGGGTGGACACGGGAGTATCGCCGGGCCCTGGCTCGCTGCGTGCGGTGGGCTGAGTTACTCTGCGCTCGCTGTGTGTGGCGTCTTGCCCCTTCACGGCAAGTGAAGTTCCGTGCTGCAGCGCTGCTGTCAGGAGTGTGAGAGGAAGGCTTTTAGGTTCTCTTTTTAGCTGATCCAGTATTCTTGTTATTTTTTAATATAGTCGATAGATTGGTAGTTGTGATGGAAGGGGAAAGAACTGTATGTAGTTCAGTTTTTTCTCCCATCAGCAGTGTCTGAGTGTTTTCCCGGTAGGCAAGAAAAGCTTGTTCTCTTGTTCCCCTCCTTCTAGCACAAATATCATATGGGTATTTGTGAAATAATTTCTATTTATCTGGGCTCATCAAGAAATTAAATTTCTGATTCTGTGAAATATCTCTGACTGACAGTTCCTGCTGACAGGTTGTTTGTATATGGTTCCCTTTTATCAATAATTTGGATAATTCCACTGTGTTGTGGGCTGGGAATTCAGCTTCTTCATCTCTTGCATGCTTTACGTGATTTGCAGTTAATCCCGTAAGTTTCCAAAGCAAACAAGGCAATTTTCCATTGAAAATTAGTAATTGCAAAGAAAATATGGTAAATAACATCCTAACACTGTGAAATTAATTTTTAAAGGCTATTTTGTTGATTCAGTTAAAACAGAAATTCAGGACATCAGTAAATGAGTTTTACTAATACCTCAAAGTATATTTTACAGTTGCGTCAACACGTTTACTTCTGTTTGCTTTGCTCTTGCTTTTCAGCTCCTCTTTCTTTGTATTTCCTTTTTTGTTGTTTTAGGTTAAATTAATTATTTGTGCAACAGAGCTTCTTGCAGAAGGACCACCACACTGGTTTGCACTTAGGAAAATATGAAAATAATCAGGGAGTGTTGTTCTCTCTGAACTGAAAAAAAAAAAAAATCTGTGCCTTGCTGAGAACAGCTGCAGGAGTTGGACACTTGAATCAATGTTATCGGATGAGTTAGAATCCAAACCTGAGGTGAGCAATTATGAACTGCGTTTGGTTCCCAGGAACATTTGTGGGTAACATTTAGAGTTGAATGAGTTTACTCAGATTGCTGCTTACGTACTAATCTTCCAAGTGTTTTCAGTGGCATCTTCTAATGCTTCCATGCTTTGATTTGAATGGTAAAAAATTAGAAAGTATTGCAGGTTTTTTTTACCTCCTTTCAGCCAGTATTCTTTCCTGTTCTCAGGTTACCTTTTTTTTCCCACTGTTATAGCATTCTTTCTGTTACAAGAATAAAATAAAACAATCTGACTATTTCTTTCCTGCAAACCAAATTGACTTTACTTGGTTTTGGACAATCTGAATTATTCTGTTAGCATCAGTCAGTCCTGTTTTTCAAAGTACTTGTGTTTCCATTAAGCAGTTGGCAGAAGTGGTAGGCAGCAGCACACAGGGGATCCTGGTTGCTCGGTGTGAGGCTGCTGGACTGTTCTGGGTTCAGCTGGTAGCACAGCTGGGCATAAATTGCAAGGATGTGTGCATGCACAGCTGGCCACAAACACAGATGAAGCATGAACATACACATTATCACATGCACAGGTAAGGCATGAAGAACAATGGTTGGCCAGTGGGCTATGGCCGTGCCCTCATCACTTGACTCTCATTCACACTCACATTCACACGTCTCTGCCAGGCCTTCTGCCCGAACCCAGGGCTTTTTAGCCAGTTTCTGGCTGGAGTATTTTTGGGTTTTTTTCAGTCTCTGGTAGCTTCCTACTTGCATTAGTCAACTAGAAGCTCACTAGCAGTGGACTCACTTGTGAATAGAATATTTAGGAATATAAGTTAAGTAGATAGGTGGGACTGCAGCGATCAGGCATAGCAGTGTACTGACTAGCAGCCAGCAAACATATCATTTGAGTCTCTTCTCTCCTCCTTACCCCTGGTTTGTCATTTATCCGCCTTGATTCCTCCTTTGATCCTCCCCCTAAACATAGTACAATAAGATTAACACACCCTGCAGTCCTTTTTATACTGGGTAGTGAGTTTGGCCTGTTGTATAAGACCCATTCTGATAAGCTGTAATAGCTTTGTTTTCTTACCAGTTAAAATTTCTGGTTGAAGCTTTTCAAGGTGTCACTTTAGCAGTGGCTCACTAATCAGTTGCTGTGGAGTTCTGAGTTGTGTTACCTGTAATGTGCTACATACAAGTGTCTGCAATGTGTTACATTCAACACCACCACCACCTGCTGCCTCTCCTTGCCTTATTTTTCAGGTTGAATGGCCATCTCTGCATTTCCCCACTTAAAGATGCAGGGGTTGTATCACTTAGTGACCTTGCTTTTCCTGGTTTTCAGCTTTACCTCTGCAGACAGCTAAAGTCCTAGAGCAGAGGACATAGTACAACTATGAAGTACCTTTTTGGGGAGTTTACAAGTCTTAATTGAATTGTTTTTTTTGAGTCTTGTTTCTAGCTCTTTTTCAGTCCATAAGCAATACAGCATGTATCTTAAACTAGTACTCTGAAAAGAATGATGATTACATGCTGGTAATTCATTACAGCCCATGTGATGTGTTAAGGTATTTGTTTCTTAACAGAGCAGCCAAAGCCCTTCCAGTCACACTGTTCAGGAAAAGTAGCTGCAAGTTTGTAGCAGCCCTGAGTAGTCTCAGCATGATCTGCAAAGAATTCCTCTCTTGCCTTGTCATTGATATCTCATATATTCTATAAAATGTTTTCTGAGTTCTGAACAATAAGGTAATTGTTACTTTTGTCTGTGAATGGGTGGATTCCCTTGGATTACTTCTGGCAGCCAAGGATCAGGACAGTTGGGATACTCGTTTCCTCATTCCTCAAATAGGAGCTCTAACTGGGTCTTGTCTTTTGTCAACTTGAGTAAGGTATTTGTTAATTAGGCTTGTTTACATAATAGTCCTATTTCCTCATGGCAGAGTTGCATTTCCTTCCCAGCAAACCCACAATAAGAGTTGGCTGTTTATTCTCCATAAGAAACAGGCCTGGTACATAAAAGCTACAGTGTCAGTTGCAGAGGGCATCCTTTCTGTAGATGCTGTCTTCTAAACCATGTTCCTCTATCTTGATTGAGGCTATTTTATACTAAAAAATTTCATTTATTTCTATATATGCATACCCTCTTTATCTAGTTCTGATTATGGAACTTGAATGTTAAGTTAGTACTATTTTCTACTCCTTTGATGTGAACCTGGTAGATACCCTTTTTACACTTTTCTCAAATAGCAGTTCAAATATCTCTGAAAGTAAATCATGATTTTATATCCTCTGGTGAGCCATGGCACGACAATTCTTATAGCCACAGATGTTTCTTCATATACCCTACCATGTGAGAAATGTATTATGTAAGAGCTAGCTGTATTTGTGTGACATCTAGATAATAACAGTCAAAGCACTATGTCTCTATTGCATAGACTACTTTGCTACTGGTTTTTGTCCCTAAAGAAGCAACCAACATACCATTAAATATTTAATGCTTGAGTAGAGGTGAATCCTCCTTTCATAGAAAGTTAGAGTTGCTTGGAGACAGTTTGTATGGACAGATGGATCTGCTCTTTTTTCTGGACTCCCTGCCCCCAAAGCTATGTAACTATCATTCTTCAGGGAACTGCTAAGATTTGCATTTTGCATGCTTTAAGGCTTCAAGGTGATTTAATACAATTGCAAGTATTTCCAGTCACCTCCACCATACTGGTCCAGTGCAGGGTGCTTTCTGCTCTTGGGGTAACTCTTAGCACAATCAAATGAATTACAGCTCTGTTCTGTAAGTTGCGTTAGTTACTGGAAAGAGGGTGAAGGGAGGTATTTTAGCCTCTCCTGTCTCTCTTCCTCAATGCTTCACAAGGAGAGATGCTTGTGATTTAATTAGTTCCCCAGAGGCTGTATGGGAGGAGGACATCGCAGTTTCTAGGTAACCAGCCTTCTGCCCTGCACCCTTCAGCTCCAGCCCCTCCTTTCTCCTCCCCCTCTGCTAAATTTTCTTTTGACCTCTTTATTTTGTTGTGGTTCACTGGTTAAATTTAGAACAGGAATGGTTTTGATTAAAGACATGGTCCCTGCTGCTCTGAGAATCTAGTCTAGCTGCCCAGCTGTCTAGTGGGAGGATAGGTTTGAGGTTCTGGAGAACGTTCTTACTCTGGCCCTCTCAGCCACCTCTATTTCAGCCAAAGCAGCTGCCTGACACTTCTTGGCTTTTGAATTATCTATTATGGGACACAAACATAAGACAATCCATCCCAGGTGGCCATATTATCATTTGTTTCTGGTTTTGTTGTTTTGTTTGTTTGTTTTTTAAAGGATCTCTAGTAGAGATTCTCAGTTCTATAAACAGTTTTTTGGGTGTTTGTTGTGGTTTTTTTTTTTCCTCTCAGGTCAGGGATGTTATTCAAGTCTCTTGGTAACACAAACGTTCTGCACTGCTTGCAGTGATAGACCCTGAGATCATCCTGTCCAACCATTTCTTAACCAGCAGGGATAACAGTTATTTACTTAGTGACAACAGCCAAGAAATATTTTACATTTTTTAATATATTCACTGTCTGCATTATTTACAGAATTTTCAGTTATGTGGCATTTCAGCAGAAGTAGTTAAAGGAGGGTGTATTCAAGAAGGTGATACGGCAAAGCAAAAATCAAGTTCTTTATATCAAGATGCAGCTGAACTTTGCCCTCCAAGGATTATATGTTCTCTTTGTATGATTCCCTGTTGTCCCATAAAAATTCAACCAGATTTGTCTGTCCCATGAAGTTTGAATCTCTTAAGTCAAAGGTGTCCTTTTGCAATATTAAAATCTATTTCAAATTCCAAGGGATGTCTTAGCTGTAGAGTAAAGCCACCTTGCATCTCTTATTGTTCCTTTGGTATTCTGCTAATATTCTGTACATTCAGTTTCCCTAACTATTCCTATTCTGGTGTCCCAAGATGACCTATCTGTTTTGGTTACAAATTCTAGCACTTTGGCCATATTGGATCAATCTCCCCTCCCTATGTAGGGATTCTACAGTCACCATCTCAGGAACATTTACCGCCCATCTGGGGCCTGTTTGTGATGCCAAGTGTTATTTGGTTATGGGATCTGTCAAACTGTATCAGCTAGAAGGTTCCTCCGTTCCTGGTCTTTCAGACATGAGACCACTGGACTATTCCCAGGTGGACGCAGAAGTGCACCTGGACCTGAACTGCAGAAATGTGCCTGTGCACACACAGACAGTACAGAGATTACGGCTGTGTGGCAGGATAGGGCTTTTACCAGCACACTCAAACACAAATGGCATTCCCGTGGAAAAGAAATGCCACAAATGGCCTAATCCTGTCCCTACTTATCAGGTAATGAGACTTGAAATTTGCTAGCATATCACACGTGTCCTCCCTTGGCTGACATGCATACTTGTGGTCACACATCTGTCCAGTCTTTGCCAAACCTTGAGTCCTTCCAGTATCCATCTCCAGGCCCTGGGCTTTTAAATTCAGCCTCTGGCCAGGATCTTGTGTTTCCAGATTGTGGTTTTCTCTATTTCACAGGCTACGCCAGTGAATTTAATCAATGAATGTACTCAGAAACCATTTAGGAGCAAAAAGCATTAGAAAAGATGAGATAGACTCCAGTGGTGATGCAGAGCAGCAACCTGCAGCCTGTTAATGTGGTCAACCCTTATTATCCCCAGTCCCCTTTCTGTTCCCAATAGTTGCTTCTCTCCTATCTACCTTGATCCCTCCCTTTCCTTGCCTGTGGTCCTTCGCCTAAACATCCATAAGTTTTTCACAGTCCCACTGTCTCCACTCAAGATATCTTAATACATTTTACCCAGTCCCAGAATTTCTCCTGTATTCCATAAGAAGTTTGCTCTTGCTGATGAGATATGTTCTGGTAACCCATGATAACATTGTTCTATTCCTTACAAAGTTTCTGGTTAAATTTTTTTCAAGGTCACACTCAAGTTATTTCTGTACTGGCCCATCCATCAGTGTCCCAGGAGTTCTGGGTCTTTTTACTCTCTCTTATCTGCAGTTTGCTAGAGTTTGTTAGTGTTTGTGTATCTGTGCATTTAATTTATCACCTGTCCTGTTCCTAGATTTCTGTGCTGAATAGCCAATTACCAGATACCCTTATAATTTCCAATTTACTTTCAGCTGCAAAACCATATTACGAGAACCTTAAGAAAGCATGACACAATGTTTGTAATGAGTTCTTTCCTGTATTCCAGTTGCTGTAGTTGTCCACAAAGGTACTTGATTTTGAACAGGAAGGTTTAGGTAAAATCTGTCAAGATAAAACTAACATGAAAACTTTTTATTTTCTCTGAATTATTTGAGTTGGTGATTAGTTTGCTTTAGCTTATGTGAAGGGTGGTTTTTTTTTATTGCAGATTTTAATAATGAGCATGATTCATCTCTGTTTGTTTCCTTCTGCTTTTTTTGCCCTCTCATAATTCTCTGTACTAGTTTGTCATTACTTTACAAAGCAAATTAAAAGGATCTCTTTTCTTCTGAGCATCTGTTTGTGGTTGCTGCGTTTTGCTTTTCCCTAGTGGCTTGATGTTGCTAGTAGAAGCAGCTTGAAGTAGAAGGTTTAAAGCAAAGCTTTCTTCTTGTAGGAGGCAAGTTTCATTTAGGTCTTTTTGTATAAAAATAGATGAGTCCGTAAAACAAGTATTTTATGGTGAAGTAAGCAGCAGTAGGGCTCATCAACATGAAAGACAATCCAGTAATTTAGAACTATCTTAATGCTCACAGTTTTTAGGCCCAACTTCTTTTTTCTAGTTGCCTTGCTCCTTATTCTTAACTTCCTTTTTACTTCTCTTTCTCGTATTTTTTTTAATCCTGAATTAGAATGCATGGCCCTGGGGGAGGGACTGTCTCTTACTGCCTGTGTATTTTTTTGACAACATAAAATAGTTCCATCTTCTTACTAGGTCCTCTGGGTAATCTTAGATATAAGATGAAACAATTCTAACCTTTTAAACTGCCATCTGGCTTGTGGCCTAGTTCAAATGGCACATTGCCATCTGAATGACTTCAGGACTTAATTTGTAGCTTCATAATTGTCAGTGATGACAGGCTGCTCCTAAGGGAGGGTGAGCAGGGAGTCAAGGGTGATCCCAGCCCAGGCAGTGCCCTCATTTACCAGGGCACAATCCTGCAGCACCTGAGCATGGAAGGCAGAGACAGGTGCTGGAATCCACAGCCCTCAGCCCTGGATAAGGCAAAGTGATGAACCAGGTCCAGGGTGTATCCAGAGTCCAGGCAGGAGCAGTAGGAGATGGGGCTGGAGACACAGATGCAGTAAAAATCTGAGGTTCATCCAGTGGACAGGGCTTGAGACAGGTAAACATACAGCACAACTCAGGAAGGGAACTGATATTAAAAGGAGCCCTAGGGAGAGAGTGTGGGCGGGGGGTCCCAGAGGAGACCAATCAGGGCTGTTAAAGCTTCTGGGTTCCTACAGCAGCAACTTTTTGAGGTAAAAGTGTTTGAGAAAGCATCCGTATTTCTAGTATTTTTGTGAGAGGATATAGCATAGACAAATCAAAGCACAAAGTACTAAATTTTCTTTACTGTTTCTTTGATTTAACAGACTTTCTCTTGATGTAAGAGAGGCTCAAAAGGCTGGTGTGTGCCACAGGAATAATTTGGAAGTGGATGCCAGTAGTTCTGAAAATTAAGTACTAAGACAACCACAGCATACAAAATAAGAACAAAATTATCTGTAACTGTTGGGTTTTAATCACAAATATACAATGGGCATATCATGATTTTTTAGTCTCTTTCTTCTGACATTGATGAACCATCTCACTGCACAGACAATTCCATCTGGGCTCTGTGTGAATGCATGCTAAAATGTGTCACAATGAGGGTAGTAGCTTTCGAATAACTATCTTGTACAGTTTCCTTCTAAATGCCAAAGATAAAGGAAGTTTGCTACATACAGTTGTTTGCTAGACAGCAGCAGAATCAGCAGAATGCAGGATCTTTGTCAAGGAGTTTCTTAGAGATAAGGAACTTGAGGTTTAACTTCTTGGTGTATTGTTATTTTCCATATTTCTTTATTCTGTGTTTAAAAAAATCCCTGAGAATGTGAGTAAAGGAGTTAATTTATTTTACAGAACTTAAAGGCAAATAAATAGAACCTACATGTGGGTTTTGAGCAGCATTTTGTCTGAAATGTGGAGTATGTGTCTTGGTGTGTTACAACTGGCCTCTTTCCATCTTTCTGAAGTTTAAATCCATACAGGGGAGGGATTTGAGACTGTGTTTAAAGAAGCTTGTGCAGTTCACAGAATTTGTTCAGTCCATTGCAAAAGTTGGACTGTGTTATCTCCTAACTCCCAGCAGCACTTCCTTTGTTAAATCAGAATATTTTAATATGGAGTGCTGTGGCACTGGTAACAGAAAAAAGAGAGTCTCATTTCTGGGTCTGCCTTGGAGGCGAAGAGGAGTCCAGCATTATACCTGGTATCAGACAAAAACTTGAGATGTTGTAAAAGGGATAGAATGAGTAAACAAGGCACATGCTTTGTTGCTCTGAACTAGATTAAAAATATGGGAAGACTTTCAGGGGTGAAAAAAGTAATTTCTCTGACTTCCTGTTCCTTTTGAAATGTCAGGTTCCTTTTTTATAACTCAAGTGTTTAGGAGTTAGCCAGAAGTAATTTTTGCCAGAGCTGACTGATGTCAAGGATGGCTAGATCTGCTAGACTGAATGACCTCTCACCTCCTGAGCTCATCAAGAAACATGAGAACAGCTCTTTAATTCTGATATTAGATCCAGCCACTTGTGAGGTTTAGTACCTGTTTGAAAATATGTGCGTGCACACACACTATACAGATGTGACTGGCAACAAACAGATGAACACAGGCTGAGTGCTTGTAGCTTTACCCTCATAAACAGGGGCAGCACGAAGTGCCTGATCCTGTGTTCGAGGGTTGCTGCCTGTGGAAAACCTTCATGGATTTTTTTTTGGGATATATCCCCACACTTCTCATTTTGCTTGCTAATTAGGCTGGCTTGGAGTTCATTAGCATATGACACACACTAGAAACTGGTGTGTGCCACTGGAGACCCACTGTAGAGAGAAGGATCACATGGGAAGTAGGTAAGAATGGAGTTTAATAAGAAGACAGGATGGAGTGTGAGTTAGGCTGTGCCAGACAACTGAATTGACCAACTTCCTGCTTATATGCAATGGGCCTCTTTTATCCTTCCCTCTCCATTTTCCTGTCTTTGTTCTGCCCTGATCCATCTTGATCCTTTCCTTTTCCTTACTTTGGCTTTTCCCTTAAACAACACCTATTAACTCCTGTACAATCCCCCCAAATCTTTTGTCCAGTCCCAAATTCCTCCCCAGGGAATGCATCTCAGTTTAAGTCCTACACTTGTTAGTGCAATAGGCCCCCTTGTTTTGTGTAGTATTTTGGAGAGGGTTCCTTCTGTTAATCCCCTTAGTGGGTGGGTTGGTTGTCTATCTTTGATGGTTTTAGGAGTAGCTGATTTGGATGGGTAAGGCTGTCTCTGTTCTCCCCCTTGTCATCCCAACATTGTTTCTCTGATTGTTATCTGATTATTTTGAGTAGCCATATGATAGACATCTTTGTAACTAGTCTTTTGATTACTTTTTTTAATTTAGAAAAGGCCAACTGTCAGTTAGTATTTAAAGACAATGATTTAAAAAAATACCTGTACCAAAGGCTGAGCATGGAAAACATTTACTTGAAAGGTTAGACCATAGTAAAGTATCAAGCAGTAAAACATTAATTAAAAAGAAATGTAGCCTAACTAGACTTACTCTGCAACAATCTAGAGCTGTTTATTAAATGCTAAAGAAATGAGAATTTTATAGGTATTTCAGAGATGACAAAGACAAACAATTCTTTCCTTGTATTAATGTAAATTGAAAAGCTTTCATTTATATCTGTGTATATTTGTGGTATTATATTCAATGTCTCCTACAAGACAGTCGTGGCTACTGGATTGACTGGATTTAGCACCTTTTTAAATGATTTGTGCTGCTTTTGACCTAATCTTCAGTATGTTTTTTCAGCTGCTGGTTCAGTTTGTTCAAAATACTTCTATTCCACTGGGACAAGGACTGGTGGAATCAGAACCAAAAGACATCACCTGTCTGTCTCTGCTTCCTGTTACTGAGACCTCAGAATGCAACAGACTCATGTTGCCAGGTAAAATCTGTGTGACAGATCTTTGTGATCCTGCCCTTCATACAGCTGTCTTTACTTCTCCACTCTGATCCCACTG
The DNA here is from genome assembly GCF_017639235.1 of Corvus kubaryi. NCBI lineage: Eukaryota > Metazoa > Chordata > Aves > Passeriformes > Corvidae > Corvus > Corvus kubaryi. The sequence goes on from NW_024582054.1 coordinate 13,400,637, forward strand.
TCTCTTGCTGATAAGACATTGCAGGGATGGAGGAGCAAGTTCAGCAGAGTGACTGAATCTTCTCATTTAATAGTGAAGTCTGACTAGTTAGAAACTTCCTTCTCCCTTTTCTCTCAAGTTCTGGGGTTTTTTTCCTAGAAAAATAACTTCATAGGTATCTTTTAGTCTATAGTGTATTTATACTTTTATTTACTCTGGTTTCACTTTTCCTCATTAGATGATGAAAGAGATCTCACTTCTCCAAGTCACACTAATTCTTCCAAAGATGTTTCTTCATCTGCTGTCTTGAGAAGTCTCCAGGTAAATGTAGGCCCTGATGGAGAGGAAACAAGGGCACAGAATGTACAGAAACCAGCTGAACTTCTGTCAACTCCAGAAACTTCTAGCTTATTGCAAGACCTCCAGCCCAGCGACAGCACTTCATTCATTCTTCTCAACCTAACAAGAGCAGGTAATTGTCCTTCTGTTTGTCATCTGGCTGGATATGTCTCAGCAGAATGCAGGAAATACAAGTACAACTCTGTCCCTGCTGCTTATGAAGAGGAAAGGTCATGAAATTAGCTGGGCATTATTGGATATTTTAGGAGTGTTTAGTCATCAACATCTTTCTACAATGTAGAGGTCAGTGGAGACTTTTTCAGGGCAGCTATTTCATCCATGCTATGAACACTAATCTCTGAGAAGCAAAAGAAATTTCCCTCTGTTACATTATTGTTCACAAATTTGTCTTTTCTAGGGCTGGGGTCTCCTGCAGAGCACTTGGTGTTTGTTCAAGATGAAGCAGAAGATTCTGGCAATGACTTTCTCTCTCACGATAGCACAGACAGCAGTACCCCATGGTTCCTACGAGTGCAAGAATTGGCCCATGACAGTTTAATTGCTGCCACTCGGGCACAGCTCGCAAAGAATGCCAAAGCAAGCAATAATGGTAGGAGAACCCCAGATTGTGTCTCAAAAGTTGAATGTTCCATACAAGACCCCTAGTTTCATGTTGTTTTTTCCTCTAATTCTCTTTTGCTTTGTATCAGTTATGACATCTTCAAATCATCAGTGACAGAATTATACAGGACAATTATGCTTCTTTTCTTCAATATAAATAGGCTTCTCATTTTTTCTCAGGGAATGAGCTCTAGTGGAACCATCTGTTCATTGTAGCCTACTAGTTCTCCAGGACATGTAAAGAATATATTTTTTCTGACTGCAGCTGCTTGGTTTTCAGCTTTCATTTTAACTTTTAAGAGCCTATTCTTAATACGTACTGTAAGTTATACTTTTTTTTAGCTCCACTGAGTTTGGAGATCAGTTTTCTGGAGAATACATAATTGGATTTAGTCACATGCTTTCCAACTTAATTATTTTAATAAATAATTACAAGCAAATGCAGTATCTTATTTTAGCTAAGGTGTTTTTAGCTAATAGGTGATGGTTGGCTGATAATTAAAATTGATTATTTGATATTGTATAGAGATCATTTTTGCAATTTCTGGTGCATTGGCTTTCTATTCTTTGTGATAAGCCTTGTCTGGTGGCAGCTGATCTGATCCAGATGGCTCGTTTGGAATAGTTTATGGGCCTGGTAAGGTTTCAAGTCTGTGTCTGATCCCTGTTACAGGCTAGGCAGCAGCATGTTGGACATGCTAAACAGTTAGTAGCCAGATACCTGATTTACAATCCTGTGTCATACATGATGCTGTTTTTTCTATTAAATTTGACACATTATAGTAATCTGTATATTTTTTAGATTTTGGTGGGCTTTTTTTTTTCCCAGGTGAAAATGTTCATCTTTGCACAGGAGATGGGCAGCCAAAAGATTCAAGCCCCATTCCTCATTTATCTCGTGTGGAAAGGAAGCTGAAGTGCACAGTTGAGGGCTGTGATCGGACATTTGTATGGCCAGCTCACTTCAAGTATCATCTGAAAACACACCGGTGAGCAGAGGGAAGCTATTTGTTGTTAGGGCCTTGAAAAAATGTGTTCTGTATTTGAAATAATGTTACATTTTGACATTGACAAGCTGTGAAAACCTGGCATTATTCTTATAAATACTGCATCTGTTGAGTGCTTTAAGTCTATTATGCTGAAAAACTTGGATTAGATTTAGATAATTTTTGCAGGTCCTTGTTGTGTTTGGTTTAGAATTTTTGTATTTTAACAGATACTCATATTTAATAAAAGAAACAAGTCAACTGTTCACTAAAAAAAGTGTTGCAGTAGCTGGTAATGAAACAGCTTTTTGTTGCTTTCCAGAAATGACCGCTCCTTCACCTGCCCAGCAGAAGGTTGTGGAAAAAGTTTCTACGTCTTGCAGAGGCTGAAGGTGCACATGAGAATTCACAATGGTGAAAAACCCTTTGTGTGCACAGAACTGGGCTGTGGTAAACAGTTCACAACAGCTGGAAATCTGAAGAACCACCTACGAATTCACACTGGTGTGTTTTAGACCTCACCTATTTGTGGTCTGCTGAGGTGGGGTCTTTCCTGAGGAATAAACCACTTCCTCCTCTGTCCTCAAACTATTGAAAATCTTATGTTGTTTACCTCTGCCCTCCATTAATGTCCATTTTCTGTCAATTCACATTGATCTATAAGTCAGGTAAATCAAGTGCTAATCTCTTTTACTACCCTGTATAATTTCACACAGGTTTTATCCTTCAAATACTGTGTGGGGATGCTGTACTCTGCTCAGACACATACTCTGAAGATTCCCTTCCAGTTGTGTGATGGAGGGAGGGGTGTGTGGAGCTAGACTGTTACCAACAGAATAGTTAGTGAACATGACTTCTGTAATTGTGTTCTGTAAAGAGGTTATTTGACATTCCTGAAAGGCTCAATAGCTTAGATAGTAGGACCTGTACTGACATCTGCATGACTGACTAGCTTGTGTTACCTACGCTGCTTGTAGAATGACTACATTTGGGACGTCTAGGGAAATGAGGAATGCAGTGGAATGAGTAGCAAAGAAAAGTAGAAAAAAGCATTAATTAGAAGACAGCATTTTGGTGTACAAACTGCTCTGTTTGTGCTAATGCTAATTTGGGATGTTACTGTATGCTGGAGCCTGTGTACTCTCAATTCATGCTCAGCTTTTTATAGTAAATAAAACAAGAACCTTTATTTCATAGTGCTGTATTTTATACATGGTTTGTTTATGATATCTCCTCTGGAGAATATGATCCTGCCTTGTCAGTATTTTTAGAAGTTGGTGTAGCAGCCAAAGTGCTTTAGGTGTTTTTGTACTAGAAAGTTGTTTGAGAGAGGCACACAAGTTACTGCTGAAATGCCTAGCAATTTAATAGTGACCAGCAATTTAATTAATGACCAGCAAAGTTCATACTGAATATTCTGGTGGTTTTGTTTGTTTAGTTTTTTAAGCCTCAGGGTTATCACAACACTCAAACCAATGGCCCAGTTCAAGCTTCTTGGAATATTGTTAGAGATTCCCTGATGGCCTCGGAAGTAGCATTGTATTACAGTTGATTAATGTTTCAAAATAACCTTGACAAGTGTGAGAGAACAAGGCCTGCCTGATAAAATGAAGTTACAGATTATGTGGGTCACCAGCAGCTGTTTGTGCCTTCTGCCTTACTTAAACACGACCGTATGGTATGTGGTTTGTAGATACACATGGGAAAAGGCTGCTATTTTAAAGTATGTGCAGTCTAGCTAGAACACATGGTTTGGGGGCAGATGTTGGGATGTAGTTAAAAATTGTATATACCAATAATAAAATTTTGAATGTGTAGTAACAGCAGCCTTTTTTTTTTTTTTTTTTTTTTTGCATTTTTCTTTTGCACTTAAAGCTCCCAGCCAAGGTGCAGATAAAGTTAATAGGCCCAGCTGATACATGCACAATCCTCCCTGATAGAGTGAGCATTCTGCAACCAACAGAGTAGTAGCTTCTGGAAGAGTAAATAATAACTTTCTAAGCTGCAAATGGATCATGTGCAATTAAGAGTTTGATCAGACCAAAGGTGTTATGAAACTGCGGGTGTAAATAGATCTAGGGTGTCTTACAGATGGAACTGTGGGCTGTTACTTAGGTCAATGGTAGTTTTCCAAAATTTTAAAGATTTGTAGCAAGCCAGAAAGTACAATCAGGGTTTGAGACTCTGCTACATATTTCAGCTTTGTAACACCAACTGGAACATGCTGTGTTGATCCTTTTTGCTCACAGCTGTCAAATGCTATTGTAGATAAGACGCTAATAAATGAGCTGTAGGGAGAAGACTTCTAAAGGCAAAGTCACAGTAGAAACACCTTTAAAAATAGGTTTACTGTGAAAGAACTATGTATGTGTTGTACAATAAAATAGTTAAAACAGCTTGCTTAACCTCCTGTGGTCTTGCTATTACTCTTGTACAGGGGTCCAGTTAAGGACTTGAAATCATAATGTTAAACATGGTATATTGAGTACTTTAGTGGATGTTGTAGGCAAAAGTTATGTCTAGCTTTATTAAGAGAGTGTTCAGAACAGATTAATTTTATTACACTGCTTGAGTGTAGTAACCTCCCAGTTTATCATAATTTAAATAAATCAAAAATAGCTGTGATACAGATTTCAGTCCATGAGTACAATCTGAGCCTTAAATTACAGTTCCTCCACACATAAATATAATTGACTGACCTCTCTCACAGGATTTTGGCAAGTTCAGCCTGATCTGAAATAAAGTATAGAATCTGATAGGAAGGGAAATACAGTTAATGGGATTTTTGGCACTGAGAGGCAGAAAGGGAGCAGGACCCTGGGCGTATGTGGAACAGAGCTGGTTGTTGAAAACTGCAAATAGAAGATACATCTTAGATCAAGTGGTTTTATATTACTCTGTTAGTATGTACATACTTGGAATATTATCTAGAAACAGTGGTCCCTTGCTTCATTTTCAGTGAATGATAGTCTAAGAATATTTAAAAATAATCCCACTGTTTCCTGTAGTGAAGAGAATGCTGCTAAAAGCCTTAGAAAGCTTAGGAAGGATGTGTAATTTCCATGGAACTCTGATACACATAAGGCTGAAAGGGAGAATGGAGTAGAGATGTCCAAGCTGTTCTCAGGGACTTGGGCAATCAGATTTGTGATCCCAAAATCTAAGAACTTACTTTTCCCTTGTAGGGGAAAAACCCTTTCTGTGTCAGGCACAGGGATGTGGTCGCTCCTTTGCTGAGTACTCCAGCCTTCGGAAACATTTGGTTGTCCACTCAGGTAAGAGTATTCATCTGACATTCTGTGATCTGTCTGAGAAGAGACCTTTATTGTAGCACTTTAATTTGATTTCCTTAAGGAAAATCCTGGTTTCTACAGAACTTATGGTCATAGTGTTTTGTGGTGTCCATAGTCTGTACTCTTTAATCTTTTAGGTTGTTTCTATTTCTAAATTCAAATTACATTTTAAAAATTATTTTAAAAATTGTTTCTAAAATGTCATGAGGTTGAATATCTTTTTCATAGCTGCCATTTGCTTATTTAAAAGAGAGACTCTAGCGTCTCTGTATATTAGCCACAGCCATTTGAATCTGAAATCTTGCAAGTGGGTTTGTGCCATAGGTAGGGTTTTCCTTTATTTTTTTCCTACTATGTACTTGTAATTGCACTAAGGTTTAGGTCGAAATGTATTTCACAAGTGTTTCAAAGGTTCTGCCTTCTGTTTTGATTGATTTATCTTAAATATCATCAGCACAATGAAAATGGTATGTTTGGGGAATGGGAGATTTTATTTGGGTAATAACATTTGGGATTGAATTCTTCAAGCTTGGCTTTTATGCCATTGAGCCAAGAAGTATGGACAGCATGCTTGTATTTTGAAAATGGTGAACTGCTCTGTAAAATGGAAATCCTTCCACAGTGAGAAGTCATCATCAAGTCTCTCCTCAGTAATGTAAACCAGATGCTGCAATTCATTGTGTGATGGCAGGAGAGAGCTTCCTTGCCTCTGGTCGTTTTATTCTATGTGTGGGACATCAAGTATTTCCATATTAATGAGTAAATGATTTCAAATAACTTGTTCCCTCTCATCAATCCAACTTGAAGACTTTGTTACTCTTCAGACTTGAGTTTTCCAACAACTGCCAATACTGATATCTAAACCCCTTCTGTTCTAGAAGCTTATGGCCCTCCAGGAGATGAAAATATTTCTCATTTGGTTTCTACAGATAAGTTAGGACCAGTGGTGTTAACAGCCATTTCAAAACTGTTGTTAGTTTCTTAGTTGATGAGGTCTTTTTTCCCGATTTAGTAATTCTTGGGATATTTCTTCCCCCTTTGACTCCAAGGAGTGAAGCCCCATCAGTGCCAAATTTGTGGGAAGACATTTTCCCAGAGTGGTAGCAGAAATGTGCATATGAGGAAACACCACTCCCGAATTGGAACAGCTGGCAGCAGGGAGCGAGAACAGCCAGGTAAAGAAGGGAGCACACTCACTCTGGGGGAAAAGTGCAGGAAAAAATTAGTGGATGGTCAAAGAAAAGGAAATATGTTTGTCCTGAAAATATGAGACCACAAGTCAGTAAGAAACAAAAGTCTGTTCCTCTTGGAGATGGGGACTGGTTACCCTCCTCCTTTCTAGGACAGAAGACAAAGGTCTATTCTTGTATTGCAGTCAAGGGGCAGATATGTTTATTGCTTTCAAAATTAATATGAATCTAATTGGGGGGGTTTTATGTGGATTTTTTTCCCCTTGATTATGTATTCTTGTTGCAAGCAGCCTGGGTTTTTACACAATGTGAATTATTTAAAGAGAAAGCCAATCCTGCATAATAGAACTTACCATAGTAAGGTTCAAAATACAAATATTTTCCATCCATTAGAGCACTGGATGCCCAAAGAGTAGGAATAGATAAAGTAGGTGTCTAGGGAAGAAGTCAATATGACTTGATTTGGGGCAGGGATTGTATCTTATATTGCAGCGTCATTGCATCATGAGAATTTTCTTTTACCCTTTTTTTTCACAATAGAGTCACTGATGGGCAGCAGTTTGCTGGAAGAATCGACAGTGCATAGTAAGAATCTCATCTCCATTAACTCTCAGCCCAGCCTTGGTGTTGAGTCTCTGCACTTGCCAGACACTGAGTCTATTATTGGAGTAGAAGAGGGTGAGACCAGCTGCTCTTTTTTCCGCCCTCTTATATGTGGTGACTGAGATGGGATTGATCATTCGTCCTTGAAGCTCACCATATTGCAGTGGGATGAATGAACATTGCTTTAACTGTGCACAGAGGGGTGGGTAGATAGTGGATGAATCCTAAAACTGGAGTTGGAGAAGATCTGCTGGACCAAGTTTCTCTCTTGCAGAGCTTAAAAGGTGAAGTCTGCTGCTTAGGTGTCACTTAGCCCATGTTGTGGAACGCCATTTCAAAACTGCTTATGCAGTCCATCTCCTAAAGCCTAAAAGTGTTTGTTTTGCTGGAGCACCTAGGAGCCCCAGCTAAGGACCAGGACCTCATTGTGCTAGGCACTGTTCAAATATTCAGTATCTTGAGCAACAGGCCTTCCTTCCACCCTTTACCTTCAGAGACTATATTCTAATACATCTCACTGTCAGAAGCTGACTTACTATATGAAATAAATGTACTACTTGATATCATTTGGTTATATTTGCTGTGTTCTGTTCCTGCTTTTCCCAGTCATTTTTCTCCAAAATTTGTTTGGTATATCAAACTCTTTAAATGAGTCTACCACATGGTGTTTTGAATTTTTTGTTAACTTAAAGGCTTTCTTCAGAACTGGCATTACTGAGAATGCAGAGTTTTGCTAAGGTACCACGTGTCTGTGATAGCCTCTATGCAAAGAGAATGCCTAGAGTTTATATTGCTCCCTAGCTGAATGGAAAGGTAGTGCTGCTGCTGGTACAGGTATTGTAACCTGGAGGTTTCTGCAGAAGCTCCACCAGGTACCTAGGAATCAAAGTCTGATGCAGTTTGGCTGCCACCTTGGCAATTCATGGGAGATGCTCCAGTGAGGTGTCTTCTTTTCTACAGTATTTTTGTAGGTTAGCTGAACAGCCTGTAGATCCTGTAACTGAATATAACCAAATATTTTCATAAAATGCAAAAATCCAGAACCACAGTTGAAACTCTTTATTTCCATACCACTTTTGAGACATATTAAGAGATTACAGATCTCTTTTAGGATTACAGAAATGTATCTTCCTTTCAGAACAAAACTTTGTTTAGCAAGAGAGATGTGAGTTTCAGTTACTTAGTTTGATGCTTTTACTTTCATCACATTTCAGCAATTTCTGTTTAGGGACCAATATGAAGACTTTAATTTATTTGTTATTATATTCATGCATGTCACCTTAGTATTTGTTAAAAGAATATGGCATAATAATTTAAAGTCAAAACTTTTGTTCCTCCTTTCTTAGGGTTTCCCCTTACACTTCACATACTTGGAAATGTCTTTTTTCAGCACCATTAACTATTATTATGGAAATTAGCAACCAGTTTTAGTAAATACGCCTTAAAATGTATGTATTAAAATTTCAGTCCCACTGCTCCAAATATATCCATACAAAGAGGCTTTAAACCACAGACTTCGAGCATGGAAGTAATCTTCTTTCTTTCCTCTTTCAATGTGGGCAAGGCATGGTGACAATATGGTTACATCACTGCTCTTTTCCAGGGGGTACCCAGAGAAAGAACAGCCTCTGTATGTCCTATGCAATTAAACCTATGTAGGAACTGCTACACTGGTAAGAGGCTTCCTGGAACCCTCCGAGGTGCTTACGCCCGCTCTCAGTGCGGAAACTGAGTTGCAAACGAGGACTGCTGCAATCCAGTGCATTCAGCCTGTAACATAGCAGTGTGAAACCTCTGGGCCACAAATTCTTGGATTTAATACTTTGTTATGATTAAAAATGTGATTATTTCAGTTTTTTATCTTTGTCTAATGTGGTAGCTCTTACAGATACTGTATTTCTGATTTTGATGATAAGGCTGTGTTGTTACAGTGTAAGGAAAAAAGGATTGAGGTGACAAAAAGAGACACAGATTCTATTTAAGTAAGTGAGGAAAAGAAGATAGATAAGAAAAATTGAGCAATACAGAAACATGGTATCAATTTTAAAATATTTTAATGTCAAAGTGCAAAATTCTCAGAAAACATTCCAGGTGGCAAGGATTTTTGTTTTTGAAATGGCTATTAGTGTCAGCTAAAGGGAGATCACTAAAGTGTGAAATACACCATTCAAGATGCACTGGGCATTTGAGTATGACATGCTGGCAGGTAATACACAATCTTTTTTTCCTCCAAAATCCATCTTTGATATCACAGTAATCATACAATTAGGACAACAATAATTTGAAGTGATGCACTGTTTAATTACAACCTTCTTCATAACTTTGGTTGTTTTTGGGCCAAATTAATGAGCTCAATTGGTAAGATGTTGAAACACTTTCAAATCACGAAACATAGGAGATTTTTAATATAGGAAGACTATTGCTTCTTACCAGTGGGAGGAAGGAGCAAAGCTGGTAGCGAGTGAATGAAAACACCAGAGAAAGACTTACTTCCCTTTGAGTCTTCTCCCAAGGTAGGTCAAATCCTGATATTGTTTTTGTAGAAACATCTTGTTTGAAAGCATTCTACTAGATGTGTGTCTAAAACAAGGTTTAGGACAGTGGAAGGCGTTCTCCCTTTCCTGTGTGCTTCTGTGGCATGAATGCAAGGAGCTGATACTAGAGAATGCACCTCTTCAATCTTTCATATCTGCTTTTATCCAAAGATAGTGCTTCAACCTCTTTAACTTGTCTTGTTGCTCATTAAAGGGAAACAGCTCACGCAAGGGACAGTTTTGAAGACTAAGGGAGGCTGCAGGGTTTGCTGGGCTGAACAAGACATGCTCTAAACAACAGCTGCTTTACTAAATTCTCCCGTCTCACCCCACAGCACTTCTTAGGTGTCAGCTTAAACTATTAAGTTCCTGAGGCTTAACCTGGAGAATCTTGAACAAAAAAAGGTCAAGATTCAAAAAGAATTGATGGATTCTTCTGTGAGCTTTTATGTTGCCACTTCCTTTCCACTCTGTTCCTCCTGAGGTACTCCTTCCTGTTCCATACAGTCGTCCTTTTCGCCCCGAGCCTCAGGCAGTCTGCAGAAACAGTGATTGTCTAATACCAGAAATGGTTTGCCCCGTGCATATGAAATAGGGTGCAGCCATAGGAATTCAGAGAGAGAAGCCACAATGCTTTAAATAAGAGCAGTGAAGTTAATTTAATTTTTCCTACATTAGATTATAGAAACTGGAATGCATTCATGAACAAGGAAAGTATTTTTAGTGACAGACAAAAGAGCTGTGCTGCATTGTTTTTATTACCTGTGAACACCAGATTCTTCTTGCAGCAGGTCAGTGGCATCTTTCCCTTTTTTCTTTACAAATTCTTCGCTTAGGCCAACCTGCTGGAGGGTGCGTCTGTAGCGACGCTCTGCTCCTCGACGAGCACCATGCTGTGAAATCAAAACTTAAACAGTAAATACATAGAGCTGGGGATTCCTTGTAACAGTCAACTTGTTTTAAAGTGCATATCTGACACTCCTAATGGGGACAAGATAACAACAAACCTCCTGTCCAAAATTTTTGTAATCCCTACAGTATCAAAACAATACTAGGACAATGTCTAACATCTCTCAAAGCCAGAGCTCACCCTTTCCTGCTTCAGTTCTCTTTTCTCTTCCTTCTTGTGTTCTCTTCCTTCTACCACATTCCAGTCTTACCAGACTAGTATACTTGTGTCTGAGTCCTAACTCTGACACTCAAATCAAACACATGTGCAAAAAAAGAGTTGTGGGAAATCCTGGAAGCATGTTTGCTCGTAATTGGTAAGAACTAACAACAGTGGAGTTAATAAATGGAGAGTGCCTGTGAAATAGCTTCATATCAGCTCAATTAAAAAACAAGCATCTTGGGTCCTATATCCTCACTGCTTCCAAATGAACCTTGCAAATCTATGTAGTCTGAGATGAGGGTTTTCCAGAAGGACTGGCCAGTTCATAAAGACTAAGGAGTTCTACATGGAAGGATAGAAACCTAGTATCAACATGAGTGAACACAATTGATAATTCTTACCAATCTGGTACAGAGAAATGTTATCAATATTTATCACACGTGTGTTCTCTGCCTCCATCATCAGGACAGCCTGACTGAGGAGGCTACTTGCTGTTGAGAAATTTTAAATCAGCATATTGTCAATGTATTGTCACTATGTGTCTAACCAGCTGTAATTCCTGCAAGGACAGCAAACTGAAAGAGAAAACCCAGGGAAAATGATACAGTACAGATTGTATCTACAGCTCAGGTGCAATACAGATTTGTAGCTGGTACTGCGTGATGGATGAGATGTGCTGAATGCACGTGATAAAAATGATGTAACCATCATTAATGTTCTTCCACAGCAGTAGAGGTACAAAGAAAAGGTGTTTAACTGGAGAGGGTTTTAAGAAAAAAGTTTTGCATCTCTAGACTCTAGTCTATGGTATTCAGGTGCAGAATAGGTATTTATTTAATTTCTGGTGTGATAAGGCCTTGATTTTGATCAGACCATATACTGTGATTGCAGTACATACTAGGAATGGGCAAGTCCCTAGAAATAAGCCTGAATGTTTTTTTCAAGTGGTAGGAAGGAATTTAAGTTATACTTTGGTGGCTTTTCCATGTGTTATTTTGAGTGCAGTCCAGAGACTATGCAACCATTTGTACCTTCATACCCACAAATTAATTTGAGACTAGATTTCTTAATGGCTGTCTTAAATGAAAGACAATTTACCTATTGCCCAGAAACACTCTGGGACTTTGATCAGTTACCTTGGTGACCTGTTCAAAGAGATATGGTCTGTTCTTGACTCGCAGCTGCATTTCTTCCAGCTCCTTTCTGTATTCTTTTGTTCTGTCTTGCATATTTTGCCTGAAATGGAAAAATTGCCTGTCTACTATAGGTTCCCTCTGACTATAGTTGATCAGGAATGATGAATTCTCAGTGACTATTTCATTCTTTAAATCACTTTGGTAATTCTCTTGATTCTGAATGCTGGGAGAAAAACCTCAATTACTGACAAGTTATGGACCTATGAGCAAAGCTCTTCTACTAGACTGTAAGCAAGGAAACAGTGTTCACATTTTTAGAAAACCTTGTCTCTTATGTGCTCTTTACCAAGTTACACCTTACAGTTGACTGGTTTGTACAAATTAGTTTCTACAAATGTTAATCTAAAGGAAACGGTTCTGTATGGAAGGAGTAGTGTGGAATTCTCAAGAAATCCAAATGAATGTAGAATGGATATAACAGCCAAAAAAGGTTAGACTAGGAATGTTTTCACACCCATTTTGTCCTAAAGAGTTATCTGATGATCCTCAGTTAGTGGAGCAAACAGTTATTTCTGTGCAGAGTAGGATACTGACCGATTCTGTTTTGACTTCTCCTTTTGTGTTTCCTCCAAACTTTTATGAGGATCCAGTGCTTTTGCTCGGCTGTTCACAGACTTTTGCATAGCTTGACATTTCATTTTCTGTTTCTCCAGCCAATAAATTCCTTCTTTGTCCCCTTCCTTTTTGTTATCTTGGGCATATCTATATAGAAAAAAAAGTTACTGATAAGCCCACTGTGGAATGCCAGACCACATGCTAGCTGGGAATTTCACTTTTGTAGTCCTCTAAGGAGAAAAAGCAAAATTTCAGCCATACAAGTGTGCAGTTCCCAAAGCAACTGGGAGACAGAGGAAGACTTAGCAAAGAAAGAAGACAGAGAAACATTTAGGAAATGTGTTGTTGATGTAGTTGATGTGATGAGCAAAAACACTGATGTTTTTTCCTCCATTTTGGTCAGTAGTTGTATGGCCTTGTAGACAAACTTTTCTACCTACCTGATAGCTGATTCCCTCTTTCTAGTTGCATCTGTAATATGCACAGGAAGGGTGTTGGAAGAGAGAGAGGAAAGTCCAGGCAGAGACTGACTTTTTTGCCCTGAAACCTTGGAAAGCTTCTGAGAATCCTGAAAAAAATCAAACTTCATTCAGTGTGTGTGTTCACAGACAGCTGCTAGTACAGAATCTCCTCTGTTATTTTCCTACCAAAGAGAACAGATGGGGTATGAGAATGCACTCATTCTTCTCTCTTCCATCAGCAGAGATTTACATGTGGATGGGCTGAGGGACAAGGGGAAGGAGACATGATTAGAGCTATGAAAGGGTGTCTGAGCCTTAGCTGTCATAGCTCATCTCTTTGTGTAGAATTTTGTTCTCTTGTTTAGCCTAGACTTTTGCAGTACTCTCAATACAAGGCAGAGGTCACAGGATGTTAAGCATTCATAATTAAATGCTATAAACTTAAGAAGTTGGTATCTTGACAGGAGAAAGCAGTACCACAGAAATATCCAGGTATCTCACCTTTGTCTTTTCATTAGCCTGCCTCTGCCTGGCATGGAGATTGGAGGTTCTTAGCTTGAATGGCTTATTACGAGTTGGCTCTTTGATTTCTTGTCTCCTTACTGTTTTCCTCTGAAATGCCCAGTAAAGTTCTTCAAAATCTGGTATTGTTGGATTAATCTTTGGCTTGAAGCTGAAACTTTTGTCCTGTAAGAAGCCAAGTCTTTCCTGCTTAGTTCTGGTGGCAGTTCGGGACTGAGGCTCTCTCCGACAGTTGCTGGTATCTATAGGAGCTACGGAGCTCTTGAGCAAATCATTTGCTCTCATTTGAATACGGATTTCCCTGTAGAGTTCAGCTTCTAAAGGATCAAAAGGAAAGCAATGAGAAGATTATGACTGACAAAAAAGGCTGTGAAACTGCCACTGCCCCAGTCTACACTTTCCATTATGATGGCAGCTACACATACAGGAAAGACCAAACATCCTGTGTTCTCCTTCCCCCCCTTTTCAGCCCCTCTCTCCTCTGCCTCCCAGGGAAAAATAATTCAAAGATACTGATGCCATGAAGATTTTTTGCCTTTTATACCCGTTATACCTTTTTACAACTTCTGTATTCCTGGTGCTTTTTGCCTACATTCTTGGACTTGTTTGTCAAGCTAAGAGACTTAACATTTTAGAAGCTTCGTAGCTAGGGATCAGTGTGCCCCAGACCCCAAGGTCCTCTCCAGAACACATTCTGTAAACCAAGATAGAACCATCCAGGGGAAGGCTTGTTGGGGAGTGGGGGCTCACTTGAGCCTCTCATTGGGGAATCTTTGATAGATATGCTCATTAGTAAAACCTATAATGTTATATCCGATCTTTGGGGGCAGACTCGGCGGGGTGCATCTCGATGCACATGACCTGGACGTGTGCACCTAAGGATCCTTACAATAAATACCAAGGTAAAATCCCTTTTCCCCTTCTAACCGTGTATGACTCTTGATTTTAAGACCGGGAAAAGGCATCAATACCACTAAAACCATGGTAGGGTCTCTTTCTTAGGCATTAATTTTTAGATATCTCTTTTACTTATTGGAGCAATAACTGGACAGGTCTTCTTCTATTCTGAGGGGTACCAGGTAACTTGTGCCCTTTGTCTTGCAGAAGTGTTAATCAAGGTTCTACTTTTTATATGGGACTTACAGTCATTATGTTGACTGTGTGGTACAAACAAGTTGTTCAACTATACTTGTAACAGATGATGGCTTTTCTATGTAATCTCCAGCAGTAACTGTCTATATTGGAAAACCTTTTAAGTAAGGAACATCTGATGGATGGATCACGTTTTGTGACTTTCATGACAAACTTTCCATAGGAAGACTATGTTTCAGATTATAGCATCAAAGTGAAGTCCTTCCCTGTGCAGGACTAAATATTTGTGAAAATGCAGACAGTGGGCTGGGGGTTGTTTTTTTGCTTTTAGGAAAAAAAATTCAATACTGCTGTTTGCAAAATAAGATGGTTTTGCATCTATAGGTTTTCATTGACTGAAGTACGAAATGTTCATTTCTCCTCCCTTCTCATATACCAGATAGAAATGGAACAATGGTTTGTCCTTTGCCGCCTTTTACCTTTCTAATCTATTTAGGTTAGTACACCCCAACAGAATGTTTTCTGATGAAAACTGAACTGGTGTATCCTCAAGAAGAAATCACTGGGAAACAGTAAAAAAAGAGAAAAGGATGAGAAAAGCCATGAGAATCATTAACCACTGGCTTAGTTCCCACATTCAAGTATGAAGTCTGTATTGCTTACTTCAAAGTTTCAGCTGTGGTGGCTTAAACTATCTGAAAGCAAGCAAGCATCAGTAACATTTCCTTGGCTGTCCTTCTGACTAGAATGGTCCTGGCACATACTTCCCCTGTTGTAGCACTTAAGCCAGTGCAAATGAGAAGGCAACTGGAAACATCAGAGAATGGCAGGAGAGACGACTACTACACTATCACTTAGAACCAAACTAATTGCCTGATGTGGGCTCAGGAGATATTGTTCTCCTCTCCTAAGGGTTCTGTGCAGAATGGATCACTTGGGTAGGAGTAAAACTGTCAGATCTAAGATACTGCATGGACCTTGGAGACCTATGGCACTACACCTGTCTTCGTGTTTGTGCCACAAACCATCTCAGTCCCTTTAGTGTAACCAAAGGTATGGAATCCAGTGCAGGGAAAGATTCCCAAACTGTCATGACCTGCAGCAAAACAGGTATGGAAATCTGTCTGAAGAGCTCAATGTGCCCATGTTTTCTGGGGAGTAGAACAGAACTGCTGCTGCTGACACTGATACAGGACTACTAAACTTAGGGCACTCTACTGCAAGGGTATCTATACAAAATGTAAGGACGAGAGACACACAGGAGACTCAACAACACCAGGGGATGTAATGACACTGGCTTTATGCTCCAAGTGATGCCCTATAGGCCATGATCTTACCTCCCAGCATGGAGGAGACAGCAGGGGGACAGGCAGGGAGGTGCTTTTACAGAAAGAGCCCTGGCATGTTACCTTTGAGTTTATCTCCAAGAAGTGAGTCATAAGTAGATTTAGGAACTTTTTTACTGGCTTGCTTCTGTTTGGAGCTCTCATTTGGGGTTGCTGCTGCCAGGAATTTTTGTCTGATAGCTTCTTTCTTTTTCTCTTCCTTCTCCAGAAAACTGAAGGGCCGCTGTGTTGAAAGTAGCAGCTCCTTTCTTTTCTGTGTTGCTGCTTTCCTGCGAATCTCATTCTGCTCCATTATTTCCTGATAAAGGGGCAGAAACACATGGGCAGGTACAGGCTGTGCCCGGAATTGTTTCTGACATTCAGCTTCATCCTGGCTTTGCCTTTTGTCTCTCTCTTTGTCTAGTTCAAGAAACATGTATGACTTCATCAACTCGGACTTTTTGCGAGCTTCCCGCAGTGTCATTTTGAAAGGCTGAGGGATGGTGATGGAAGGAATCCAGGGAGATGAAGCGCTTTTTGGCCTCAAGCGGGATTTAGGAAACAAGTGAGGCTTTTGCTGATCCCAGGTACTGTCCGAGGTGAGGTCGGTCAAAGAACTGGACTGCCTTATGTTACCAGATGTATGACTGAGACAAAGACATTATGAAGGGGAAATAAGTTGAAATTATTAAAAAACAGAGTTAAAAGAAGGGAGACACTATTAGAGAAAGACACCATAGCCTGAGCTGGTTGTTAAAAGTCAGGCCTAGGGTTTGTCATTCTCAGGCTTCATATTTTGCTTTGCTACCAAAGTTTGTGAGCACAGCTGTGCTTGTTTTGTTTTCCATGTATAAAATGGAAGTTAGGCCTACTTAGCTTTGTCATGCAATTTATTATGCTGCTAGCACTCTATTGCCAAAAAGGCCACAAGCAAACCAAAAAGTTCCAACTTTAAGGTTATCTTGCTAATAGCTACTCAACATAACAGACAAACGCAGGAGAGGCAATCAGTTAGGCACACAGATGCACAAATCCTAACAAACAGTATCAAACACTAGCATTCCCGGGATGCTGATGGGAATGTCATTACAAGAAGCTGCTTTAGTGTGATGCTTGAGAGGTTCAGCTGGAAACTTTGTACCTGAGAAGACGACCATATTATTGATAATAAGAAAAAAACCCACCTGAGGCTATACTGGGTCTCATTAAAACAGCGAACTTCTCATAGGATGTCTGAGGGTAATTGTGAAAGTGAGTGCAACTTAGGAGATTTATGGGAAGGAATAAATGCAGGCAAAAGGAAGGATCAAGGTGAACCAGAGTGGACCAAGAACAGGAAAGGGAAAAAAAAAGCGGGGAAACAGAAGGTGCGGATCATGTGTGAACAGACTCCTGGTCAGTACACTTACTGATGATTGCTGCAGCCTCTTCTTCTTCATAAACTATTTCCTTTGTGAGAGCATGCGTGTATGACGTGCTAGTGAATGTCAAACTAGACTAACCACAAGGAAAGACATCTGGGAGCTCGACCTTGGAAAGACCATAGCTCTGAAGACTGGATGCTGGATAGAAATGTGTGTGATCTGCTGGCACATGTTAAGCGTGATTAGCTGATGAGTGAGACGGGGATTTGTGCTGTTCATGTTTTATATGAATGCTGCTTATGTGGGCACCTATTGACCCCTTCCTCCCTGCTGTGACTACACTTGTGGCCAGTGTTTTGGCACTAAACACGTGCATTTTGGGACTTCATGTTCCGCCTCCTCCCTGGCCAGAAGGAGAAGGAATCCTGCACCCCATCCTGCTATCCTTACCAGGTATCATCCTACCTGAGAGCCTCCCTCAGCTTCTCACGCAGAACTTCCGCCTCCCTTCTGAAACCCTCCAGCTCCTCATCTTCTTCGAACACCCCGAGGTCACCCCATAACTTTGCCTGGCACGGTACGCCCGGTTCTAACGGAGACCGCCGGCCCCCCATCCCGAGAGGATGCTCCCAGCTCCTTGCCCGGCGGCGGGAAATTCAGGAGTCGGCGTATTACAGCCTGAAGGGATGTCGCGGCAGCTGGAAGAAATGAAATAAATCGGGAAGTGCTCGTTTCGGGGTTCGACCCCAACCTGCCCGCCCGGGAGCGCCGCGGCCGGGCCCCCGCCTCACCCGCGGGCCGCCGCGTCACCCGCCCGCCCCGGCCCCGGACCTGCGCCAATCGGCGCGGCCAGCGGCGCTCGGCCCGCCCACTCGGCCTCAGGCAGCCAATCAGACGCGCGCCCCGCCGTTGTCATGGTGCCGCGGCGCCACTTCCGCCCGCCGTCAGTTCCGCGGCGATGGCGGCGCTGTGCGGGCGGGCGCTGCTGGTCCCGCTCGGAGCGCGGCTGCGGGCAGGGCCCCGCGCCCCGCTCAGCTCCGCCGCCTCCGCCCCGCCGCTCTACGATGTGGTGGTGTCGGGCGGGGGCATGGTCGGGAGCGCCATGGCCGCCGTGCTGGGTAAGGCTGTGACCCACTCGCCCGCAGTGTGAGATAACCGTGTATAGGATCTCAATGTCCAGGATCCTGCTGTGGGATCTCCTTGATCCTGCGTCATCGTATGACGACGCTCTAAAGTTGACTTAAAGCTGTTTGGTGAGCTAATCAGTGATGAGCCTAGCCCTGTCCGTGTGTGTGCATAGCTGTTAATGGAGCCATTACTGTAGTGTTTCTGTCAAACATGCTCATCCTTAAATAGCTGATGGATAATGTCACCCATAGCTGAAAATGCTTTTCTGATTATAGAATCATAGAATGGGTTGGAAGGGACCTTAAATGTCATCTAGTTCCAGCCCCCTGCTGTGTGCAGGAACACCTTCCATAGACCAGGTTGCTCTGAGTCCAGTCCAGCCTGGCCTTGAACACGTCCAGGGTTGCGGCATTTACAACTTCTCTAGGCAACATGTTCCAGGGTCTCACCACCCTCACAGCAAAGAACTTCCTCCTAATATCTAATCTAAACCTACTCTCTTTCAGTTTGAATCAATTCCCCCCTTGTCTTGTCACCACATGATCTTGTAAAGAAAGTCACTTTTTGTCTTTCTTGTGGGCTCCCTTCAGGTATTGGAAGGCCACAATTCAGTCACCCCTAAGCCATCTCTTTTCCAGGCTGAACAAACCCAATTCTGTCAGCCTTTACTTGTAGGAGAGGTGCCCCATCCCTCTAATCTGATCCCAAGTTTCATTCTCTAACCCTGAATTTTAAACGCTGGAATACCAAGTTAAAATGTATTTCTGCTTGCTTTGTATCATTAGAGATCCTGAGGGTACTGGCTGCTTCTTTATTTGCAACATGGATTCAGAAGGGTGCAGTAGTGAGAGAAACATAAAGAAAATAGTGCACAGAAGATCAAAGATCCTGAGCAATAAGTGTTTTGCAAATATAAGGGTTTACCTTGCAAACTTATGTTCTGCTTGTATTGTTAAACAAGAGCACAGTGCATTTGAGACAGCGTAAGGGTCCCTTCCAGCCGTGATACCTAAGGCTGACAAGCAGGTCTGGGACCTTTCAGGACATGAGGTTATTACTACACATAATCTAGAAAATATGCCCAGAACACTGCTGTCTTTAGGGCTGCTGTAGTAGTAAACTCTAGATGTTGCAAGGACACGACTTCTCCCCTCAGTACCTCCTGCATCTGTAGTGGCTGGGATGCTGCAAGTGTGGCCAGCTCTGCTGCAGTGTTTTACACTTTACTTGAGTCTTCATTTTTTTCAGTTCTCTTTAACTGGAAGTTTGAAGTCTAAACTGCCTGTGCTATTCCATTGCCAGAATGCAAGGACAGAGAAAACATTAATGTAATTGCTACATATCACAGAAGTTTTATTTTGATCTCCTAAAAGGGGAATTTATGTTTAGGCTCTGGAAGATGTGTTCTGTGCATGGAGTAAACATTGCAGATTTCACTTGTTAATACTCCAGTAATGAATTTTCATTTAAAAATGGCACAAATTAGTACAAAAATGTAAGCTTTATATAAAAGGAAAATATGTAATCCTTGCTTTAACTGCAAAACTTCCTTTAACTGTTGTCCATCGCAGTAACTGGACTGTAGTCATAAAGCTTTAAAATATGCAAGTTTGCCTGCCTGGTCAAAACCTGTATTGTAAATGTATTTCTTTATTAAGTGTTGCATTTATTCTGTCTTATTACAAAAACTCAGGTGTTTTGTGTTTGAGATTTTTGGCAGGAGCATTGTAACAAAGCCTGTATTTGCTTATTTTAGGGCATGATATCCACTTCCATGATAAGAAGATTGCTTTGCTGGAGGCTGGTCCCAGGAAAGAATATGATTACATGCCAGATAGTTACAGTAACAGGGTCAGTTCCATCTCACCAGGATCAGCAACCCTCCTAAGCAGTAAGTATGATTTTGTTGTTTGCATTTTTAACATTTATATTTGAGCTGGTTTTTTTTAAACGAAAACACTTTTGACCATGTGCTGCCTTCATCCTAAACTCCATAGAATTATTTGCCTTTGTCGCTACATGCTGAGTTGTGGTTATTAAATCAGAATTCTCTTAATAACAGGGATCTGTGTTCTGGTATCTTGGTCTGATTTGTTATTATATAAATATTTGTGACATTAGGCTAGTGAAAGGTTGTAAGGTGTTCTCTGCAGCACCTGGAATGTTCTATTCACAAAAGAAGCTTAGTGCTTTGTAGTCCAATAACTCAGTCCTCAATTAATGAGGATTAATTGTCATTTTAAAGAGATATTTGAGCCTTGATTCCTTATGGAGAAAGAAATGTTCTATCCGGTAATTTCTGTGTCTGTTTTATTACCCAGTGAGGGGATAGTGAGAGTTGTCTGTTAGGTCAGAGGTTCATGGAGAGCTCTTGTTTCTTTCCTACGGCTTGTGTTAACAGCAAAACAATGTGATTCTGGAGCTGTGAGGCAGACCTGGTCCTGTCTAGGGATGGTGCAAGCGAAGCCTGAGCATAGTCAGGGAAGGGTGGAGGAGAGTGTGGAGCGAGCTTCAGTTTTGTTTTGGTCTCAGTGTCACATGTGAACCTGTATCTCCATGTATTTGTGTCCTTTTTCTGTTTCAGGTTGTGGCGCCTGGGATCACGTCTGCAGCCTGAGATTCAAACCGTTCCGGCGAATGCAGGTGCCTGACTTAGGGCTGCAAATACACCACGTGTCTGTCTACTCCGAATTCTCAAAAGTACTTACATCAATGATACAAAGGTTTTTCTTCCTGTGGTAAAGGGCAGGTCATGCTTACGTTCATTCCTGTCCCTTTTTTGTGGGTAGCAGTCAGAAATACCTGTCCTCAGGGTCTTGATGCTACAGGCTGAGAGGTGGATTCCTAATGGAAGCTGTAGATACTGAGGCATGGGAATTAGCCAGGAAATAACGGTAAAGGGTGTATTGGTTGGGCTGGGATAGAGTTACTTCTCTTCACAGTAGCTTGTGTGGGGCCGTGTTTTGGATTTGTGATCAGTGTTGATAACACAGGGATGTTTTAGTTACTGCTGAGCAGCACTTACACAGTGCCAAGGCTGTCTCTGTTGCTCACACTGCCCTGCCAGTGAGCAGGCTGGGGGTGCACAAGAAGCTGGGAGGGTACACAGCTGGACAGCTGACCCTGACTGATATTCCATACCCATATGATGTCATGCTCAGCAATAAAAGCTGAGGAAAAGAAGAAGGAAAGAAGGGAAGTTTGGAGTGATGGCGTTCGTCTTTCCAAGTAACCATTGTGCTTGATGGGGCCCTGCTCTCCTGAGATGGCTGAACACCTGCTTGCCCTTGGGAAGCAGTGAATTGATTCCTTGGTTTGCTTTGCTTGCACATGTGGCTTTTGATTTTCCTATTAAACTGCATTTACTTCAACCCATGAGTTTTGTACTTTCACCCTTCCAGTCTTCTTCCCCATCCCAGTGCAGGGGAGTAAGGAAGCAGTTGCGTGGGGCTGAGCTGCCTGCTGGGGTTAACCTACAGCAAGGTTGTAGGGTAGCTTTATATGTCAATTATATAACAGGAAAGTAGGGATAAAAAACTTGACTTGGAATTACTTTTTGAACTTAAGCTAAATCATTTAATGAAATTAGTTATGTGATGCACTTTAGTAGCTGGGAATGGACAGTAATACAGGATGTTTCCTCTAGTTCTGTATTTCTAAATCACTGTGTCTTTTTGCTGTTAAGTCCCTGAAATTAACAGCACTTCTTTATCACAAAGTTTCATGTAATGTATTTTTTCTTTGTAGGTATGGGATGCTTGTTCAGAAGGCATGATCGTTTTTGAGAAAGATGACTTAGATGACATGGGTTACATAGTGGAGAACGATGTCATTATGTCTGCTCTCACAAAACAGTTAGATGCAGTAGCAGGTAGTGGACAATTTCTTTAATGTTTTATTTCCTGCAGATAGCTTTTAGTTACTTGCCCTCTATTGTGTGTACTAAGTCTTGAGAGGGAGAAATTCATCTAACAAGTAACTCTTGAGAAATTGGCAGCTTCTGGAATTGGGAAGGGAGGGAGAAATCTGACTTCCAAAGGCTACAGAGCAGGAAAGCACTTGCATATATAGTTCTCCAGAACACAGTCTCTCCAAAATTGGACTTAATTAAAAGATCTGTAGCTCCTTGTCCAGAGCAGGCCTGGCAGTGACAAGGGGTTGTCCAGATCTGTTCTTCCCAGGTGCCTTGAGAATTGTAGGGTGAGCTCCAAGGGTGCTGTTAAGACATGCATGGCCGTGGCTGTTGTAGCGGTTTCCTTTTTTCCTGTCTGTGTCATGCTGTGACCATGGTACTTTGTGTTCCCATCAGACCGGGTGGAGGTTTTCTACAGGAGCAGAGCAGTCGGGTACACCTGGCCCCTTCCTTCCCACAGCGGTGACACAAGCCCTTGGGTGCAAGTTGAGTTAGTTGATGGACGCAGACTTCAGACCAAGCTGCTGGTAACTAAGCTCTTTATTTCTGTTGATAAGGCGTCATCTCTAACCCAAATCCTTTCCACTGGATTTGGTTCTGATTCCATGGGTGCTGCTCCACCCATGTGGAGTGCTAGAGTGAGGTGAGTGGCTAACCCTGTCAGAGAGGGTGTGGGACACTGGACACAGCCTTCTCTCTATGTGGTGCAAGGAGATGCTGCTGAGTTCGAGAAGAGCAGAAGGGGCCACCTCTTCTGTTTTTTGGGGAATTTTATTTTCTGAATGAACAGACAATGTATAGATGCAGGCTGAGGTTTGTAGAGTGAAATACTAGCTCCTAGTCTTTCTAGGAGCTGCTGAAGAAGTTGCTTTGCATCTCTGTTTTACAGATTGGTGCGGATGGTCATAATTCTGTGGTCCGAAAGAAAGCTGAAATTAAGAACATTGAACATCAGTATGACCAGTCAGCTGTGGTGGCAACTCTCCATTTATCTGAGGTAAAATTCTGCTAAACTGACTCTTCCATAAGCAGCAGAACCTAAGAGGGTGATCTGGCTTGCAGTCCACTTGCTTCTTTCCACTGTAGGCCACAGACAACAATGTAGCATGGCAGCGGTTCCTTCCCACCGGGCCAATTGCGCTTCTTCCGGTAAGGTGACTCTGTATTTTTTTTA
Source organism: Corvus kubaryi (assembly GCF_017639235.1). Taxonomy (NCBI): domain Eukaryota; kingdom Metazoa; phylum Chordata; class Aves; order Passeriformes; family Corvidae; genus Corvus; species Corvus kubaryi. Next base: position 13,424,023 of record NW_024582054.1, read on the forward strand.
ATGCTTTAAAAAATTTTTGTAGTCTAGTAACTTTACTTCTGTCCACACCTTTCTGTGTTGGTTCTGTCTCTTAAGAATTTGCACATCTGCCCTTTACTCTTCATTTATTGCATTTTCCCCTCCTGCTGTCTCACTTTATCCTTGGTATTTCCCACTTGTAACAAGCTGGGCTGGAACCGTAATTTTCAGAGGGACTGGTGTGAGGCAGGGCAGTGGGGAAGTCTTTGCACTGAATATTCATTTTTGCTTCTTTTTCTCTTGATATTTACCCTTGACATTCTCTTAAACTAGCTGTCTGACACTGCCAGCTCTCTGGTCTGGTCTACATCTCATGACCATGCATCGGAGCTTCTTGCTATGGATGAGGAAAGCTTTGTGGATAGCATCAACTCTGCCTTTGTGAGTATCAGCCTCGTGGCAGGTAAAAGGCTTAAAAAACAGTAATGGGAGAAGTGGATTCTGAAGTTCCTTCCTCTGGTCTGAATTATATTAAAAAGGCACTTAGCAAAGAAAAGATGACCCCTTGGGACTGAATTGGGTTAGTTCTGAAAGTCACAGAAGATGACCTAAATTTCCAAAAGGTAGGAAGAGTAGGCTCATCCCTAGTTGGAAATTTGTATGTCCTAAAATGGTGAAGATAGGGGTTTTTTTTACTGTATAGTTTTGTCCAAGTGGTTAAAATTCAGTATTTGGAACTCAGATTTTTTTTTTTTTTCAGCTGAGTTCTTCTATAGGTCTAGTTTGGGTCAACTTCCAAAGATTTGTTTGTCTGTTTCAGTGGAGCAACATAAACCACTCTGACTTCATTGACACTGCTGGGGCCATGTTTCGTTCTGCCATTTCACTCCTGAAGCCCTCTGGCACTGCAGTCCGTCAGCTGCCCCCAAGTGTTGCTAAAGTCGATCCAGAGAGCCGAGCCATGTTCCCTCTTGGAATGGGGCACGCGACAGAGTATGTCCAGCATCGTGTGGCTCTTATCGGGTAAGGTCCTCAGTAGTAGCCCTTGGGTGAGTGGGTGGCATGTGGTTAGAAATTACGTGAGGATAGCAACTCCCAGTCAACAAATTAGATGTTAGAAATAATATACTCTTCCAGTTTGACTTTATCCAGGTCCAGTTTGTTCTGTGTGCCCTCATGTTCTTTTGTATGAGTAGCTTTCTGCCCATTATCTGTGCTTTCTGTGTAAATTGAAAGATAATTATTTCCCTTTTGTGGTTTGTACAGTCCAGTGAAACAATCCAGTATCTCATGCTGGATCTGTACTCCCCTTACATTGTACAAGCCATTTTGTGCACCAGTTTGAGTTTTAAACTCACCTTTCTTGAACAAAATGACAAAAATTATTCCATATGGGATGTCAGAGACTTTTGTATGGTGGCCTGTTCAAATAGGAAAATACCTCATTTCTTAGGTCTAAGGTCGCATGTACTTTCTTCTCTGCCCCGGCTGCAGTATGGTGGTAGCTTTTAGTAATTCTTGGATGCTACACTTCTGTGTGGTGCACTTTTCATCTTTCCAACCTGTGAGCCACTCTATGCTTGGGAGCACTCTGTGCTTTATAGCTTGGTAAAGTACATGATCTTGCATTTCATATCAAAACTTCATTTAATTTCTTTAACTTTGTGACTCCCATATCAATATGTCTGTCTTTGTGCTTTACAGGTAAATCTGTTCATAGAAGAACCCGATTTTGTTTCTATTCAATGACATCCCACTTCTCCTTTACACTCATGTCTGTCCACTTTGTGCAATGTGCCATTGACAGAGCTCCTGTTGTGCTGAGGTCACTTACAAAAACATTAAGGCCTGTTCCATGCGTGATCTGAGAGGACTTTGGCTAGTCACCTCTTTATAATTTTTCCTTTCAGACCTGCTTTTTGTTACCTCCCCTTTGTCTTGCTTCTTACAACTGGAGAGGCAGTCAGGTAGTTCAGCATAGCATTCATGGAGGTACTGGATAAAGCACATATGCTGCTCTAAGGTGGTTCATTGCAAAGAGGTGAGGAGTGCTACCCCCCTTCTGGGGTTTGTCAGCCATTGTGGCTTTCTTCAAGGGAAATAAGTTTCTGTCTTCTCTTGCTCCAGGGATGCAGCACACAGAGTCCACCCACTTGCAGGACAAGGAGTAAACCTGGGTTTTGGTGATACTGCGTGTTTAGCTCATCACCTCAGTGCAGCAGCCTTCAATGGGAGCGACCTGGGTAAGGCTCCAAGACAACACAGTGGCAGTAAGAGGATTAGTCTTACAGGCCTTCGCTGCTCCACCAGGACAAGCAGTACCTGTGGTTAAGCATGCTGCTGTCTTGTGTTTGAAAGCTTTGTTGAAGCAAAGCTGTTCTGATGTCCACTGGCTGTAGAGCAGTTTAAGGTTCTTGGATGCAGTTTCCATCCCACAAATCTTAAAGCCGCTTTAAAAAAAATAAAGCTCTGCAGGATGGCAATTAAAGACGAGGTGAGATGAAGAGCACTAGCTGGTGGAAGGAGGTCTTTATTGAGATGGACCATTTCTTTGTTCTCTTTCAGTTGCCAGAGGAAACTGCTCTATAGATAAGATGCACGGTTGTTTGTGGCAAGTGTAATAGAAGCATTCAATTATCTCTTCCAGGCTCCTTAAAACACCTCCTCAAGTTTGAAACAGAACGTCAGAGGCATAATGTCTCCTTGATAGCTGCTACTGATGTGCTAAAAAGGCTTTACTCCACCACACTGGCTCCTCTGGTGTTGCTGAGGACATGGGGATTACAAGCAACAAATGCCCTGCCTCCTGTCAAAGTAAGGATCTCACTTCAGTAAGGGCTGTAGGAATTGTCCAAAACTATTTGTGAAATATGCACAAAATGTAAAGATTTGTTTGTTTGTTTTAAATGAAACATTTTTTGTTTATATACTACTTGTTTAAACGGGGGGTTTGTGTCCTGAATGGGTCTGAGGAGTTCCTAAATAACTGATGGCTCAGTAGTGACTGGTTTTTTTTCCTGCAGCACAAGGGAACACAAAGGATCTCAGTGTCTTATACTCCGTATCAGTAATTAGGAGTTAGAGGTCATCAGAAGTCTTTGGCTTTATTTTGCTATGGAATTAAAATGTCAAACCTTGAATAGTAGTCCAGCAATGCACAGAAAAAACAGCCCTATGAAGACACCTCTTCACTAAGACATTGGGTGGCTTCACAGATGCAGTGTGCAGCCCACGCTTACCTGTTCCTGTGCTGTTTTGCCTTGTGAATTGTTCCCATGGCAGAATTTCAAGTCTCTAAGATGGAAATTACCTGAGGAAGACAGTGGTGAGGAGCTTTTGTCTTACACTGCAAACAGGGTCTGTGTTTATCTGCCTAAACTCCTCACCCTCTTGACCTAGTTGCTGCATTTTTGTGAGGTTCCTTAAGTCCTCTGCTCTCAAAGCTCCCAAGCACCACCACATTAGATTCTCATTTCTGGATATTAATTTTTTTTCATTTATTCTTCATATTAAACACAGGTGCCCTGTTTCCTTTGTGTTATGGTCACAGTTGAGACACTTCCTGAGTTGAGAATCGGTACATTCCTATGGCACAGTGTCTTCATTAAGGAAGACTATGCTGGGGCTTCAGTGCTCAGAATTTTTTTTCCTCTTTCTCTGTTTAAAAGAAAAAAACAAAGATCTCTTTTCTGAGCACAGAACCTGTTGGTAACACCAGTTTTGTGCTAATCGGGAAGGAAAGGAATGCTACAATTTTGTTAATTTTGCTAGGACAGAGGGAGAGGTTCTCTGCACGTGGCTAGAAAGACTGGCCAAGAACTGTTGTTCATTTATATAAAAGGGAAGGTACCTAAAGCTTCTTTCTAGAACACATGCTTATGAATTACTTCTCTTTTTCTTCTCTTTCAGGAGCAAATCATGGCTTTTGCCAGCAAGTGATCCATTGTCAGTCTGTCAGCAGCTTGCCTGTGAATGCATTGCCCTTAAAAGGGCTGTGACTAACTTGAACCTTTGAATTGTTATTTTAATTTGCAATAAAACGGAGGGATTGAGCTGTGTATTACCTCATCCACTGGTTTATGCAAAAGCCGTCTCATCTGCCCTCCTCAAGAGGATTTAGGGTTTCTTTCCATAGTACCACGATGTCTTCAGACACAGAACTGAATGTACAATGTGCTTTTAATTTGGGCCTCCTGAATGGAAGACTGAGGTGGAAACAGCTGTCTGTCTTGTGGCAAACACAGTGCTGAATTTTGCCGACTACTGGTTAATTTTTAACAGCTTTTGGTGCTCAATTACTTTCAGTTTCTTCTGATTTGATTTCTAGAGCTGTAAAGTCACTCCTTGGTTCAGCTCAGCTGAACACCTCAGCTCAGATAGGAGGGGTAGTTTGCAGCAGAGGGAGACAACTCATTGTGACAGATATATTTTAAAACTGTCCCTCATTCTTTCACCCTCTTCCCTGCCTTTCTCTTGGTGCTTTATTTAATAATGGTGTTTCTCGTGGAACTGGCTAGTCTTAAAGGCTCCTTGGAAAAGATACAAGGCAACAATAATATCTGAGAAAGAAAACAATACCACAACATCTTGAATATTGTTAAAAATGCTTTAATTACTAAAATAGACAATTCAAGATATTCTGTCTTAGGCTGGTGTTTGGAACCTTTCTCGCATTAGACACTTGCCACTCACAAAATTAAAGCACTGTCCATGGGCCAGATTTACACATATGGTTGACCAGTATCAGAAATTAACATCAGAAAGAATGAGTTCTGAACTGAAAGCCATGACTTGTGCTTCTGTAGTCACTCATATTAGGCAGTTCCTGTTAGTGGCTGGCTAAAAGACATTACAAAGGAAGAGATAAAAATCAGGACAGCAAGTAGAGCTCTTCTCTTAAAAGGCTGCTTACTCTTTACTTTAGCTAATAAATAATCTCATTGCACTAGGGTAAGCGTGAGGACTTGACTGGGTTGTCCAGATCCCCCCACCCACTTGGGTAGTTCAGATGTAAACAGCAGGGGCTCAATTCTGCAATTTCTTGCAAAACTTAACTTTTTAACAGAGTTTTTGTTTCTCCCATAACTGAAGGATCATGCCAGTAATAGCAGCAGTTTTGCTTCAGTTAATGAATTGTGCCACTGACAAATGAAGGCCCTGAGCATTCAGATTAAATTCAACTTTGGTATTGGGAAGCAGATGCTCCCCCCTAGCATTTGTAGTACCAGAGTCTGAGGAAAAGAATGCAGAAAAAACATCTTCCTCTGCATGGTACCCTTCTAGCCCCTCCTTGCTTCAGACAAAACCCAGCTCTCGAGCACTCCTCAGGGTTAGTGTGTGTTCAGGGGGGCAGATAATGCTGCTGCTTCTCCCTTAGGTAGAGCATCCCACCTACCCTTCCTCTTCAAAACACAGCCTCACTGCTGACAGCTCTTAGCCTCAAGATCCAGGAGTTTGTCATAGCACTGGCTCAGACTGAAAGATGACTTTTGGATTATTAAATTAGCTCGTTCTCAGGATAATGCAGCCTGGCCAGTAACCACTGCATCCTACTTCATGTTTTTTGAGAATACAAAAGTGTTCACTGAAGACAAAATGAAATGCATTTGCAGTCACCTTGTTCTGCAGACCAAAAGCATGCCTTGCACCCTTGTGCTGTAAAACCTGAGATATAAGAAGGGGTAGCTTAATCAGCCACAGGAAAACTTGCACTGCTAACTAGAAGAAAAGGACTAATGTTCACAGGCAGATTTCTAAGTCTCCAAACTGTTTGGCAAGACCATTGAAGACATGAGTGGACTACTTCCTCCCCTTGCTGGGAATTACCAATTATTTTCAAATCCAGTTTGCAGAGAAGGGAGTGTGAGGGTAGTCTTTGGTTTGACAGAAGCAGGAAAGGTGTTTTAGAGCAAACAGGTAACTGCAACTGCCCAACAGGAAAGCATTCATCTCAAGAGATCAGTGGATTAAAGTTTCTGTTAGTCACACGAGTAATACCTCTTTGTTGTGATGGGTAAATTCACCTGTACCTTATACATTCCTTGGGGAAGAGACAACAGTAGCAAGCTGCCAATTACTTCATGGGGTGGAAAAAGTCTCTACAGCTGTTCTTACTTAGGGCAATGGATGGGTTTCAAATGGGAAATCACACCTTAGAGCTCACTCCAACAAAATGGGCTGTGGTGCTTGGACAGCTCGATGGCCCAGCAGGTCTCGCTGTGCTGTGCTGTGCCTGCTTCCCTTGGGATAGCACTAGACTTTTGAGTGAGCACCACCTCAAGTTTGGTGTCCTGAATCAGTTCACCCAAGAACCTAAGGAGCACCAGCAGCAGAGGGAAGAAGACTGTGGAGTGCCTTGCTGAGAGCAGAGAAACAGAACTGGCTCTCAAAGCAAAGTGAGCTGTCAGATCAGCCATTTCATCTGACTGCAATCCCCTTGTGGGTGGAATGTGACAAGCACATCTTCTGGCAGTTGAGTTTCAGTAGCTGGCACTGCTGCCTCGTTGTGCCAGCACAGCTATGTGTTATGACTACATGCTAAATGAATAAATTTATCAAGTCGTAGTTGGATGTACAGTGTAGCTGCACAGACTTGTGAAGGGCAGCAAAGCTGAAACACAGTCAGGCACACATTCTGCTTAGGAAATGACTACTGCCTAAAAACAAAAGGCTTGGTAAATTACTATGTTTTAGCCAACACCTTTCCCAAAATCATGTCCAAAGTGTACTTATAGCAGGCCTTTCTTGAAACACTGGAATATTTGTGCCATGTATCAGCTAAGCTAGCATCTGGATTCTTGGAACACTGAGGTTGGCAGCAGCCAGAGTTGTTCACTTTTCTATGAATGACTGTTGATGCTATTTTTAATTTTTGTATTTAACATCTCACAAGCAAACTTAAGTTATGTATGTTTAAATAGAAGGGGGTAGGGGAGTCACGTGTCTGTAGTCTGCCACCACATCCAGGAACTCTGTGCTTCTAACAAACTTGCTGGTGAAAGCTGGTTTTGAGCCCCTTGCGTATCCTCTGCTGGAGTTTAGACCTTTTGACTTTCTTAAGGCAGATTCTGGATCATTTATGGCAATCACAGTTATAAATCATACTGTGGCAACTCTCATTAGGCAAAATGCCAATCCGGGATAAAGATCAGTCGTGTATCTTTGGTCCATGTTCTGCTCTGTGACCAGTCCCAGCTGAACAACATACCCGGAGACTGCAATTTACTTTCTCACCCTTTCAGACATGCTGAAGTCCACAGCAGCATCACAGGTCAATAGGTCATCCCCAGAGACTGCAGCAGGTAAAAAGTAGCACCCAAAGTCCAGCTTGTCTCTATGTTGTTTACTTTTTTTGTCAACTATAAAGGAAGAAAAACAAGTTGTTCCTGACAGTTCTCTAGATTTGTATGTTGCACGAATGACAGCAACCACATGTTACAAATCTGGAAAGATTCAGTAGATAATTAGCCAGAAAAATGAACTACTGCATGTTGATTGACAGGGATTTAACTGCTTTTGCTCACCTGTAAGACTGTGTTGTCCCTAAATCCAAAACCTTCCTTTAATAAAGCAGTGATGTAAGTGAGATCCATGCAGAGGAAAGGACTGGCTGAGTTGTACCTCTCCATGTTATCACAGACTAGAAAAGGACAAAAGAAAAAAAAAGGGGATCTCAGCAAAATAAGAGCTTTAATCCACATTGTACATTTGAACTGAACTCAAGCCAAAGCTTACTAAAACAAGCCACCCTCTTCTATTAGTGGGTATATATGACACGTGGTACATGCTACAGAGCTGTTCTACAATGTTGGAGAATAAACCATATAGTACATCCAGCTTCTCTTGACTCCATCATAAGTACATCTCTTATTACAGTAACATAATCCACACAGCTCTTTTGAAGAACCTCTGCTCAACTGATAACTAGCAGGGTGTTGGTAGGCTACTTATTTTTCAGGAACATAGCATCACTTGTTTTCCTCATCTATTCTCCATGGATGGCTCCAGCAATGGATTCCACCTTCTAGGATGGCAGTTTACTTTATTTTCTCCAACCACACATATCCAAGGAAATGGAAGAAGCCATTGCCCAACCAACCGCTCCCTTGCTGCAGCTAATCAAGGTTCCATAGTCAGGGTGACAGTGACTGGGAAATGTATTTACACTAAGCATCATTTTCTAGACCTACTGTTACTGCCCTGTTCTACCGGCAGCAAGAGCGGAGTTCACTTCCTTCTAAGAAAAGATGAGCAGCATGCTTCTACTATTGAAAGGAGGTAGAGAAGAATTAATTCAGGATCACAGAATTGATCTCCTGATGCTCCTGAAAGCTAAGTAAGTGGTTTGATAATGTTAGGTAACGTCTTAGCCATGACTTTGGAAATGAAATCTCTTTCTATCCAGGGAAAAAATAACAACCAACCCACACTCAAACTTTAGAGCCTAATCCCCCTATTCAAAATCATCCAAGTTTCCAGGGAGATTAAATTTAACTGAAAAATCGTTAAAGTTTAGATCTTATTTTAGAAAAAAAAGTCAGTCCTGAACTACGTAATTAAGTATCTTCTGCTGAAAAATAACGTCTACTAATTCTCACAAGAATGATCACAGTTCAGAGGTAACTTGCTTTTAGACATCAGTAGCCAGGCAAGATGGGAGCTCTTTATCCACAGGAGGTACAAAACCAGAACAAGCATTCAGGAAAAAAGACAGGGAGGTAAAGGAAAGCAGAAGAGGCCGTCTGACTTAAAAATCCTTTACTCTCTCCCTCCATTTTGTTAGAGATTAAATAGGATTTAAGGTGACAGACTTACAGAAGTCAGCGCTCTCTTAGACTCAGAGAGCTGCAGTTTGACAGAAGGAGCTCTTGATACAGCAAATTCACTTTCTTTTGTACTGACACAAACTATCTCCTTCTCCTCAACAGAGCTGTAAAGCCACCAACCCCTCACTGCTCTATCAGTATTCTCTTCTGCATCAGTTAGAGGTTTTGACTAATAAAAGCAACATGACAGGTGTAAGCAAAATAAAGATTAAATAAATTTGCTTTTCTTCCCAGTCAAACTCACATTATGTACTGCCTACACATTCATATTTCTGTTATTTCTTGTCCAAACCGGTTTCCCAAATCATGACAATTACCTTCTTTGGCTTTTCTTTCAAAATCTCTCACTTCCAAAACACCTCCTTGTTCATAATCTGAAAAAGATGTGAGAAAACGTCGTCATAGACCTGATAGCATCTGAGTTCTTTATCTCAGTTGACCCTAGAGTGCAACTCAGTGATGCTGCACTAGGAGTGACACCTCTTTGGAACAGAAGTCAGAGCTGCAGGCGTAACTGAAGCCCTGAGCATGTTTCATGTGCTGAACTCTGAACACCAAACTGTAGTGACAGATAAATGTCATTCCCTTGAGGCATTTTGTGTATCTCCTCTTTCTCAATAACATTCCTTTCCTCTCCTCTCCATGGTTCCAGCCTCCAGGGTTCCTCTGTCTGCCTTCTGGTTGACACATAGTAGATTATCCCAAATTTACCGATTAGGTTCGTGTCAGCTGCTCGATCATAGTAATAGGAGAAAGCATAGAAGGAACTTCCACGAATCTCATCTGGTTGGTGAAGTTTCCCTTTGACAACCTTGAGTACTTCTAAGTAGCAAGGCTTGAATCCTGTTTCTCCTGTCAGGAAAAACACAGATGGGGTGAGCCAAAGAGCATATGCATGAGATGGAAGAAATAGTGGCAACAGGAGGAAAAATGAAAGAAGCAGAGATTAAAGCATCAGAAGGAGAGCTTAGATATCCCTTCTGTAATCCAACATGGCACCTGCACGCAGGCAAAGACTCTAGAACACCATCATCAAATAGAACTGGTTAGAGCAGATCACTGCTGTGTCTGAAAGAAACACCACGCAAACTACTTCCATATCAGACAAAATTCCCATTGACGTGTTCTGTAGTCAGCAGAATCTTCTACATTTGCTGCCACCTGTTAGGTAAAACCTTGCTTTCCCTCCCCATCACACAGTAATTTTACCAACCCACTCCACACACACCAAATCTGCAACTCAGCTCTCATGTTCCCTGATCTGTTCAAGCCTATGATGGTAGCAGACTCGCCCTCTCTATGCAGCATTACAGACTTATTATTATTAGAGACTCTTAAGAAATAGTTCCACAAGTGAGATTAACTGGTAGGCCGAAATGTTTATACCCTAACACAGACAGAATTTGTGCACTTTGCTCAAAGCTTGAGAAAAACCTGCCTTATTTGCACAAGTAATTCTTAACATTTCCTATAAAAGGTATAACTTGTAGTAAGAGCTCACAGTCAGAGGACAGGGTACAGGTCAGCTACTCTTACAGCTTCAAATTTTAATTTGGATTTCTCAGAAGTCAACCTCTACAAGTGGGCAGGTATCCTTCGTATCCCAATCATCATCAATTAACTGGTGAAATATTTGACAAGGAAAAACTCAGATTCTGGAGATAAGACTTATTGTAAAAGAAACAAGTCTCCTCAATTTACCTTCTTTGTTGCCACCATACCGGTATTTCACTCCCCCAAAGTGCCACTCTGCCTCCAACTGCCTCGGCAAACAAGAACTGTGGAACATTTGTCCATCCACAACTGGAATGAGAGCAGAGAAGAGTCAGAACGCACAGAATTTAACACAGATATTGATCAATATGCAGAACCAGAAAAGGTTGAAAGATCTTTAATAAAAAGTCATTAAGAAAAAGTACAAAAATCTGAACTGATGGATGTGGCACTAACTGATTACAAATTAAGGACCTGTCTCAAGTCTGGAAAAGCTGTGCCCGTTTTGTCCTGCAAACAGCAGAGCAGCTGGCCTTGTCATTTCTTAATGAGATAAATGATACAAGGATATCTGGATAATGGTTCTTCCCCCCCAGAAGACAAGAAATTAGGTAATAAACACACAGATACACGAATCCTAATGACAGCAGATAACCAAGACAAACAGCAACTGAGCAATGAAGACGAACTCCTAAGGCGGAGATCAATGGCCACTACAGGATCCACGGAATGTACCTTTGAAGGGTTCGACCAGAAATACTGTAACTGAGAACATGATTATTGCCGCACACAGGTCTCACATAAAAAGCAAACTTCTAACAGAATGCTTGAGGCAGACTGTGGGACAGCAAAATTTACCATGTGATGGTTAGGGAAAGGCTCAAAGGCTGGGAAAGGGGGGAATCAAGGGATCAGTGAAGTGCAAGTATGGCAAACCAGAGGGGACTATAAAAGAAGACAAGCACAAGTACACAGGCAGCTGGTCAGTGTGCTTTTCTGTGTGAGCCTCGTGACCAATCACTGCAGTCTGTCCTATCTTCTTCTTAATCACTATTCCCAACTATTTTTGATTTGAGTACACTCCAGTAATTATCACAAGTCCAGCTAGCTGTCAAGTAAGAATCCAGAAGGTGGAAAGACCCCATGTTCTGGCCAGACTAGACAAAAGGCCCAAGCTCTGGGTGAGAGACTGGAAAGACTCAGGAATGTGAGTATGCACTCAGGTTAGTGAGCGAGAGCATGTGATGTGCTTGTGGGCTTCCATCTAGACTAGGTGGTGCACACAACAGCTCTGGGGAACACCACAGGCCAGGCAGATCCCAGAGGGGCCTACGAAGAGGGTTCGGCCTAAGCAGCAACCCTCAGGAAAAGGATCTATTCATGCTGTTTTATGCTTCTGTGGATGCTTGTAAAGCTGTGTTTGTGGCTGGCCATGGTGTTTGTATGTTCCCACATGTGCATTTCTGGAATTTGCACTCAGGTGTCACTGCTGGCCGAACTTAAAAATAGGGAAAAGCAGCTGTCTCACAAGACAACTCCTTAACAAGTGGTAGCTATTTTCAGACAAATATATACCATCAGAAACATAGAAAAGCACAAGATACAGAAGTGAAGACACACAGGAAATGGGCTGCTGACACAAAGAAGTCTAAGCATCTCTTCAAAAATCTTGGATGTTTTATCATATGAACATACCTTCCATATTCAAAGCTCCAAGAGTTGCCAGTCTTGCAGCTTTTAGTCCAAACCCCAAATAGCTGTGAACATCAAGGACAGACATTATAGTCTTAATTCCTGCACATCTGGTATGCTTTACCCATACCCCTCTTCCTAAGTCCTGGAACACCCAAACCAAATTTCCTTCCTCTGTTTCCCACAAGGCTCCCCTCTCTAAAACAGAGTTCCCTTTGCCAGAACAACCCCAAGGGCCAAAACAGTGACACAAACCCAAGAAATACACGGGGTTGTAAAATAGGTAAATCTAAAACTGCAGAAAGTGGTTAGAACTGATGTGGTATTTATGCAAGATGATCATGAAAAGCAAAAATGCACCACCAAGGTGCATTTACAAGGGAGAAAGAAGGTATGTGCTGAGTGCATAAGGAATAGGGCAGCCACTCTTATGTAACACACACAAGACTATGTGCTCTTAGGGCAGAGTGCAGAACCTCCCACTAAAAGGGAACTGTGGCTTTATGTGAAATTCACCTGTTCGACTCCACAAGTAACTGCCACATTCATTATAAGCTAGAATGTGAACAATGTTATGGGAATGTCATCACACATTGTAGCAACACAGATTAAAATCCTGTTGACCCTTTCATTCCCACCTCTGGCCACTTACCACTTTTGTCATGTAATTTTAAATGTCTGCAAAATATTCAGAGTTAAACTAACCTCCAGCTCTCTCTCAATTTTTAGGAGATGATTTTTCAATCCCAATTATTTTAGGTGATCTAATAGACTGTATGGATGACTACAGCACTCATTATATCAGCAAATGTAAGGACTAGGAGAGGATGCCTATTAGACCAGCTCTGCTGTCAAGTAAACAGATTCTATAACTGACTGAGATGGTAATGTTCACTCCACTAAGGAAAAAGTCTCAGGCAAGTCCTCCTTCCAAATCTCTGATCATGCTTAGTTCTGACTACTGGCACAACATCTACCTTTCTGCTTGTTTCAGAATATTTGGCTTGAATCCAGTAATAAGAATTCTTCTCCTTAAATATGGACTCATAATGCTTTCTCTTTGTTTGACAGACTGCCTAATATTCCATTGTAGTGACATTAACCATAAATCTGGAATGTTTCCAGCCAACTAATGCCATGTTCCACTTCTACTGTTACATGCAGGTAAGTAGTAAAAATGTCATGATCTGTGCTGCTGGTACCAGGATGTTAGCTCAGGGGCTGCAAAAAAAGACTTATTTCCCCAGCAGAAATAGTAATCTTTTGCTCCTCACCTGTGGCTGTAGAGCTTGTAGGTGCTATTAAACATTTCAAATGAGGTAAGAAAATCCCCAGGGGTTTCCTTCAGAGTTTCCTAAAAGTTAAGAAAAAAATATTTTAGTTTATATTATGCAATAAAGAATCACCAATTTTAATGTAATATCACAGATATACCCATAGAGTTTACTGCACACTCATCTGATCTGCTTTGAAAACAAAGAACAGTTTTTCAATGGTGCCACTGCTGTAACATCTGCAGCTTTTAACACTGATTTATTTATATGCATCTTTGTGTTACTTCAATGTATAACAGGGAAGCACAACAGATCAGGATGAAAACACTTCCTAATTCAGGCAACCTGAATTTTTCTAGAGTACTTACATGCTACTCTACATGTACAGAGTCCCCAAAAAAATCAGCTGCACTAGAAGTGCTATGAACTTTTGCAAGTCACACTAGGCACCTAAACTGAGGTACTCAGAAGAATTAAAAATACAAAGTATAAGGCCTAATTTTCACCATGTCAAATGTCTTGCCAGTACTCAAGGAAACACTGTGACCACTCACTCCCAGTCTTAGGGCTGCTTCACCTAAATTAGCCTCTTGTCTCACCACCTCGAGTTTTCTCCCTCTCACAGTCTTCCTTCTGTGCACACCTCCATCCCACTGGTACCCTGACCTATCTTCTTGACAGACTAACTCACACTCTTGTAAGGCTGAACCACTTTAGCGACCATTTACTGTTTCTTCATGTCCAGTCCCCAAACTCTGAATCCCAGTTTCTGTCGCTCCTCATGGCCTCATTCTCCCATCCCTTCTTGGCTCTGTGCACTTCCATCAGACACTGTTATTCTGGGCCAAGCAGCAGAATCTCCGAAAGAATTGAAGCTGCACAGTCCTGTAGTTACCATTCAAGTAAGGAGATCCAGATCTGGGTTATTTTTTCTAGAGTCCAAGCCAGAAGCCTGCTCAAAGCTGAAAGGAATGTGGCAGTACTCAGTTTGAGCTTCTCCTGACCAAATACATATCAAAATTTGTTTTGGGTCTCAGACTGATTATCACTGAAATGACAGTCACATCCTTGGCCTCATACACACAGACTCTGCCATATTTTGAGTTCTGTTTCTAAACCTTACATCACAAAAACTTTTTAAAAGGAGAGATCCTAAAAAAAAATTAGTTTGGGGAAAACAACTGTCTTTTTTCATGCCCTACTTTCACAAAAAGGAGGCAGACACCAGACAGACAATTTCATAATTATTATGATTATTTTTCAGTTGCTTTTAACTTTGGCAATAATGCCATGAAACTAAAATCAGCTCCATGCAGTTATCATTATATGTTCTCTACTTGCTTGTAATTCATATTTAATTAATGAATCTCTTACTATTACAGTATTTTCTTCAAAACTAATACAAGAGCAAACATGTGTCTGCCTCAGACTGCAGGAAGGAAAAATCCCCCCTGCAAATCAAAGGGAGGCATACCCGCCAATTCTGTCAGATGGGAAAAACTCCCAAAAACATGCTGAGCTTATTTATTTGAACTTGGCAACACAGGGGAGAAGCAGACATAGTACACAAGCAGGCAACATGAACCTTGACTCCACACTGCCCTAAAAATTCACACCATTAGTCCTGGTCAGCAGCAAACACTCAAGGCTTTTTACTGCAAGGCTCGAAGGGGAAATTTTAATCCTAAATTGCAGCTCAGCCTATTACACAGTTCTATTTATTCTCCGAAACCCTGACATGCAACACCCTTTCCTGTTGGTCCAGTGCCCACTTCAGCAGGTGTTATCAACACAAAACAGAGGACAAACCCAGCGTATACTTGACGTTTTGCTGAACAGGATAAGGTTGTATGTCATGTTTCAACATAACACACGACTGCAGAATTAAAATATCCTGATGTGAAAGCCATGTGTTTCGTGGTCACCAAACATCCTTTGAGAAGCTCAAGTTCTATGAACAAAAAATGTTAAAGAAATGATTCCTTCAGAAAGAGCAACATGAAGGTCCAGAATGCTATAGTGCCTTTCCATTACTCATGTAATTTTCTCATGCAAACTGCAGACTTGGGTCCCAGTTCAAACCGTTTCTAAAGAGCTATAGAACTACTAAAAAATCCAGCAGAGATGTCTGAGGAACAGAGAGGGGAGTTCTCAGAAGGAATGAGAAGAAATTGATAAGAAAACAGAGAACTGACTGTGCTACTATTAAAGACATTTACCCCATACAACACTCCCGCCCTCCAAAACTTAGTGAAGATCTGTTATCAGACTGGAATGGGGAAGAAAAATAAAAGATAGAACAGCCCCTACATTTCTTCTAATATTCAAGAATACTGCCTAGAAATGTTCTACATTTGTTGAATACACAGTCATATCAATATTAATAAGGCTTTCCCAGCCTGAGTCTAGAAAACAAAAGCTGTGTCGTTTTGGTTTTACTCATTTGTTTTCTTTTTATTTCCTCGTTTTTCAGGCTCCTTTGTTTGCAAGTGCCTATCAGCCAACACTGATCTCAAAGGGAACAGAAATACAGATGTTCTGTAAACCACAGATGTTCTGCTTGTGCCACTGATGACAAAGCGATATGACAGGATGCAGCTGTGCTCAGGTCTCTCCACCAGCCTTGCAGTCCCAACCCACGCACTTTTAACCACTCCTCACCTCAAACCGCGGCAGGAATGTGATTTGGGTTGAGGCTCCGCCCAAGTCCAGAGTCCCAACAGTTTGCTGGTTCTGGCCAGACAGCTGCCCTGCAAACAACACCATGCTCAGAACAGCCCCAAGTTCACAAATGCTAAAATGCAGACACTGTGTGATGTTCAGGCAGCCACCAGGTAATCACAGTATCACAGCAATACAGGAGCTGCCCTCTAAAGAAAAAACCTCAGAGAGAGCAGATAGGCAAACAGAAGGTATTATGGAAAGATTCATAGACTTTCTTCCTTGATTCCAATCTCTCTTCCAAAGAGACAAAAGCAGATAAATCTCTAGGTATCAAGCAAAAGATGAAAGTAAGAGACAAAGTATCTCCTGCAGAAGGCTCTCAGGGAGAGTACACAAATTTTGTAACCATCATACAGCTGTTAAAAAGCAGTGGGGGAGGAAGCGCAGTAAGAGCCAAATCATCCAGAGCAGCTTTTTCGCTTGGTCACGTATCTCCCAGAGTGCTGATTTTCTTATCACTAGATTGCATTCCCAGAAGCTCTTAGGGCCCATAGTGCTAAGGCACCATGCCCTGCAACACCACTGTAGTGGCACAGCTCACACTGGGATGAAGAACACTGCAAGCCCTTGTTTCCCACACATCAGCAGTACCACTCTCCAATACGTTAGAGAAACCAGCTTGCCAGTGCCTCCCAGCCCTGTGTAAATTCTGGCACCTTAGTGGTTCAGATGTCTCCTTCTTACTACAGACTCTGGAACACAGTCTGCCCAAGACAATCCACTGCTTTAGCACTGGTCACAGAGTGGGGAGGAAAAGCATGGCCAAGGCAGAGGAACTTAGGGTGATCACCTCCACAGAAGAGACTCGAGTTCAAGCTTAGAGAGTAGTTACACAGAATTAACTACCTGTCAAAAAGTTCACAGTGATCCAGGCTAAAATTCCTGCGAATAATGAAAAAAAAAAAAAAAAAAGTCACCACTGAATACTCCCATAATCTCCTGCCCACTGTTACCAGCCCTCCACATGTTATTTATTTACCTGGAAGTCATTACAAACTTAATCTAACCACCCCAGACTTCAGAGACTATTTCAAACTCATAATTAAATTTTATTATGCATTAGTCATTCACACAAGCCTCATGAGTTGGAATAGGTAGGACTTTGTAATATCCATGCAACTCCAGCATGCACAAATCATATCTATTATCCAAGCAACATACAAAGAAGTAATAAGCTGACACAATGCACAAGCTTCCTTGGGCCCATTTTTGCAGTCCAGCATTTCAATTCCTAATCTGAAAACTGCATTCACACCACTCTGTGTTTTAATCTTGAGGTTTCTATAATTACACTATAGACAGAGCAGCAACCAGTAAAATGCAAACAGTTCCTTTGACTCCAGTGGCTTGCTTGACACTGGCATGATTCTCACCCAAACACAGGCAAACATATGACAGTAGAAGAGGTAGGGATTTTAAATAAACTTGGCAAGCTACCCTGTGCTCTATTATGCCTCATTGGTCCTGCCCCCTGTCAATACAACAGTTCTCCTGACTGTACAGTTCACCCATTAATCCTAGTGACAAACTACACACTGCACCATACTTATCAAATACTTGAAGACTTTATGATACTTCTCCTTTTCTCTCGGCCCACGTGGACAGATTTTGGTCTTTAATCTTCCTCAATTTATTAGTTGTTTAAGCACTGTGATAATTCTTCTTGGTTTCCTTCAACACTTTCCAAATGGGCAATTTATCTGCCATAAGGAAGTGTTCTGAACTGAACATAACATGACAAGATGGCTCTTTTCATCAGGCATCCACACAGATGATTATTACTTGCCTATTCTCCAAGGTAGTATGTCTGGATATGTAGCCAGAATGTTAGAGTGTTTTTTTCTGCACTGCAAAATCATTGTTCATTCCAAACCTACAACATATTTTACCTTTTCTTGTATTTTACAGTACTTCCTTGCTACTTTACTAGCTGTATTTTTCCCAACAGAGTATTTTAAAAATTATAATTTACTTATCTATTTTTGATACTTGCTAATTATCCTTCATTGTCCTCTAATAGTCACAATCCTTCCAATTTTAGATTGAAAATTGATGAGCTAATCATAACAGGTTATTTTTAATTCCGATATTGCAGAACTTACAAGGCACTTTCCATAAGCTTCCCAGCTTGCTATATATTGTCATGTAGCCTTTCAGAGGCTACACAATCTTTTTAGCACTATTTCCCAAGAGCAGGCTTCAGCTGGTCAGCCTGCATTAGCCTGAATACTTATTGTTGAGACAAGGTTTTGTTCCAAAGCATGCGAAATCTCTTTGTGTATCTGTGTTTGTAGCCTAACAGCTGACCAAGTAACAAACACCACCTTGGAAGGGCAGGATTGCATTGTTTCAAACAGGGCAAGAAACCTTTTATTTTTTTCCCCTTAGTTTAGGGACCATTTCTCTTTCCCTCTCATGTTCCTAAGATACCTCTCTTTTTCCCGTTTCTCTTTGCTTTTACCTTTTACTCCTCCTAAAACATACCTTCATGAGATCCGTCCATGATGCCAACACTGTCCTCTGGAACAAGAAATGGTGATTCCTCAAAGACTTCTTTCACCTGAGGGAAGAAATAGTGTTTAGATTTCTTGGTCTTCAAAGTCTTGTTCTGCTCTGAGGTGCTCTGAGGGTGACAAAGTTTTGTTTTACACAGCAGTAGAAAATAAGACAAGTGTGTGTAGAGACTAGGAAAGAAAGAAAAAAAGTTTTGTAGGTCTCTCTCCATGCCTTCCACCACAGCAAGACAGAGGATTTCAGGAACAGACAAGACATTCTGTGAGTTTCATGCTATCATGGGATTACAGTCTCTTTTCATAGATGACATTCTCTTAGCTAAACAAAATAAGAGAACTGAATGACAAAAAAGAAAGATGAAACAGGGAGAACAATACAAGTGCATCCACAACAACTTAGTACTACCTCTGAAAGCAGAGCCTGAGCTTTCTCCTCTGACAGCAAGCGAAGTCCAGCCGTGGCTTTTAACACTACTGGGGTCTTCTTCCAGAGATGAGGTGGCACTGCATCTATGGCCATGTCCAGCAATTTTTTGACAGTTTCAGCACCCTGAAAGGAAAAATTCATTTTTCTTACACTTTCCTCCTACAGGCCATCAGAAAATAGGCCTCTCAGTTTCTCCTCAAAACTTGTGAAAACAGTATTCAATAGCAAGAAGATACCCACACTCAAGATAAGTACAAAAACCATGCTAGACATCTCATTAGAACATTAAAGAGAATGTCTGCATTGGAAGGAAAGGTTTATTCATAAATTTTAGGGAAGATAAGTATCATTGTTTGCGGAAGGTATTTTTTGGAAAGGATGGAGGGAGGTGAGGGAACCGATTACCTGACAAACCTAAATATCTTGCAGTATGATGAAACTAAATGGTGCAATTACTGACTGAGGCTACCAAGGCAAAGGGAAGTACCTGTAGATTTCCCTAAATGCAACATAAGAATTCCAACTGTGTCCATAGCAAATATTGTAATTAAAATGCCAGCTGTGCAATGGTTACCACACAAGGTACAGACATCGCTGCTGGCTCTCAATTATTTTCACTGCTCTAACAATTACAGTTTGGCACTAGCAATAAACATTCTCCTGTGAAATGCCTAGAAATTTCTTTTGGGGTGAGTTCTCCTCTCCTATCCAACAAATAATGTTTACTGAAATCATAGGTGATCTTATTAAAATTTTTTAAAAATCAAAAATCCATTCACTCTTCCATAAAGTGTCACACTCAAATTCCTGTAGTATGGAATCCAACTGAGCAAAATGTGAAACCTGAAACCCCCATTATGTTACCCCCCTCCCCAACTTCAAGGCTGCTAAAGCACACAAGATAGCGTATCTAATCTATCATTTCTCTGGCACCTCCTTTAGTTTGTGAAAGAGCTTCCTGTCAGTGCAGGGTGGCTGGAAAATGGCAGCTTACTTCAGAACTGAGAAAATTATTTGTAAATGAGAGAGTATGCATTTACTCATATTTGGGGTAGCTGTAGGGGAAATAAACATTGATGCTGCTGGAGACAAAAATCACTTTGTCTTTGAAATTCTCAAAGGCGTATAGTCTAGTTATATAAACATTTAAGCAATTAATTAAGTCACTGTTCCACTGACGAAATACGTAGAACACCAAGCTCCTATTTCGCTGTGTAAAATTAACTCACAAAAGTAGAGGAACAGGTTTAGAGACACAGTGGTAGAACTTTTACATTTCTTCTTGACTTTTTGCGATGGCAACCAGTAATACTTGAACTGCTTGGTGGAATCTAAGTGATATTAACAGCAAGACCAACTCCCAGGGAATGAAGGATAGTATTACCTTTTCAGGCTGATCAGCATATGCAGACAGACCTGGCTTCACAGACTCAAAGATTTCCCCTTCCAACTCTGGAAGGTTTTCTGCACAAACAAAACATTACATGATACAGTCAACAACTCAAATCTTTTTCTTTAAAAGAAAGGCTGCCCTCAACTCCTGTAAAGTGACTATCCTTGATTCCCCTTGCAAACAAGATTATTCCCCTCCTAAAATAAGTCTTGCTCCTTCACTTCAGGAACATATTTAGCAGAACGTTGCCCTTGTATCCACCAAGTTCACAAACAATTTACGAATAACATGTTGTCATAATTAAAATTATCTTCATTTAGCATTTGTGACCTATAGTAAGTTACAACAATGCAACATAACTGTTGCCTATTCTTAATAAAAATTCTTTCCCTTTCTGTCCCCAAGCTAATTGTGAAATATTAGTGCAGATTAAGACATACAATCAACTCCCAATTATCCTTAGGTGATTCATCCAACTCACAAAGACAGAAAAGACTTGACTGTGCTCAAGTACTTGGCTGAGAAGCCAAACAAGTTTGACCACTGCTCCCAGAGCAGCCTGGGTGTAGAAGCTATCCCTGAGTATCAGGTATTACAAGCCAGGCTGAGTCCAACAGAACTGGACCTTGTACCAGTCCTTCCAAACAATGGATGAAGTCATGCAAAGACACATCAGTACTATGTGACACATAAGTCCAAGCAACCAGCCTTTAACCTTTGCAAACCTGCTGGCTCACTGTACCCAAGCTAATTCATCCCCCTGAATCCTGTCGCATGTGCAGCCAAAACCGGGCACCTCTGCACCATGTGAGCAGCAGATACACTGGAGTGTGGTGCATCTGAACACAGCTCTCCTGGAAATGGCTCAGACCTTCAGTACTTAATAACGTTCTAATTTACTGATTTTAGTTTGCTACAACATGTGACAAACATATGCAGAATTCAAGTATCTCTTGTGAAAATTTAAGCTAACATGCAACCTGACAAAAATAGCATAAGTATCTTTTCATCTCAGTGAGATATTCCTTTTAAACAGTTGCAGAGACGAAAATGTTTGAAAATTCAGAACTCTCCAGTATACCCAGAATTGTATCTCAGACTCAAAAGACCTACAGAAAAGATATTTACACAGCAAAACACCAAGACAAATGGACAATAAACACCTGCAGGAGGACCATTTGAAAGACAAACTGTAGAAATCTTCAGCTCCCCTCAAATGCTGAGCTGGCAAAAAACAAAACTGTTTTGAGAAGTTGAAACCTAAGTCAATGTACATGGGGGTCTTACCTGGGCTCTTCTGCACAAAGGTGTAAATATGAATACGGGTTCCAGTGCTTCCTGCATCAAACATGATGCCATAAAAAGTGTTTGCTTTGGCATTTATAGGGCACACATTAGGTGGAAAGAAATCCTGAAACCACATTACCCTGTTTGAATGTGAAAGAACAAAAGGCAAAGAGGAAAATGCCAATGCTATAAGGATGGGAAGTCTAGAAGATGCCATCTTGCCAGGACCCTTTGAGGCTGTCAAGCATGTATCAGCAATCACAGAGCTGCAGAAGGTCCTGAAGAGAGGAAAAAAAAAAGCAGGAATGGAAATTACCAAGAGCTCTCTCCTTTAAAACTCTGTCAAAAAAAGAAAATAAATAAATAATTCTGTACACATATATTCTCCCTTTAGGTGCTTTTCAACACTCCAACCAAAAAGAGTTGTTTTATTGCACTTAGTGCTACAACTACATCTAACTGATTTGTTCTTTCAGAGTAAAGGTTTCTCCATTTCCCAAGCACAGAAGAGACAAAGTGGTTTGCTTTCCAGTATTTCTAGTTTTGACTTTTAGACTATTTCCTTCTCTTATCTCTCCTGCAGATTTTCAACACTCAGAGTCCCCAGAACCTCCCAAAAGCCCAAATATTATCTGAAAAGAAGCATCGCCAGAGGGGAACTCTGGGCAGAACCACTTTACTCTAACATTTACACACTTGAGATGCTGTGGCAGAACACAAGTGTTATTCAGAGTCACAAACAAAGAGAATTTCATCTCAGGCTAAGAACAGCTGCTGGGAGAGATTAGCACACAGAGAGAATGAAGGCATATCCTTCCAGCACCATCTCCATCTCCGAGAAAAGCTTGTGCTGCTCAAGAGGGGCTGAACGGAAGTGCACCTGGGCTCTGCCTCTCAGTATTTTTTCATATTTTATTTTTATGTATTTTTGGTTTGGTTTTTATTTTTAGAATTATGAACAACAACAACAAAAAAACCTGCTAGCAAAACCCACACACCCTCACAAACCTAAAGCAGTTGCCCTGAACACTCAGGTTGCTTACACAGCTTCTAACACTTTCCCAGGCCAAAGGCCCAAAGCTGTGTTACACAGTATTGGACATCAAGATACAACTGCATCTCCCCTTTAAGACCCATCTCTTTGCATGTATTTTTTCCTAAGAAATGCTAATAAAAGACGTGGGCACAGAAATTATGGGGTGCCCAGGCAAAAAGGAGGAGAAAATATAGGCATCTTTAACAGCAGAAAAGAGCATGTGGCCAGATGTCCCACCATACGCAGTATTGCCTGCACCAACCTACACACAGAACACTCAGCATACAGAAGGTGCAAACAGCTCCTTATCACTTTCCAGACACATGGTAACACATCCCTCCACCCACAGCACTGAATGTTCTACTTTATATGGCTGTTCATCAGCTCTGCCCAAGACCCTCACCCACGGCTTGCTCTTACATTTGACTGTCTTTTAGCAATCTGCCCAGCTCCACCATATTCATTCTCTTGAAATATTTACTTCCTGTCTCTATCCTACATTTATTCATTCCTAAACCCTCTCCTTTCTATGTGAGCCTGCTACAGCCTCTATTTCCACACACCTTTCTCCCACACCCAAAGAGCTCACTTATACTCCACTACCTTTTATCCCAGATTCAGCCCTTGTAAGACACTTACTATTTCCATCCTTCACCTTTGTCCCTAGTGAGATTAACTTCTACCCATTCTCAGCAAAAAATGTCACATTCCTTGGGCATCTAACTCACTCCAGCATTCTGCTATGTCTAGGCCCAACAAAGTACACAGCCCACTGCAGATGGGTAACCTCACCTGTCTGCTGTTACCTTTATTTTTATCCTCCTGTTCCACACAAATGCAGAGAGATGCAGGCAGAAAGAAACACAGACTCCTGATCCTCTCTGCTTTAGAAGCACACTCTTGAAAAGAACTGACCACAATTCCACTGGCAGACAACAGCCCTGGCCACTGTCTGTGACAGATCAACTCCAATTGCAGTAATTTCTAAAGTATCC
Source organism: Corvus kubaryi (assembly GCF_017639235.1). Lineage (NCBI taxonomy): Eukaryota > Metazoa > Chordata > Aves > Passeriformes > Corvidae > Corvus > Corvus kubaryi. The sequence continues at coordinate 13,447,641 of NW_024582054.1, forward strand.
ACATTTTATGTTGAAAGGAGTAAATACCTGGTTCTGTAACAAAGCCCTCTCCTGAAGAGAGTTGATGAGACGTGCCCAGCAGTTTGGCAGTTTTGTAGCTATGGATTTGTACTAAGATGCAGCTGGCATTACCCAGGTTTGCTTCATCACAGCAAGGAGGGCTACTGAAAATCCAAACAGCTGCACTGTTTTTACAGAACATAAGGAGGAAGGAGGGGGGGGGGGGCATTAGTGAGAGCCACCTTCCAGCAGGTTCGAAGAGGTGTTCTTATTCTCACGCAATGTAAGGATTTTGTTTGATGAACTATCACAAATACAACCCAAGCACCTGCCTTAAGAACAAACTCCAGAGTCCTATTACAAACAGCACATGTGACACTTATGTAAGCCTCAGAATCTCAGATGATCCGAAAATATCTGAGCAACTGCCATCATTAACTCATACTTTTCTTGCCAGACCTACAAGAACCTTTGCCTCCCATGAAACTCCCTCACAAAGTTTCTCTTCTCTATCCTTTTCAGATATCCACCACTATTTCACACTTTCTGTTTTTTACATTTCCCCTGACTTTTTTTCTTTCCACTTTTATACTTCTAAGGACAAATAAAACCCCAACGAAACAATAAACTCACAACCAATCACCTTGGAATTTTATTTTTCTTCTCCCTCATTAAGAATGAAAAAAGCACACTGAACCTCTTCAATGAATGGTGAAGTCCATTCAATCAAGTACACTAGCAAAACAATGTCCACAAGAAGAATGAAAATAGATGAGAGCAAGAAATCAGAGACAAGAGAGAGAAATCAGCAGAGCATAACAGAAATGGCAATAGAAAAAGAATTTGGAAAGACAGAAGCAAAAAGAAAAAAAAGTACGGAAAAAAATTTAGGAGATAGACAAGAGATAAGTTACTGAGAAGGAAAAATATTTTCAAAACACTTCCTCTCAAACAATTTAAAAGTCCTAGCTGGTATCAGAATACAACAGGGTGGAGAAAATGAACAACAAACAGAAAAGAGAAAGCAGGTAATTGTAACTCGAGCACAAGCTCATTAATGCAATCAAGCAGTTCAGCAAGGTAAAACTTACAGATCCCCATCAGTAGGCTCAGTTACTGTCTTTCAAAATGAGCAGCAATAATCAGCATTGATTATGAACATGGTAGGCACACACCTGAAGCAGGATGGAAGCAACAGCTGTTCCACTCCAGAGGTTCCTAATGAAAACCACCTTCAGAGCACCACGGCAAGAGACACTGTGTCTGCACTTCTTCACCTTTGCTGTCAGCTAAAAGGAGTGGACTACGTATCAGGCAAGTTATAAGGTCATGAAGGCACACCAAACATCAATTGAGTTGCTTTATTCAAATTTGAGCTTATCATTGCTCAATACAAGCAGTGAAACATGCTCATACAACCACGCAGGATGAATTTCACGAAGTTGAAAGTTAACTGAGTTCAAGTTAGTAAAACATTTACACAAATGCTACAGGTGACCTCAACATCCCTGAGGCCTGAGCCAGCAAAACAGGACAGAACACTCATTTCCCAACACAGAGGAACACATGCAGATGTCATCTGTATACAGCAGATTTTATGTACTAAATGAAAAAGCTGCACTACCTCCAATATAAAAATCTGGGAGCTACACAAACCGTATGACCCAAAAGTACTGGGATGTTGCATAGAGACTTCCAAGACTGAAAGCATGAATAGGAAGAAAAAAAACCCCAACACACCACAACCAAACTCTCCTTAAACAACAGAAGTAAAACAATACCATAATAACAATTAACCTTAGGACAGCAAAACACAACCTTACTTGGAGTTCACCATACACAGAAACACTGGTATCTCTGTTTTCAAGACAAGAAATATTCAATACTTGACTATTTCTGACAAAATAACATGCAAAACACTAACCACACAACAGAAGCATCTCCCTGTAAAAGGGAATGTGGTCTGAGGGAAGGGAAAAGCAGTTTACCTAAGATACACAAGAATTTCCATTCTGTTTCCTAACATAATATTGGGAAATATTTGGGGATACACAAAAATATTCAAAACTAATTATAAATAGTAATGATACATAAAGAGATAGGCAAATATTTTAGGAAACAAGCAAAATTACATAATTACATAAATTAATATTGTTCTTCCATGCTGAAGCACACCAAAAATCATTCAGAATGGAAAGTCCCCTGTGCTAAAAGAGTAACAAAATCTATTTTCCAGATGAGCAGCTCTTGTGGTCACAAGATCCATCTCCCAGATGAGAGCTTTAACACTTAACACTCATGGCTAAGTAAGTACTTTTCAACCTTTCTTTTTTTTCCAGAAAAAAAAAAGTTATTACACTTTTTCTGGACTTATTTTTATCTATTGAAAAAAATAGCTTTCTTGGATTGTTGTGACAAAAATTTAAGCTTCTTAAAAGTGCACTGTTTAGAGGACACAATAGAAGGAATAACTGAATTCAATGGCAGAATTTCCCAGTATTTACATAAAAATAATGGCACAGTATTCTTTGCGCACATACATTTTCAGTAAAATTCTGACTCTAGAGCTTTAAACCGCAGGGACAAAAAGTAGAACCAACTCACAAACATGCGTTATCAGAAGTTTTAATCTTTCTTCCCCCGTACTGAGGCTCCAAATACACACTATTTATTTATTCACATTTCTGGCCAAGTGGGTTTTCAATTCTACTCTTTAATTAGACCAAGGCATCTTTTCCAGGAGACCGCTGCACTTCCTTCCTGCGGTGTGGGCACCCCTTCAGAGCCGCGAAGGCGCACACCTGGGGGGGGATCTAACGGCACCTTTTCCTGGGACAACTGGTATTCCTGGAAAACCGACCTTGGGTGCGCACAGCTTTGGGGCGCTGAGGGCTTTGCTTCCATGCCAGGCTGGGACGGCTCCGGTGCTGACTCCCGCAGCCGCTCCCCGGGAATGCCCGGGAGACGGCGCCTCAGGGCCCCGCTCGACCTCGCCGCCGCTGGGGCTGTCGGCTCCGTCCCTGCCGCACGTCCCGGCGCCAGCGCGTCCTGCCTTGCTCCATTTCCCACAGCTGCGAGCTAAACCCTCGCCCTGAACGCGCCTAAAAACCTTCCCTACCTTCCTTTCCTCTCCCCCGGCAAAAGCCTCCGGTCCTCCCTGTGCCCCGCCGGCGGCGGGGAGCGCGGCCCGGGACTCCGCGGCTCTTCCCGGAGTCGGCACCGGTGGCGCTCGGCAGGAACACCCGCAGAAACGCCCGTCCCTCCTCACCGGCCGGCCCGCGCTGTCACTTGACCGGGACGGAGCGTCCTCCCGCCCGCTCCCAGGAGTAACGGAGACGCCGGCGCAGCTTTCGCGTGTCTCCCGCCGCCTGCCCGGCCTCGCACCCAGCGGAGCGCCCTCCCGGGGCGCCGGGAGCGAGGACGGCTCGGGGGGGCTCACCCAGCCCGGGAGCGGCGGGACGGCGGCCGCCCCGCGCGCGCTCCCGATCCCGGCGCCGTTGGCACCGGGCGGGGGGGGAGCGGCGGGCGCGCGGTGTCCATGGCA